>NW_012155062.1:735513-815084 GCF_000956105.1 Propithecus coquereli | reverse complement strand
AACTATAAAATATTGATTAAAGAAATTGAAGAGGATACAAAAAAAATGGAAAGATATTGCATGCTCATAGATTGGAAGAATCAATATTTTTAAAATGTCCATACCATCCAAAGCAATGTACAGATTCAATCCAATCCCCATCAAAATACCAATGACATTTTTCATAGATATAGAAAAAACAATCCTAAAATTTACATGGAGCCACAAAAGGTCCAGAATAACCAAAGCTATCCTGAGCAAAAAGAACAGAATTGGAAGAATCATATTATCTGCCTTAAAATTATACTATAATTTTGTATAGAGCTATAGTAATCAATGTGTAGAGCTGTAGTAACCAAAACAGCATGGTACTGGCATAAAAAGAGACACAGACCAATGGAACAGAACAGAGAACCCAGAAATAAATCCACACATCTATAGTGAACTTATCTTCAACAAAGGTGCCAATAAATAAATAAATTTCTCTTCAATAAATGGTGCTGGGAAAACTGGATATCCATATGCAGAAGAACGAAACTAGACCCTTATCTCTTGCCATATACAAAAATCAAATCAAAATAGATTAAAGACTTAAATCTAAGACCTGAAACTATGAAGTTACTAAAAAAAAACATTGGGGAAATGCTTCAGGACATTGGTCTGGGAAAGGACTTCTTGAGTACTACCCCCAAAGCACAGGCAACAAAAACAAAATTGGACAAATGGGATCACATCAAGCTAAAAAGCTTCTGCACAGGAAAGGAAACAATCAACAAAGTGAAGAGACAACCTACAGAATGGGAGAAAATATTTTCAAACTACCCATCTGACAAGGGATTTATAACTAGAATATATAAGGAGCTCCAACAACTAAGTAGGAAAAAAAAATCAAATAATCCAATTAAAAATGGGCAAAAGATCTGAATAAACATTTATCAAAAGAAGACACACAAATGACCAACAGGTATATGAAAATGCTCAACATCATTAGTCATTAGAGAAATGCAAATCAAAACTACAATGAGACATCATCTCACCCCAGTTAAAATGGCTTTTATTAAAAAAGGTAATAACAGAATGCTGGTAAGGATGTGGAAAAAGGGGAACCCTCATACACTGTTGGTGGGAATGTAAATTGGTTCAACCGCTATGGAGAACAGTATGAAGTTTCCTCAAAAAATTAAAAATAGAACTACCATATGACCCAGCATTCCCACTGCTGGGTATATATCCAAAGGAGGGCAATTCAGTATATCAAAAAATAGCTGCACTCCCATGTTTACTGCAGCACTATTCACAATAGCCAAGATTTAGAATCAATCTAAGTGTTCATCAATGGATGCACAGATAAAGAACATGTGGCACATATACACAATGGAATATTATTCAGCCACAAAATGAAATCTGTTATTTGCAGCAACAAGAATGGAATTGAAGAACATTATGTTAAGTGAAATAAGCCAAGCACAGAAAGATAAATCTTGCATGTTCTCACTCCTATGTGGCAGCTTAATATTAAAGCAATTGATCTCATAGAGACAGAAAGTAGAATAATGATTACACAATTTTTGGAATATCCAGCTAAAGTCTCCCATCTATGTCCAATATCTGAACCATAAAAACTTGAAAATAAATGCTTATTTTTTAGATGCATTAAATATGGTATGTTTAAGAAACTTCCCAGTTTCAAATTATTTTCAAATCAATCAAGAGATGTTTTTCTTAACTCCTCACCAGTGTCTAACACTGTTCTAGGTGCTGTGGAAATGGAGATTTTGTTTTCTTTCTTACTTTATCCTCAATATCTAAATTACTTTGGATCCTCAAATTAAACACACTTGTGTTTACTTCTAGTTCTACATCCATTTTCCTTTCTCCTGGGCCTAACTTGTCCAGGTGCCATATGGCAAAAGGGGCCAACCTCAGGCACCAGGACCCTGGTCTATCCCAGTCACCGGACATAGGGCCTTAGGAGAAGGAGCTTTGCCACTTACTGACGAAGTCCCTTTCAGGGAGCAATGCCAACTGGTAGAACAGACAAGACAACATGGGTATGTGACTACTGGAATCACTGGCACTGAGCATAATCGAGTCAGTGAGAAAAACAGAAGCCACGATATCTGCAAACTCAATTTAATGTTTTAAGCATAGATTTTTTTTTCCCTTTTGACTTCATTTTTTGTCTGGAAATCAAGCCCCTATCAAACTTTGCAACCTCCATCCCCCAAGGTGAAGCTGGCTGGAACACATGCTGCTGCTCTATTTAATTCATTTGCATGTGTTGTTGTCATAATGTCATCATCAATGGGCTTTGCCAAGGCCACTGAGCAGGGTTTATGCTCAGTTCAGCCTCAGTTGGACCCTCTGCTTCATTCAGTCAAACTCCAGCTGAGTTCCTGGCTCTCTCCATCCTTGTTATCTAGTGCAATGTAGACATTCTCCAGCTCCTTCCTCCCCCAGTTAATCTGATTCTGCACTTGGTAACTAGTACACGTTCCTGTGAATTCTCTGACTTCGAACATTCCATTTCTACTGACAGGCCTTCAGTTTTCCTTGTTCTCAAACCCACTATAATTCTCTTCAAGCCAATGCTGTAGAGTTCCTCTGAATAGCTCCGGGCTTCACAGAGAAAACATGTGGCTCTTCACCATTATTACTTCCATTTGCTCTATTCCTGGGGTCAGAAAACACTCAGATTCCTAAATCCCCAGCACCCCTTCTGTGGTGAGCCACAATGACAATCTTTCTCTTTCTTGGTACCTCAATGGGCAAAAACATCCATGTTCATCTCACACTCTTGAGAGATTTCCACTCCATCACTCATCATTCATAGGCATTTAAGAGACGGGGACTCAGTGTCCTCATCTGCAAAATAGGCGCATTTTTACCTTTGAGGGTACTGTGAAGATTAAATAAGGTAATAAAGGCAAAGTCCTTAGAATAGTGATGAATAAAGTAAGTGCTCAATCGGTGTTGGTTGTTACTGTTTTTATTATTCTCATCGTAGATTGACTATAATATTCCCATTAATTAGATAAGCATAATTACTCAGTGTACCAAGATCAGTGTTGATTAGAAAATCAGGATTCTGCCCCTGAAATTTAGAATATTCACATATATCATCTTTCTCTTTTTCTTGTCCCCCAACTGAATTCATCCCTCAGGAGTAAAAAGTTACATAAATCATTCTTTTCTAATTATTACTGACCAATTTTATAGACAGTTAAAGGGTGATTGTGCTGACACAGGTCTCCTCCCTCTTTCTATGTCTAGCTTGTCATTAGGAAGTGGTGATGGGGAAGCAGAGGATGGAATCATGCTGATGGAGAAGCTGTTCTGGAAAACCTAGGGGACAGCATGAGCAAACATGCCGGAAACGATCATGCTGGGGACATTTTGGACAGTGACGTAGCTCTTCATTGGCAGATAACAGTAATTCCACACAGAAAGGCCTGATTATCCAACTTCCAACGGGAGTTTCAAGGTTGCATATGGATATAAAAGTCATCATGACATGAAAATATTCGTGAATTGGCTGTTTTTAAAAAACATCTCTTCAAACATTGCAGCTTATAAGTAGCTTCTCTCTGTATCCATTAAATCAACATCTTTGGAACCTTACTGGCTGTGGGAGGTTTCAAACCCTCCTTTAATATGACACAAATGCAATGCAAGTAGGTTGGAAAAGAAATTGCAAAGCTTGCAAAAGATGCAGGATTTACAAAGTCACAGAAAGTGATGTTGAAGAAGTGAAACACATACTAGGCCACCAGAAAAGCTGGAGCAGTTAATATTTTTGGAAAGATATCAACAAAGATAGTGGTGTGATCAATGGTTCACAAGAGAATGATCTACCAAAAGATAAAGAGAGTTAGACATGAGGATTTTGTGACAAAGGAAAAGAAAAAAAAAAGAAAAAAAGATAAAGAGAGGACTTTGGGTAAGTTGATAAAGCCCAAGGACATTTTTATTTTTGCAAAAATGATTCTCTCATTATGTACTGTAAAGCCAAACAAAAAATGAAAGATGTCATGTAACATGACTGTATAAGTTTGTTGAATGACTTGATTGCCAATTCATTCCAAAGATCTCACTTAAATTTCATTAAATATAGGCATTAATGGACTAATTTTCATAATTTCAGTTTAATATTTCAAGACACGTTCCAAGTAGGAGATTTTTTTTTTTACTACTTACTATGAAAATATGGTTCCAGTTTTTAGTGGCTTCATTTTTAAGTGGTCTTTTTTCCCCTCTCCTGATCATTCACAGATGATGAGGATCTCTGCTACATATAATTGTATTTTTTCTCATGGAATATACTTAGAGACATTTCATGGAGACATTACAAAATAAAATCCAAGTGCTAAGTGAATATAATCCAAAAAACCAGAGTTCTCTTCATCTACAAGCAGGGTTTCAGCTAATGAATTTCATGACACTGAAGAGACAGTACTACTTTTTGAGCAACTACCATGTGCCACGCAGTTTACAAGCCTAACTTCTAAAACTTACAATGACTTTGCAAAGTTGATATTATCACACCCATTTTAGAGACAGGAAGACAGAGACATAGGCTAAGTGACATCCATTAATTCACAGAGCAAGTAGCTAGTGGAGAAAAGATTACAACGAATATGTGCCTAAAATCATTCCACCTTCTCCTGACAAGACAGCAAACGTGGGGCTGGATGTTGGCGTTGGTCAGCATCAGGAGTTTTCAGTTCAGTTGCTAACACAACCCTCTTCATTACCATCCTCTGCAAGAAACTGCAACGCGTTTCTGGGGCAGGCTGTACAGCCTGTGAGGAAGATAGAAGATCCCCAACTCTGACATGGTTTCAGGCATTCTGTTCAAGTGGTGTGGCTGCAGACATCTGAAGCACTTCCAAGCATTCTTACGTATTTGCTTGTTGTGGGATATTCTTTTGAGCAGAAAGGCTGGCCATGTTACTAAATATTTAGGTTTCAATGAGCCAAAAGCAATTCTGACATCAAAATGTTAACAAAATCCAAAAAAGAATGCTGGGAAAGTGGTTTCAGGTGCTCCCTGGAACAATGTTTTTCCATATGAGCGAGCCCCACTGCAAGTGCTGTTTCGTCAACCCTGACTGCATAAAGAGGCTCTTAACGTCCAGCAGGTTCTCTGGGCCACAGCATGCTCCATACACAGGGGTCCTTGCAGCATGACACTCTCCTCTTGATGAAGCTGAAGGCGTTACTGTTTGTGGCTAGTACTACACGTTAGAGGACAAGATCTTTACCTCTAAGCCTATAGATTCATGGACTGCTTATCATTCAGCTTTTAAACACATATTATGCTTTACCTTTTCCAATAAAATTAAAATTAATATAACTTTCCAGTAATAGCTATTATATCTATCTCATAATTAATCTATCTCATAATATCTCTCTTATTAAATAAAAGTGTTCACTAATTCATTAAACTTTCCGGAGAAAGGCATAGCGAATCTGCAAATTATACTTGTTTTATTCATAATCTAAAAATATCATGTTACTAAAGGGAATAAGAAATTAGATATGAAACTTAAAAATATAAATGCTTTGACATTATTTTGATAGCTCAAATCTGATAAATTTCTAGAATCTAGACTTCAGAACATGATTTAGTAAATTATTCTGGGCTTAAATGATTTATTTATCTGTCTTAAAAATGACAAATTATTGTTTTTGAAACCATTCTTAATTGAAAGTGACTTTCATATCTACTTTATGGAATTTCTCATCTAGACAATTGTATACGAAGAATTGTTCTTTAAAAACCTTATATGAAGTATAGTTAAAGGTTCCAGATTATAATTTAATTTAAAACATTAAATTATAAGAAATCATTAAAAAGCCAAGAATTAAACTTCTTTTTTTAATATATATGATTTGTTTCAGGGAAGACGAATTCTCATCCCTGCATTACCTTACTTCTTATTACATATATTCAGAAGTTTCTCTGAGTTCAAAAGTTCATAGCAACAATTTATAAGGGTATTAGCTCTGAAGCAAGCCAGAGGGAAAGTGCTGTTTTTAATCAACACAGCTACAATCCTTACACAGCAGCAGACCTCGCCAATCCGGCATGATATAGGATGCTGCAAGTTCAGACACTGTCAAGACACATTTTAAAAGTATGATTTTTCACAAGGTCAATTCAGAAAAACAGCACGACCTGCAGCCACCAACATTCCATGTTTCTAATTTCTGGAAACTGTAGCCTTACTGAGTGTTATTAATAGGAAAAAGCTTGTGCATACATTGTGGACGTAAAGGGAGAAAAAGGGTTTACCACGCTAACAGAGACCAGGAAAAATGTGCCTTTCCCCTGGAAGTCAGATAAGGACTTTCTTTAAAGCATAGAGTTCCCAAAGTGAGGCTCTTGGGAGACGAGGTGAAAGATGGCGAATTCAAAGGCATTAGAAGGGATTCCATTACCATGATTAAATATTTTCCCAAGTCTCCCCTTATATAATACATTAAGAAACAAATTTTTATTTCTTTAATCCTGGAGTTTAAGTCTATGTGAGAAGTATGGAAGGAGTAAGATGAATATTAAAGTGGTGATGGCAATTCTTCCTGAAAAATATAAGGCTCTTGTTCATTCATGGACTCATCCATTCCACGCATACTTACCGTGTATCAGACACAGCCACTGGACGTTCAGCAGGGAACGAGCCAAAGAGGCTCCTTGCTCTCCCGAAACTCATGCTGTGATGCAGCACGGTCCAACAGAACTTTCTGGCTCACAGAAATGTTCTGTATCTGTGCTGTCTAATACAGCAGCAACTGGCCACATGTAGCTACTGAGCATTTGAAATGTGGCTAGCACAACTGAGGAAGTGAATTTTAAACTATTTCATTTTATTTTATTTAAATATAAATAGCCACATGTGGCTAGTGGCTATCCTATAGGATAGCACAGTTCTAATAGATTAATCAGACAATAAACATAAATAAATAAGTATATAAAATCTTTTCAGGCTTGGATTAGTGCAATAAAGAAAATAATTAGGCTTGAGGGAGGAAGGAGAGGAGGCTGGGTCCCCTTAAATATGGTCAATTAAGAAAGTCCTCTTTAAAGAGGCGACATTAGAGCAGAGACCTCATTGACAAAAGAGACCAGCCATGTAAAAATGTGGGGGAAGAAGAGTACAGGTAGAGGACACTGGAAGGTCCTAAGATGCCCTCGGTGGGAACGAGCTTAGCAGATAGACACAGCAAGAAGGGCAGAGGGCAGGAGAAGGGAGAGTATCAGGAGACAGCCAGAGAGGCGGGCAGAGAGGAATATGCTGGGCCCTATGACCCATGAAAAGGAGTTAGAAATTTACTCCGAGGTACAGGGAAGCCAGTAAAAGGTTTCAAGTGGAAGAGTTTCGAGCTGATTTATGTTTAGTAAGATCAGACAAAGGGCTAAGTGGAGCCTAGACTGGAAGAGCAGGAGAGTCAAAATAGCAGCCAGTCAGAAGGGTGCTGCATTGGCCGAGGCCCAGTGCTCCGGCAGGACAACGTCAGTGCGCAGACTTCGAGCGTACCATGAGGGTAGCGTCAACAGGGCTTGGCGACAGATGACATATGGCAAGCATACGAGGGCCGTCCGGAAACTACGCAGCCATGTACTATGAAAACTGTATTAACGATGGCTGGATACTTTCCGGGAGCCCTTGTACGTGTGCACGTGAGGAAGGAAAGGGAGGAGTCGAGGATGCGTCCCAGGTTAGTTGCAGAGCTTATACTAGCGACAGTGCCACCGGACGCTGGGGAGGGACTGACCACGGAACCAAGAAAAAGAAGGTGCTCGAATTCTCAGAAGCAGTCACGCCAGAAAAGCCCTTATAAATATGTTAGGAAGCATGTGAGCACATGTGTGTGCATGTATGTGTGTGTATGGATAAGTACAATTTTAAGTAAAGTATGCCCAATGAGTTCAGTCTGATCAGAAAGAATTCCTTTAATTTATATAAACTGGGCAATGATCTTATAAAAGATCTAACTAACTAAAAGAAACTAACTCTTGCAACATATTGTTGCCAGACTACACTTCAGCATAGTGTTAAACATAATCTACATACATTTAAAAACGCATAAATGATATCCACGTCGAAAAACAGTTACACTAAACCATAATCAGATGGCATCTAAAAGGAGAGTCGGGGTACAGACCGCTTAATTCTCTCATCACAAGTGTTGTTTTCGAGTGTTTGACCTCAGAGTTGACAACGTATTTCCTGACTTGTATGCTGGCGTGTTATATGCAGATAAACTTTACGGGGCTTCACAGATACAGTGCTGTCACTGCATGTGTGCGTTTAACGGAAATCCAACTATACTGAGACAGGGAGGAAGAAAGGGAAACAACTGGCACAGTGTGGGAAATTCCACTCGCCATTCCCCTCGACGCGCTACGCCTGAGAACAAACACGGGAGGTAAGACGGCAAATCAGTTGTTTCCTTGTTGATTTGCTTTTCACTGATTTCACGGTATGGGATCTTACCATGACGGGTACTTTTCCACTGTTTAAGGAAAATGTACTTTTTCCTGCTAAATGGCCCTGCCTCCTCTGACGCTCAAACACAAAATGGTATGTCCAATGCTACAGGAAAACCTGGCAGTGTTGGGTTTACGGGGAGGTGGATTTTATGGGCAATTTAATAGGCTTTCAAGGGTCGTTTTGACTAGACATAATTTTTGCCTCATATACTGAGTTTATAACCTAATTGCCTTATGAGGGTTAGTGGCACAGAGTTGCTTCTATTTCACTCAGAAGGAAAATCATGAAGGATCTTATATTACTATGAACACATTTCAGTTTGAAAAAACTTGAAAATCACGCTCTCTCATAAGATTTTTTTGAGGAAGTCATCCTGTATAGGAAGGACACTAACACAAAGCAAAAGAGAATATGCAAATTTCAAGGGATTTTAACCTGTTAAATTTATGTCCCCTGAAATATTGTTTTAAATCTAAGTTGAATTTGTTATGTGTTTGTTTATATAACCTGTGGACAAGTAACAGGAAAGTCTTTGCACCAAATTTGCTTAACTCTCTAGAAATGTTTATGGTATGAGGCTAAACTCTTGCACAAAGAACACATGCACCCTCTCACACACAAACTTTTTTTCACTAAAGATTATATGATCTCAAAACCTAAACATACTTTTGGAACATAAAACCAGAATTTATATCTTGGCACTTGCAGATTTGGGAGTGATGCCTAGAAAAACAAACATATTTTCTTTAATTAGTCCTAAAGGAAAAGAAATATAACTTGAAATTAATATTATTGGTTAAAAAATGCAACACAAAACATGATTCATATACTCTGAAGAAAATTTGAATTCATACTATGCTTTAATCTGAATAAAAAGTTTAAAAATAAATAAAAGTCCAGTTGATCTGCTTTAAAAGGGTTGTTTCATTTACTGTTTTTGATTAGTTTGTGTTTTTGCTCATATTTAAACTCCTACTAGGCTGATCATTGAAAATATCATATAACCCGAGTCACATAATATTAACATGATTACTTCACTATGTATCTGCTCCAAGACAATCATCCCAGTCAGGGCAACTTTCCTTTCAATTGCCTTTGCTGAAAAGTTTGCATAAACATCCCAGGCCAGTTAATTCTTTCCATGGGCTTTAAGCCTCATTGACATGCAGATGAGAGCCTGATCAAATGACAAGCCTGGGAGCCAAGTGCTGTGAACGAGGCCACTGCACAGAAACGGTGGGCACTCCAGCCTGCAAGCCCAGAGCAGCACTGAGCAAGAACTCTCTCTGCTCTCATCACAGGCTCTCTGGAAGGCCAGTGTCTCTCATAAAGAATATTAAACTCTACTCAGTTCTCAAAACATTTTTCCTTCAACACAGTGAAAATTGCAACAAGTTGAAGTAGGAAGTAAAGTCCAGTCTGTGCCTTAACAAAATGAAATATCTGGTATTCTGAAATAGGAAGATTAATGTGAATCAAGGAAGTGCAAATGCAAATGTCTACCGGAGCCAGACAGGTCATGTAAATGGGCCAGCTGGAAGACCTGAATGCTAAACTCTGTGAGGTCAGGGTCTGGCTGGGTCAGCCTGCGTCCCAACTATATTCCTTCCAGCATTCTGCACCATGTCTGGGACGTGGTACGTGCTCAGTATATAGGTATTAAATAAGTTAATAAATGTTGTCATCAAATAGCTGTGTAATTTGGGGCAGATCAGTCTCTGGAGGAGCCCTTCTTTCCTCAGCTCAAAAATGCAGTGATGGGGTTAGACCTGTGGTTTTCACAGTGGCTCACCCCCACCCCAGTCCCATCTTGGGCCCTCCCTACAATCCCTGATAGAACTACAGTGGCTGTCTTTTCTGCCCAATGATCTTATAACTTTTAATGTTATTTTAAGTTTTTTGTTGAAAAGTATACAAATCATAATTGTACAGCTTAATAAACTTTCACAAATTAAAAGCCATGTCTCCCCTGCCCCATTCCAGTCAGCGACCCCCTCCCCAACTACCTGAATAGTAGGCAAGCACCCTGAATCCCAACACAACAGATCCGTCTGTCTTGTTAACTTTACATAAATGGAATCACACAGCATGTACGCCTGTGCACCCCACCCCGACTATTTTTGCTCATATAGTCTTTGGACGACTCATCCACACTATTGTAATTATTAATCCTTCCAGCTCTAAAATTCTACTGATGTCAATTACTAACCCAACAAATGAGAAAAAATACTTCTGAAAATATCAGAGGCAATATAATTGGTCACAGTAATAAACAGAACCATAAGCAGGTAGAGTCTAGGCCATGTCGTCTTTGTCTATATGTGTATTAAAGGATTTCCCATGTGAATGGCAAATCCTGGTGATGAGTAACTAAAAACTGGTGATGGTTCCAGAACTGTTCTAGTTAAAGTTCTCAAGAGTCTATGGTTCTAACACATTGTTTGGTTAGAGCCACGGTATATTGACTATGGATAACCAAAAATTTATTTGTAAAACAAGGTGGTTTCAAGTGGCCTATAACTCATTTACATAAGATAAAAAATAATTATTTGTTGAATGAATGGACTAATACAAGAAACCCAAAGCTGTCTTCTGATGTGTTGTTTGCCCACAAGTGATGATTTTTTTTTCTTGGTTTGTATAATAACTGTGAGGATTTAAAAGCCTGATTCTTTTTACAAGGTTCACACTGGGAAAGAAAAATCTAAAATGTTAAAGATTATTAGAAATTCCAAATAAACAAAAATGCTCCAAGAACTTCTTTGGTAGTGGGCAACAATTTTCCCATCCCTGTATAAAACCATGAATAAAAAGGTTTTTAATGAACATTTACGATACAACAGAACCATGCAAATAAAAAAAAATCACTAGAATCCCATATTTGCAATTTGTCGTTCAGTAAGAGAAGTAGAAAACTCAGTAATCAGAGAAGATAACTTAGGCAAAATGAATTTTAACCTTATTAACGAGAGCCCAGTAGAAACTCCAATAATATAAAAGAAGCTGTTAAATCTATGAACATTTTAAAAAAGACTTAATAAAAACATATTGTTTTAAAAATCACTGGCAACTTTATAATGACCTTTGAGATTTTTATGCAAGCACTGGTGTAATCTTTTTTTGATAACAATGTCAAACTGATAACACAAGGAACTCATTTTTCTGGGAGGGTCTGGGTGAAATTGGATAAGAGGAACAGAGACAAAAACGTAAGTGACTTTCACTGAAAATTCTACATATACCAATTTAATATATTTGTGAAAACCTCATTAACCGACACTGAGGGTCTAAGATTTTGAAAATTGCACTTTGCTGATTGTTCCTAAGCCTTGTTGCTTTCAACAGAGCCATTAAATGACTCAGACGTGGCCTGCCTCATAGAGGACATCAGTGGGTGAGATCAGACTATCCTGCTTTTTGAAGATAAGAGGTCATCATCGTTGGCAAACTCCTCCTTCTGAGCAAGACCATCATCTGGTCTGGTATACAACCCAAATACTATATACAAACTCATTTGGTTTGGGTTAGAGTTGGCCACATTTGCTAAGCAGCCAGCCTTCCCTGATGAGGTCAGCACAAACATCCCAGTTACAGCTGGTTCCAAACACAGACAAGAGATGTTGCATGCTGCTGATTAGTACCCTTTGTTCAGGCCCGTCTGGGTCCTAATAGCATGAAATGCAAAACAAAAAAGGCTGCTCACCATCTATGCTACCTACACAACTGCTGCAGAAGAAATAATGTGCCTTCAGGCCAGGCGCGATGGCTCACGCCTGTAATCCTAGCACTCTGGGAGGCCGAGGCGGGTGGATTGTTTGAGCTCAGGAGTTCGAAACCAGCCTGAGCAAGAGCGAGACTCCGTCTCTACTAAAAATAGAAAGAAATTATCTGGACAACTAAAAATATATATAAAAAATTAGCCGGGCATGGTGGCGCATGCTTGTAGTCCCAGCTACTTGGGAGGCTGAGGCAGAAGGATCGCTCGAGCCCAGGAGCTTGAGGTTGCTGCTAGCTAGGCTGACGCCACGGCACTCACTCTAGTCAGGGCAAACAGAGCGAGACTCTGTCTTAAAAAAAAAAAAAGAAAAAAGAAATAACGTGCCTTCGATCAGCTCACGTTCTTAATTTTCCTCTATAATTAAATAAACACATCTATTAACTGGGGAGAGAAAATGTAAATTGAGGAGAAAAGATCATAAAACAGAATTTAGACAGGGTAGAAAAAGCATAAAAAGGGTAACACTTTTATATCTAAGAGAACACGAACTAAATATGCTGAATCAATAGAAAAATGTTGGAGATACAGTAGAGATAGAATAAAATGAGATCTGGGTTATAGTAACTTATATGTTAGACACATATTTAATGTTTCTAACAAGGGTCTCTAGGATTAAAGAAAGTCAACAGGATTCCACACTATCAGCAAGAGTAAATACTGAATGTCTTATCTATTCCATGGTCTTCGCTGTTCCAGCTTCTGTTAAAGCCTCCCTCTAAATAAATCCCTTAAGACCACCCCTGTCTATTTCCCTCACTTCACCAAGAACACGCTCATCTCTTCTGTACCTTCCCTTCATTCCATCTTCCCACCTGAGCCCCTCCTTTCTGTCAGGCTTCGCTGCAAAGCCACCTGTGAGTACCCAACCCATAATCCCACCACACACATTCTGCCATCTCTAGGCTTCCTTACACATGTAAGCACAAAAAAGCTAAAATAACATAGTTGTCACCCTAAAACACTTGCAAGTAAGGTTGGTCAGCAATGAGCTGTGAGTCAGAGTCTAAGCTAAAAAACAAAAGAGTGATTTATAAGATTTTGTCTAGTCATTGACATTGATTTAAGCAAAACTCATTTAATCCTTGTAAACCTTTTGTGAGGCACTGTGTACAAAAGGGAATGCACAAATTTAAACTATGATATCTACTCAGCATACACTGAAATTAAAAAATAATATTAAAAAATCATGTCATCCTAATTTTTAAAAAGTCAGTTAGTTAAAACTAATTCTAGGAAACAAGAAAGAAGACATTATCTTCTATATTTAGAAGAATCCCCTCTTTCTTTCCTCTGAACATAAAGATCAGAAAACTTACTTATGTATTTACAAATCTTTTCAGCTGGGATGGACCCTTGGATTTAGATATTACCACGCTTAACTTATCCCAAATATAGAAATGTGACATGACCAAGAAAATGCAATTCTTGAAATAAATCTGCATAAACTTTTATTACAGCTTAACAAAACTCTGAGATTCTCCCCACCATTATGTCCTTTTCCATCCTTCCCTAACTTAAGAACTTAAGAACTTCCCGAGTGTCTATCTAGTATGAGCAAATTATAATACCCAGTAGGGAAAACAAAAATACAGCTGCTCTTTTCAGAGACCACTCAGCTGCTGGGAGCAAAGGGCTGTGGAAGTCCAGGGGTGGTCTTCAGGCAGGTAGAGGAGCAGGTAGCCACGGGCAAGAGCCCTATCAAAAGCATCATGGCCCAATGGAGCACCACAAGTTTAGGAAATAAAAAGTAACATTTGCGGGGCTAGAGGAGAACGCACAATGGGCTGGGACAGCAGAAGAGATTAGGAGGCACGAGGTGTCAAGACTTGGCAGAGGTCCTGCCTGCCAGGTCCTCAACCTCTCAGAAACACAAACAGCGCTGTGATGTTTTCTCTAAAGACAGGAAATAGCAAAAACAAATTGAAGAAATACCTAGTTCGAAATACAGAAATGAGTTATGTTGCTTAAGAATTTTCTCTTTCTTGTTAATAAAGATACAATATGCTGTCATTATTTTTTTTACAGTTGATTTACATAAGGGAAACCTTAGAAGTTTCAACATATTGAAACAGTGTGGATGAGAGGCAATTCACATCTATATTCATTTCTTTAGCTGCAAAGCTAATTGCTCAAAGTTTTAATACCCTTTTTAGTTATATCAGTGGTACTCACTAGAATCTCATGGGAAGCTTTAAAAAATAGTATGTTTCAGGCTCTATCCTCACCCCTGAGACCGTGATTTAATATGTTACAGCTTTCGGGAAGGTCTATGTGAGAAATGCTTTTGAAAGCTTGCTGGGTTAAAGTGGCGATCATAACATCTTTACCACAAAGAACATCTGTTTACCGGCTCTGCTTTCTTTGACGGGTTGAAGGAATGAGTTCTTTTTTTCTCTTGACAGGCTTCTGTGCTTGAGGCCAGACTGCAAAGATAACAATGGCGTGTGAGTGTTTGTGTTTGTGTATGTGTACGTACATGGACACATGTGTAGAGCAGGCTGAAATCATGAGCACAGCCATGTAAAATGTGCTCCATTTCTCCAGATGATTTGAGAGTCCTTGGCACTTTCACATATACGCAGATACCCTCAATGTGAAAATAATTATTGATTTTCCTTTGCCTTTTTCTTAATTAAGTTTTCAATTTCTAGAAATTCTTTACATTTTTAACTAGAATAATGTATTTGATTCAAACAATTGAGCACCTTATTCAAACAATTCTGTGTCTTATTTATAGAATATTATAGAAAGAAGAATCTTTTTTTTCACCTAAAATAGGACTGTGAAGTTCTTCAAGGGAAGGCAAAGTTGAATTTAGAAAACGTTCACCCTGATTTTTTCCTCTGATGACATTTTTAGCTTTTAAAAATCAAAAATAAAAGTATTAATATTTCCCTTTCTTGGCCTTTGAATATCCAACATTATCAAGCATATTATGAGCAAACCAAACTATAAATACTTTGCTTTTACCTCTTAAATCAGCAATGGTTTTCAATGTATAGAAAATTCTATAAATATTGACTATATTTAAATTTTTCTTAAATTACTGGGATTTCCACCCCCCATTATTTCAGATTTCAAAGGACATTTATGTTTCATTCAAAATATTTTAACAATTGGGATATAATTTGAAAATTTTTAATTCTCAAGTATTTTATATATTGCTTAAAGAATGCAAAGCATAGAAACAATTATTTATAAAGTTTATTCCTTCATATTTGTTAGGATATCCTTGCTCATTAAAGGAAAAAGATATAAACCTGGCTTTCACTTTCCGGAACATTATAGTCTAGGCAATTACTATTGTTTGTTACCTTGATGCTCTTGAATAAGTAGCATGGTAACAGGCCCCCTGCCCTCAAGGTCTGAGTCCCCACAGTTCAGTGACAAGGTGAGTTGTCGTAAGAGGAACATATTCATTGATGAAATGACTAGTTATAAACGCAGTCTTCTTCTAAAACCCCATGAAGTTAATGTTTCTATTCATCAGTTTGGGGCTGCTTATAAGATGCTTATAACAGTTAAATGCAAAAAAATATATACAATACTAAAAATAAAGTGTACATATAGTCCATATAACAAGACAAATTGATTTTGAAATTTCTTTAATTCAAAGAAATTGATGTTGAAAAAAGGCCTGAATCACATACAAAATCCATCGATAAATGAGGAGCCAGCAGAGTTAGACCAATGAACAATCGAAAATGAGAGAACAAAAATGGATGAGGACATAAGTAAATGTTTCATATGAGAATTATTTCAGAATCAAAGAAAAAGAAAATCTCTTAGGAAAATTGATGACTTTTATAGTATCTTTGCAAATAATAGCTCTAGTTTAGGCAGCATTGTTATAATTTTGTACAAAAAATTTGTGTCCCGAAAAATCAACATTTGATTCAGACTTTACTCCAGTTTATAGCTGCAAGTATACAGTTTAAACTTTGTCCCTTGTGATATAATTTTTAATGAACTTATTTAAGATAATACCGCAGTGTGATCTTTGTCACTATCTCTATGAAAAAGTGGATTGACCCTTTTCTGTTACCAATTATTCTCAAGTAATGAAGATCTCTGGAATAAAGCCACCACTCTAAATTTTCCATCACCATTAATTTTGAATAGAATGTGCCTCAGTTGATCCCTCCATTGAAACCTTAAATTATTTATTTGTCTCTTTTCAGAATTTTTATTTAGCACAGTGATTCTCAACTCTGGTCACACACCTGAGGAGTCTTTAAAAATACTGATGCCCAGGCTCCACCCCCAGAAAAATTAAATCAGAGTCTCGGGGGTGGGGGTAGAGCCTGAAACATACTATTTTTTAAAGCTTTAGGGTATTAAGTATGAAATGTCCGATTTCCTTAAGTGCTAAGTTTCACAATTGATATCTCTGACAGTTCACTTTGACACTTCTTGTCTTACACTTACTGTGACGTTATAACCTCAGTCTTTCAAAAGCATGTTTTGGTTTGTGATTATGTTTCACATTTTTTTTAGAGCAATTTTTGTGAAACCATGAATAACTCAAAAATTCGTGTTATTTTCAAATATGAGTTCTGTCATGGAACCAATGCAATGCAGACAGCTCAAAATAGCAATATGTGTTTGGGAAGGATGTGGCTAATGAATGCAAAAAACATCGATGGTTTGAGAAGTGAGTTTAATCTTGAAAATGAGCCACGTGGGCAACCTGAGACCAAGGTGGATAATGATGAGCTGAAAGCTGTAGTGGAAGCGAATCCATCTCAACCTAGGGATGAATTAGCAGCAAGGCTTGACATTACTATTCCAACAACATTGGACCATTTGAAACAAATGGGCAAGGTAAAGAACTGGATAGATGGGTTCCGTGTGAATTAAACAAGTGTCAGAAGAGAAATAGTCTTGAAGTTTGCCTTTCTTTGCTGTCATGACATAAAGTAGAAACATTCCTATATCGTATTGTTACGTGTGATGAAAAATGGATTCTTTTTGACAATTGCAAGCGTTCAGCACAATGGTTGAATAAATATGAAGTGCTGAAACACAGTCCAAAACTGAATATTCATCAAAAAAAGCTAATGGTGTCTATTTGGTGGTCCAGTGTTGATATTATCCACTACAGGTTCATGAAACTTGGTCAATCCATTACAGCAGATGTCTACTGCAACCAATTGGATGAAATGATGATGCTGGATGAAATGATGATGAGGATGCTTGTGATTAAGCAGCCGAGATTGGTCAATAGAGACAGGCCAATACTCCTGCAAGACAACACACTCCACCACATGTAGCACAAACAACGTTGCTCAGACTACAGCAGCTGGACTTGAAAACTCTCTGTCATCCACCGCATTCCCCAGACCTTGCACCAACTGACTACCACTTCTTTCCAGGCTTTGGACCACTTCTGGCAAGGAAAACTATTCAATTCTCAAGCTGTGGAGAATGCCTTTCGCAATTTCATCGCCACTCACTCTCCAGGCTTCTTCACTAACTGGCATAAACAAGCTACCATTAAGATGGCAAAACTGTGTCAATAGTTTAGGCACATACTTTGATTAATTATACTGCTTCTTGTTTGAGATATAATAAACTAGACTTTTGATTTGAAATCAGTATTATAGATGACAAAGAATTCATAGTCTATTTTTTCAAATAATTTGTGGGTAAATGAAGAAAAGCATATAACATTGGCTTCTTGAAGGTTCTACTGAAATATATGCTTTTCCAGCTGCATTAAAATATTGGGTTATCTCTAATCTAACGGTAAAAATTAGCTCACTCACATCTGGGAATCATTCCTGGAAAGCTTGCTCCAAATTCTGTTTTAATTACTTGGTAATATAGTCCATACGATTGAAAAAAACCTACACAATCCATTTACAACTGCTTTCATTCATTATATCCATAATCATATCCATATCATTAGTGTCCCTTGGAAGCTCACAGTTCAAATATCTCAGTAGTCAAAATTATTACTTTTATATGGCTAATAAAAGATTTTAAAATTGACTTCTTGGCTTTATACTACTATGGACTGGACATGTCAAAAGACTTGCAAATGGATCATTTCAATCCTACTTTCATTTACTCAAAGTCCAATAAGTCATTAGAAATGAATGCAAGTCCTATTACTCAAGGACTAGAAGGAAGATGTGTACTAAATGGAAGATGTGGACTAACTGTTCACTGATTCAGCCGTCTAGATTATCTCTCATTTTAGAACTCTAAAGCTCTATTAGTCTATGAATCTATTCTTTGCAATAGATAGGATCTCATTGAATTTATTGGCAAAACTGCCTTCTACTTGAACGACAGGAAAAAGAGGAAGTTTTATTTTGACTTTGGAAAATCATCAGCTATATGAGACAAGCTCTATTCCCTCATTGCTAACATTGGAATCCTACTTTTAACTTCATTTAGTGATGTCATTATACTTAGAAAATATAAAGCCACATAGAAAAAATCATGGGATAAATCAAATACATTTTTTAGTTAAAAAAAAAAGTCTCTGAGAGGATGGAATTCTAAAGAATAATAAAAATTCTACTAGCTGACCCATGTAGGTTAAGGCATTCTGTTGGGTGTCCAAAAGTAACAGGAGTATAATTTCTTTGGCTAACATGTCCAGGAAAATCTGTGGCTATGGGCTGCACTGGACCATGTAAAGGAAGAAAGCAATGGAGGGCTTGCTTTCCTGAAGTGCAGGGCCAGATCACATTCATCTTTGCATCCCCTGTATCACTTACTATGATGTTTTGCACTTACTGGAAACTTAACATGTCTACTGATGAACAAAATATTCTGTTATCAGATAGAATTTCAGCAAATGGCAGCCCTCTACTCTTTTCCCTCTTTCTATATTCCCTGTCTCTTCCACTCATCTCATCATCATTATAAAATTATACAAAAATATCCCTGATTCCAGGTATGGAGCCATGTTAGAATCCAGGAGGGATAAGAGATTACATTATACCATAAATGGAAGATGGGAGTAACACTGCACAGAGGTCTTGGGAGCGGGTTTCAGGCAGAGATCTATCACTAAGGTGCCGTGAGACTGGGGGAGTCAACTCCTCTCCAGGCCATAGCCAATAAAGAAATGGTATAGAATATTCACTTCAGTTCTTCCAGTTGCGTAACTCAGCTATAATAAACAGGTGCCCAACCCATAGCCTTAGGGCTGCCCTAGCCTCTTCAGGCTTTACATATCCCCCAGGAAGCAGGTACCGGGATAGGGAAGAAAAAAAAAACCAAAAAACAAAAAAAAACACCACCACATGAAGCCAATATTCTTACTCACCATTTTGACCCTATGTTTAAAAGTAAGAAATATGATGTTCTATGAAATAGCTCAATAGGCACTATAAATTAAGAAACACATGAGGGCACGCCAATCAATCAATAACCACAAACTTGATATAAACATTTTTTGGATGTTAAATTGCCACAGCTCTTTTGTTGATGATACTAGGGAATTCCAGCATCTGCCCATCATCAGGTTGGTCATTCTTGCCACATAAAATTTCAGGGGTATTCAGGACACAGTCTGAAGAGGCTGCATTCTTTACCTTGCCAGTACACATGTCCATAATTTTTCAAGACCAAAACATTTGGTGGAATGTGTATCTTTATTATTTGCTAAGCTTACAGCATTTTAGCCCAACCACTTCTGAGCCTTACAAGTAAGCCAAGGATTTTGTGTTCCATTTTTATGATGAAATGCAGATTTTCTATTAAAGGCAATTACTTCAACTCAAAAGATTAAATGCAATGGTACTTAAAAATATTGGTAATTGGTTAAACTTGGGAAGCTGAAAAAATAAGTACGAACCAAGACAAGCTTTAAAAATATAGAATAAAATGTTTGAATGGATGAATTGTTACTTGCTCGAAATTCAAAACTCTAAGTTGCTAGTTCTGTAACTCAAAACAGCATTCAAAGGAATAGCGTGCTTGTCTTTCTGTACCTTCCAGTGAAACTCCCTAACGATAGCCTTTTGCTTATGATATATTTGCAGTGATTATATAAAAAATGTTGGTATTTTCCTACTGTTTTCTAGCTTCATGCATCATCTGGGCTTTCTCTCCTCATCTTCTTACAGCTCAAAGCTTTCTCCTCTCTACAGGCATTGTTTGCTTGACATGAAAAATAGACTTTAGCAAAACTAATTACATAAAATGAGGGAAAAACCTAAATCTCAATTATGGAATAATTAATTATAAAACCATTAGGTAGAATTACCATTCTTTAAGCTGTGCTTCTTCAATAAAAATTCTCTCAACAATTTATTTTCAGCTACATTTGTGATCTTTAATATCCTCAATCTTTACCTTTTTACAGCAAGTATCTCTAAATAATTGACTCATTTAGTCAACAATTACTCATGAATTGCAAATTATGTGCCAGGCATTGATCTATGCTCTGGGGTTATAGCACTGAACAAAAGAAAAACGTCCTGCCCTTATGAAGCTTCCATTTTAGTGGGGGAGGAAGGCAATAAACAAATATATAATTTCAGGTGGAGACAGGTGCTGGGAGTATGAGAAGAGTACAGCTCAGCTGGTGACGGTAACAATCACAGGATTGTTTTTTTTTTTTTTTTTTTGGAAACAGAGTCCCATTCTCTTGTCCAGGCTAGAGTGCCCAGTGGCAGCAGCCTAGCTCACAGCAATCTCAAACTCCTGGGCTCAAGCGATCCTCCTGCCTCAGCCGCCTGAGTAGCTGGGACTACAGGCATGCGCCACCACGCCCGGCTAATTTTTTCTATGTATTTTTAGTTGTCCAGCTAATTTCTTTCTATTTTTTTAGTAGAGACGGGGTCTCGCTCTTGCTCAGGCTGGTCTCGAACTCCTGAGCTCAAGCGATCCTCCCACCTTGACCTCCCAGAGCGCTAGGATTACAGACATGAGCCACCGTGCCCAGCCAAGGTTGTATTATTTTTGAATACAGTGGCCATGGAATGTCTGGTAAGATGACACTTGGCCAGAAGTGTCTGGAAAAAAGAAAAGAAAGAAAGGAAAAAAAAAAAAAAAACATCTTGGCCTTAGACATTAGCCACGTTCTCCACTTCAGCTTGGCCATCAACAGAACCAATATCTTAATGCCTGTCTAACAGTGGTTTCACATCTAGTTAAGAACCATAGAGCAATGGTTCTCAGCTGGGGGTGATTTTGTCTCTAGGGGACACTGGGCAATGTCTGCAGGCATTTTTGACTATCGCAACTGGAGAGGAGGTTCCTACTTGCATCTACTGGAACTGCTACATATTCTACAAGGCGCAGGGACAGCTCCCATAAAAACAAATGACACAATCCAAAGTGACAGCAGGACCAAGGTTGAGAAACCCTGCCACGGAGACTGAGACGTGACTGACCTTTCCAAAGCCCTCAATGCCTGCCTACGAGAAAATGTAAACAACAAAGTGTCATCCTTGAGCATCTACCCATGGCACTGATGATTTACTCACGAAACATTCTCAGTGAGCCATTAAAGCAGGATATAATTACTAATATTCCAGTACTTCAGTTTAGAAAACTGCTTACATATAAAAGCCATACTGCTGTTGTTTCAAACAGCCTAAAATGTGTACTAATTTCAGTAGTCTCCAGTCCAAATCATTGAATTTTAAAAAATGTGTTCCAACATGAATGGTGTGTTCTTATTTGAATGAAAGAATTAAGAAGGTAACAACTGTTAGGAAAAAAGTGAGGTGAAGGAGAAACCCTACTTAATAGGAAAGAGTTTAGCCCCATAAGCAAATATTTAGCTATCCACAATTAAAAGGTAAACACAAAAGAGTTGATTCAGTTTGAGAGCTAAGTACCTAAGTAGGTTTCAACATTAAAATGCTCAGTTTGTATTGTATCATTGGAAAATCTGGTTGGTATGAGGACTGCTTTAATTTTAACTCATGAACATATTTGCTAAAACTATTTTAAGATGCCATCTGCCCTGGAATCTTTTCCAATACAAGTGTAATCACATGTTTACAAGGAAAGGAAGAAAAAGACATTCTATTTTGTTTCTTACTTCAGGAAAATATGGAGATAGCATTTCATATATCATCTGCAGATAATTTTTAGAAATCATCTCTAAGAATGATATATTTTACACATTCTGTCACTGGAAAAAGAGCAATGCCTTCTTAAACACACTGTCACCATGAAAACAAGTGACAGAAAAAGGAGCCAGTGTTGTGAAAAACACCATCCACACTGGCGAGTGACGCCGGCCCCTGGGAGACACGGAAGGTGCTCAGGACCTGGGCTCTGAGGCCAGAACTGAGTCCTCTCACCATCACCTACCTGGGCAAGTTCCTTACATGCCCTATAAGCCCCCATTTCTTCACTATAAATTGGGGACGATGGTCACCAAGGTCCCCCAGAACTTTCCTGAGGACTAAATATTCTCCCATTTCACCAGGTTCTCCATAAGAACCTCAATCATGGCCGACACCTATTGGCTGCATGGGGATTGAAATGGTTCTGTGTCGTCTTTAGTATGCAAATCCATACCCAATGATCTGAACCATGGTGAAGAGATACCAGGTTTCTGCTTGCAGGGGGCTTCTGGAAGCCTGCAGGGGTCATTCCTGTGGATATTACCTGAAGACCTGTGCGCTGGGAGCAGTGACTCCCGCTGGGACGAACAGAGCAGTGGCTGGTTCCACTCTTCCATTCCCCAGACTGCCCAGCTCTGCCCTCCAGTCTCTCCCCTTTGATCTAATCAAGTGGGTGACAAGACAACAGTGGATCGGCCATGGAGAAGAAGAATAGAGGAGGAGGACAGGAGAAACTAAAAAGTTGTAATTTTGGGTGTATTAATACTGATATCTGGCAACTGGTATCCTGATCAGTGTAAGAATGGGTAGCTGATGGGCAAACAGCTAAAATCTAAAACATCCTATGCAGCATCATCCACAGCAGTGTGAGTTCCAGTCTTCTAGAGAGCGAAGTAGCTTGAAGACAAAAAGTATGTTTGATTTAACTTTGCTACAGAAACTGCCTTTAGGTTTATTCTATCTTCCTTTAACTTCTGATTTTATGACATAATCGAGAAGTGGATTTGTGAGAGACAAAGGGTTTTATAAGCAGCTAAACTCGGGATGGGGTATTGTTTATGCAAGTACTGGCTACTCCCACCACACCCCAAGTATCTCCTCCTATCCAACATTTCCAAGATAGGAGGGGTGGATTCCACATGGCTGGAGCCCGTCCAAAGACAATGGAGTTTCCTGCAGAACCTCCAGAGAAAAAGGCTCTTACAGCTGATTTGAGGGGGCTCTGAAGGGGCTACAGTTTTAAACAGCGACAGGCGGCATGGAAAATCATACTGTTTTCCAAATAAAAGTGCAAAATAAACTGAAAGTTCCCAACACCTGTCTGAATTTAGGCAGAGTTCATTTAAAAACTGAGACTGGGTTAATTTCCAAAGGATTAAACCTGAGTCTTTAAATGGGTTTGCCTTTTTAATACACCAAAACAGCTGACAGGCTTACCAAACCAGGAAATACATTGTTCCCTTTGGTAAAAGTAACATAAAACTACAAAAAAAAAAAATCATTGCTATGCATAGTGTTGATTTTTACGTTTCAGAGTATGCACTTCTGATTCTTATGTATTAGCTAAAAAAACCCAATGACTAAAGTAGCTGATTCATTTAACTGACCACAGCGCTTTACCCTGACAACTGAAAACAACTTAAGTTTCAAAATCTTTGCCGAGCCGGGGAATTGAGATTGTTCAAACCTGTATGCTCTGTATACTTCTCTTTCAACACTTTAAAAATGTAGCATGTCAGTTTTAAGAGAGACAAGGTGCTGATTATCTTCACTGGTTAGCCAAGACATAAAGTAGAAATTTCTGGCGCTGGAGAGCCTAACTTTAAATATGTCCTTCCTTACGGTAAAGCAGGCTCTTGGGGTTGAAAGAAAGGGAGGGGTGGTGGGCAAGAAATGCATTAAAAACATTTTTCTTCCCTCTTCGTCCAGGATCACTTGATTCAATTTATGAATGCCTAATCCCTGTTTAAGCTTAAATTCTAAGGTACTAAAGCTAATTTATGAAAGGGCTCATGTAAGCAGCCTGAAAATCAGCTTAATAAACAGGTATTACTCACCATCAGCAAGTGCCTAATAAATTTGTCTGGACACAGGTGATAAAGTAGTAAAACGTACTTTAAAATTTCCATGGAATTGTTGTAGGATCATGTGCTTTCAAATAATTAAATCTAAATGTTCACATATTTTAACACAAGCAGTCATTGAAATGATCGCTTATGCGTGTAGGACGAAACAATAGTAAATAGTGAGGATACTATGCACAATTAACAATACTAAGTTCAGGTTGACATTCTAAGTGACTTTCATGGTTGCTGTAAATATTTTGAAAAACATTCATTTGCTTCAAGATGTCAATAGCTCTCAAGATCTTTTACCTGGAGATTCTTCATATTTTTGATGAAACAGAGGAATTGAAGCATTTTTGGTGAGGGAAGAGAGGTTTGTGTCAGAAGAAACTGGGATTTTTGGTCACTCCCTTCTATTTAATCACATTCCCATCCACCATTTAATAATTTTTACCAGGTAACTTAATATAACAAATGAGGGGGAAATACGATGGTGCCCTGGCTCACATAGACAAAGGGGGACAGTACTATGGAGTACTATTGACATTTGGCTCCGTAGCATTTAAAATAATTCAGTTCCATCTTGACCCCGCCTCATCCATCACATGTTTGGGAAGCACAGTGGAATTCCCATGTTCTCCACTGAACAACCAAAATGAAACTCTACACGTGGAAAAAATGCCTCAGGTGCAACAGGGAAAAAGAATCTCCCTGCCGTTTCCAACGCTAAGTATGTTTTGTACGGTGTCTTTTTCTAAAAGGCTTGTAAGGGCAATTTATGAGCTCCTGATTACTATAACATATTGTGCTCTTAACAAGAAAAAGGTAATAGTAGTTTGGCTTCTTGTTGGCATTCCATTTTTTATAGATTATTATATTGTCTTCAAGCTGAGTTGAGTCTGAAATTAATATAATTAACCCCCTGCTCAGCGACGCACTCACTCATCTATTTTCCATTCTCATTCATCTGCCCCCAAGACAGACTTGGAAAGGAAGGAAACCTGTGTTCAGTGGTCTGACATTCATTGTTAGTTCCCAGACTTCTGTTCTAGGAGCTAGTATCAGCTGAATGTGAAAACAACTTGAGAAATCACAAGAGACCCTTTACAGCCAGCCAGCTTGTGTTCCACAAACTGCACTTACATTTTCTTTTAAAAATGTTATAAAAACATATCAAGGGTATCAGACAGACAAATGATCAGATAAAAACGGACCACAAAGGTTTGAATCAAGACAGGAAATCTCATACTGAGATATAAATGGGAAAGAGGAAATTCGGGGTCCGATTTTGAACCAATCAATAATAAAACACAATATGCCAAATGAAATAGGATTCCAACTGCTCCACCTTTGGCGAAAATGTGCGAAAAATTTAGCTTAAACTGAAAAACTGGAGAGTCACTTTATTTTTTACACTTGAAGAAGAAAGCAACCTGTTCAAAGTTGGTTTTGAGTCCATTTTGAAGAGTCTGTTAAGATAATTATTTTCCTACTCAAAATATATTAAAATATATTGGCATCCCATGTATGTAAGATGGAAGACAACCCAGGACTTCAGTCTCCTTTGACTCGGATGGGAACATGAACACTGGAGGCCTTTGAGCCACATGTAGCCCATATAAGGGTTGATTTGGGCCACTCGGTATTCTAAAAATTAGGAAATCTCACCCAAACATCCACAGTTTTGTCTTATCTTGAAAATCAGAAGATATGGAGAGACGGACATTACATTCCTAAATGATCACAAAGCCAACTGCCTCTAGACCTGCACCATTCAGTCTGCCAGTCTCTACCATTCCCCACTGTATAATACCAGCCGTCCCCCTCCCGGTACCCAAGAACCTTCTTGGCCTCTGTACAAACATAACTTTGGGATGTCCAGCCTAGAAGCAGAGGTGCATGTAAATCCTGCTATAAGCTCTCATTTTTAGACCACAAAGAGTTTTAGGAAATGAGCGTTCCCTTAAAGATTTGGGCCAACAGACTCGAATGACACATGCAACTTCTTCCAGACGGTAGGAGATCTAAAACAACAATGAACCTGAAAGTCTTTATTAAGTCAGTGTGCAATATGTACAAATTCTCAAGATAGTATAACAGTGCTCGAGTTTTGATTTCATGTAATTACAACAAGAAAACTCAAAGGCATCCTTAATTTGGTTTTCACTCATTCATAAATCTTTATAAATTGTTAGTATCAAGCATAACTTAATATTTGTATGTGTGGCTATGAAAGAAATGGTGTTATAGTAGTTATAGTAGTAAACATTTTAATACCCTGAACAATAAAAAAAATACTAAATTCTTGGTCTTTCCTATAGCACTAATGGTGATACCCCAATTTATAGACCTTTAAAGTAATACTGATAAATTGTGAACGTGTATTTTTAAGCTGACGTATGGTTGATATTGAACACACATGCATGTGTATGTATATGCGTTCATGATACATTAAAATCCCCATATCCCTCTTTCTGCATTTCATAATCATCTGTTTTTATTAATAATACTAACGTGCCAAAGCATTTATAATGCAGAATTACACATTATATATGAGACACTGTATTAATCATGCAGAAATATCTGCTCTGTTCAATTGTTCTTGAAATCCTTCATTAAATTAAGATTTGTGCTGAAACCAGACATATAAATAAAGTAATAATTGCTTGAGAAAAGACATAAAAGACTTCAAATTGAGATTACTTGTTTATTTCATTATATCAAAGGATATAAGTGACTGAAAATATTACAATGACTCTCCGTATTCTTTTCATAATAGAAGACAAAATATGATATAAAAATCTGACAAATGTCTTAAAGCCTCTTGAATTATTTGACACAAGCTGTACCCTATTAAAATAAACAAAGAAACAAGAGAACTTTTTTTACTTTGTCAAAAACAAACCAGAGGAAACAGACTGTCAGGGAGCAATGGAAATGTTCTATCACTTGTAACATGATTCAACTGGGGGATCAGTCAACCATGTTCTCTCAGAGCAAGACACACACAGTTCAGGCATTCTAATCAAGACACCCTTAGGAAGTTACTCTAATTTGAGTTAAATTCATTTCAAAATTCATGTAAGTCACATCCTTAAAGTGTATTAATATATGCTTATATTTTTCCAAATGGCCACTAAAATTATTTTTTTCAAATGGTTCCAGAATCTCATCATAAATAAAATGTAGGATCATTTAAAGTTTTTGTTTCTGTATATACAATATTTGTGTATATACATGCTTTTCCTTTTCTCATGTTAATCCCATTGGGGGAGGAACCAAGCATGGGATTTGGAATCAGTAGACCCATGTTCTCTTACTCCTACCACATTTTGCATCATGGATTTCCTTTACCTGTTAATTCATCTACTAAATGGAAACAGAAGTATAGGAAAGAAGCTATCCCAGAATGGTCCTGTTTTCATAGATGCTGGGTCTCTCTCAGCAGTATAGTCCTGCTAAAGTGGAGATAAAAATTCTTGCCTTTTTACCCACCACGGCTGTGGCAAGAGTCAAATGAGATAAACACTCAGTTTAAAAGTCAAATTTCCGAGGTCTATGAGGCAAAAAGCTAGATATGATAACATTGTTAAAACTGGAACAGAAAGTTATCTGCTGAAATGGAAAATCTCCAGCTAATGTTCAAGGACTAGAACAAAGTAGCATAGGACCAAGAAAAAAGGGCCCTAATTTAAGCAGGTTTGGCTAGTCAGGACTATGCCACTAACTAGCTGTATGATCTTGGACAAGTTCCTTAATCTCTCTGAATCTGTTTACCTACCAGTAGAATTGGGACGACAATACCTTCCTTACAGGAGAGTTGCAAACATTTAATTATGGAACGTATGTTAAGGTCCTAATACGGTGCTAGGATTAAAAGTGTTTACCTATAACACACACACATTCTCTTGATAACCAGTACGTAACTAAATATATTAGTCCTTCCCTTTTTTTATGCAAAAAGGCTTATTCAAATAATAAAATTTCCGTTAGATTTATTTTGTCTGTAAAAGAAGGCCTCTGTGATAATACTATATATAATTTAAATGTCAACAATATTATTTGTGATTATTTCCTTTTCTGTCTTAAAATTTCAAAATATTTCAGTCAGTTACTAGAGAGGGCACTATTTTGTACTGCCTGGATTCTTTTTCAAGACTGAAGGACTTATTCCCTCCACCCCCACTCGCCCCAGACGGATGCTGCCTGGCGGCCCTCAGCTGTCAGCTCTCTGTAGGAATTGCCCCTGGCTAGAGAGAGCCACCTTCCTGGGGCAGCCCATATCCAACGCCTGGACGGCATGAAGTTTACAGGCCAGGCTCCCATGCTCCACTTGCTACAACGCTGAAAGGCCCTCCTAGCTTCAGAGCTCTCCGTGGGTTGGCTAAGGCCTTAGGTGAGGCTACATCACAGCCCAACTTCTCCTCTTCCCACTCTGACTCCTTCCCTTCCTTCCACAGATGTCGAGTCCAACAGCAGTCCCTAATAAACTTCCTGCCCAGAATCTGTTTCCTGGACAACCTGATGTGCAACCGTTGTCCAGACAGACCTCCTGCCAAAACTTGGTGTGCTTCCTGTACCGTTGTAACTGAACCCATTTTATTTTTCATAAGAGCTAGTGTATCTGCTTGCTCTACAACTACAAATGAGTACTTCTGATTAAGTTGAGAGAGAAAAAAAAATAAAAGCTTAACTCCATCTCTACCACAGTGTATCTTCCATTTTCCCACAACTTCTGACTTCTTATTGTTCATCTGCAAACATTTCAGCCCACTTAACCACGTGAACATACAAAGTATGATGTACTAGCATTGACAGTAGATTGCAATGTATATACCCTTCGAGGCCCACAAAGTATAGGACCACTGCTATCATGCACCCTGGAGCTTATTCTTTAATAGGTTATATAGCAAGCTCTGTCTTGGCTCAATTTGGCAGAGAGATACTATGATAGTTTAACTGCTCGAGAGAAATGGTAGAACAATTAGAATATAAGGTAGTTTCAAATTAAATATAAACTTGAATTTTAAAGAGACTACTGCTTTTCTGTAAATGAAGTATGGTCTCTGCCAACAAAGTGCCTTTATTTCTACTTGATCTAACATCATCAGCAACAATATCAGCTCTGGTTTAAGGAGTTTTTGAGATTCTTCAGGCCTGTGTGAGGTAGAAAGGACTATATCTCTCTTCTACAATAGCTCCCGTGCATTGGCTCTGCAAGGCAGGCAGCAGTAAAACCTAGCGGGAGTCAATAAACTGAGCAGACAGGACTTGGAAAATACCTAACCAACAAATAGGTTCCGTAATAATGTGACATTTTTATGGTCGCATTTTTTAACCATAACAGCACTTGAATGGTAGGCATTATAGTATTTCAATTTAGTCATTTATCTAAAAATGAGTTTTATCTTGGCTCATAAATAAGCAGTGACATTCCAGCAATTTGAAAAGCTCAGCTTTACCTTTTGCTGGGAAGCTCATTTTACAATTACAGAAACACATGCCCTTTTGTGCCATGTTGCTTAATCTATGATTTATGGCTTCTATCTTTGTGCTAACCTCTTTCTGCAAACTACACAAAGTTTGCACAAGCTCAGCGATTTCATTCCTATTTCTAATCTTAATGGGTTATTTTCTCCATAGTGGCCACGTCTCTCTACCAAATAGGTTAAGAGAAAGTATTCACCCTTTCAGTTCACCAAATAGAATGTAGTGTCTGAGTGTCTTCTCAGAGTCTAAAATAAGCAATGCACTTCCCTAAAAGCCTGGCTGACTCTTCGAGAAAGACTTTCTTCTCTGTGCCCTGCTCCTCCCACCGCTTGCTCTAATGCACCTCAGAGCAAAGCCCTTAAGGGCAACTGCTGCTGCCCTCCCTCCTTTCCCCATGTCGCTTCCACCAGGCTCCCCCGGCCAGCAGGCTAGGGAGAAGGAAAATTGAACGGGTACATCAGAATGGTTTCTCCCCTAGCTCCCTCTGACTTGCCTTTCAGTGGTGGTACTCGGATGTTTACAGACTCACTCTCGACTTCTCCCACAGCCTACCTACAGCTCTAGGTGTTGTCACATAATTCAGGGAACACTGGAGATGTCTTTATGGCAGTGCCCTTAATTTGAAGGAAATCTATGTCTTGCTCAAGGTCCAAGGAGACGAGATAAGTGCAGGTTCTTATGCCCTTCTTCACCTGTGTCCAAACATTACAGACTGAGCAGGTGTCCTCCACGGTTTGTGCTGTGGGGTTGTTGTCAGTGACTTGTTCCATTACAGATGGATTTTCTTCACTGTTTTTCATTATTTCTGTTATTTTGTAAGGTGAGGCAAAATATAATTTTATTCTACCATTGCTAGATAGAAGTCTTGATGCATAATTATGACATCAATACATGAAGAAAAAAAAAACATACCAAAATGTTAAATTACTGTCTCAGAGTTGGAGAATGTTTTAAAATTTATTTATTGATATTTCTTTGAATTTTTCAAGTTTTATGCTTTCAGTCAACAAGTATTACATTTTAATCAGCAAACAGTGTTTACAAAAACGCATTCACATGGCAGCATTATCTGTTTAGGACTGTCTGCAAAGCACAGGTTTGTATCTAGGTACGCGTACTCATTCAACAAATATTTACCGAATTTCTGCTATGGGCCAGACCTGTGCTAGGTTTGATGAATATAGCAGTGAACAAAGGAAAGTCTTGTACTTAGCATTTAACCTTGTGATGAGGGAGATAGATGATAAACAAATAAATAAACAGCCGCTATGTTAAGTTGGGGTAAATATTATGATAGAAAAATAACACACAGTGAAGTTACAGAGGATGTTAGGGAATTAACAGGAGACACTAAATGTGTTGCATCTGTATCAATCAAAGAACCCAAGGAAGGCAAAGAAGCTAAAAAAGTAAACAGAAAAGCCTCACTAGGTGAAAGCTGCAGGTGTTGTTCATTATGTCTTGGGCAGTGCTCCGATCTGGATGTTTGTGCCCCCCGAGTTCACATGCTGAAACCTAATCTCCACCCTGATGGTATTTGGAGGTGGGGGTCTTTGGGAGGTGATTAGATCTTGAGGGAGTAGCGCCCTTATCAAGGAGGCCCCAGAGAGCTGCCTTGTCCCTTCTACCATGCGAGGACACAGCAGGAAAATGCCATCTACGAACCAGGAAGTGGCCCTCACAAGACACGAAATCTGCCAGTGCCTTATCTTGGACTTCCCAGCCTCAAATAACTGTGAGAAATAAATTTCTGTTATTTATAAGCTACCTGATTTACGGTATTTTATTACGGCAGCCTGAACAAACTAAGACAGGCGGTCATGAAATTAACAAATATTTTTTTTTTATTTCTAGGCAATTTTCATTAAGGACACAATACCTGTACCTTGAAATACGTAAAGACTGATAATGTCTTCTGAGCATTTGGAAAACAGTGTGTTTTAAGGATTCTTCCTGGCAAGATGTTTTACTAAGTATCTAAAATAATGAATAGTAAAAGGGACTGCTCAAAACAAATGAACTTGAGATTTCCCACAAAACAAGAATTAACTGGGGACCATATTTTAACACATTGTGTGCATTAAATGATGGTTTTTGCTCATCTCAATAACTTTTTTCATAAATTTCAGGGGAAAAACAAATCCACTTAGACTGCACCTTAACAAACACAAACTTCCTTGAAGTAAATTTTTGTACACAAAATTGTGATTTTTAATATAAAACAAGGCAAATCTTCTCTTATAACACATCTACAAAATATGAAACCAGTCGAAAATACAAGTAACTGCTCACTTCCGCACTATGGCTGAGGAGTGAAGCTGTACATGGAGGCACACCCCCGCCTCACCGAGTGCTTTCCACATCCCACTGTGCCATGGTGGCACACGCTGTCCTTTTTCATCTAATCCTTAAAACACACCAACAAAGAAGGTACCCCCATTTTGGAGGTTAAGCAGTTTGCCCCAGGTCTTCAGCTAGTAAATGGCTGAGCAAGAATTCAAACCAGGCACGCTGATCCCAGTCCACGCTTTAACCATCACTCTCTACTGACCACCCCTGAGCTTACAATTACTCCACTTACAGCTTCGTTTTTGATTAAAAGAATAAGTACACAACACACTGCCCTACTTATTTGAACAATTAATTTTGAATCTAATTTAATAATTTTATATATACCTTAATAATTATAAATATCTATTTTTAAAAGCCATGCCATTCTACTCTATCATGATATATCTGCTTTTTGTCTCTCAAGCTACTGCTCCGTAAGCTGTTTCTGTACTTGTATCAGATGGTTGCTCCTCTAGTCCTAATAAGCTCGTTTCACCAAAGTTACTACGATTTGCAAGTTAAAGTAAGTTCCTCAGCAAGTTCTAAGGAGCACACGCTAGGCTCTCTATTCATTCATCCATCCATTCAATATCTCTAGAAATTACTATAATAAATTCTCTCCATTTGATTTTTACTTCCTCTACCCCAGTATAGATCTCTTTTAAATTCTCACTTGTTTTCCTGGAATACTGTCCTAACTGGACTCCCTATAACAAATCTATTGCCCCATCTTCATATTTTTTTTTTGGCCACATTTTCTTTCCAAAGTATTTTGTTTTTCCCCTTTAAAGCAGATAATGCGTATAAATTAATTAGCACCTCATCTGGCCTATAATAAGTGCTTAGCAAACACTATCATTTTTATTATAACTATATGCCACACATGAAGTACAGGGAGTATGGCAGACATGAATGAAACATGGTGCCTGGCATTGAAGAGCCTGCAGTCTAATGGAGACAGAGAAAAGCAAATAGTCTATCACCACACAGCTGTGGAAACACTTCAGCCAATTTGGGTAGAGGCAGAGGTCAGGAGAAATAAGCTGACAGGGTAAGAAGACTGGAAAGAGGGATAGAAACAGAAAATACCCAACAGTCTAACAACAGATTTTGGAAATTTTAGGGATCCTCAAATCATTCAATAACGTTAGAGAAGGGTAGGGGTTTGGACATGGGTCCCATGAGGCCAGACAAGTGGGCAGGGCCAAAATCAAAAGGGCTAATATGTCATGCTAAGGAATTGGGATTTTCTCCCAAAGCCAATGAGGCCTTACTAAAAATTTACTAGCAAACTCACTGGCATGATCAATTTTAGAACAATCAAGGTGGTAACAATGCAGGAACTGATCAGAAAGGGGTAGAATTGGGTTAAGAGACTGTTGTAGTAATCAAAGGGGAAAATGATGACAACTTGCAGAAAGATACCACTAGAAATGGGCAAAGAAAGGAGATAAAAATGTTGAGAACAATTTAATAAATAAATAGGCAAGACTTGTTGAGCTACCGGGAGATATTGGGGGGTTCACATGAAGGGAGTACTGTGGATAATTTCCTTGAGAGCTGGGGCTGTTCACTAAACTAGGAAATTGAGACAGAGACAAGAGTTTGCAGGAAAGGTGATGAATGCGCTCTGGGCGTGCAGACTTTGTGAAAGCTGATAACCGTCAAAACGCAGATGGTCGGAAGACAAAGAGGATCTCCAGCCCACAACTAGAAATAAAAATCTGAAGCCACCAGCACAGGTGACAGTGTGAGCTTGAGAATGGATGACACAATCTACGTAGGATTATTTATTAATATTCATTGGAAAAATATACAAGCTCTCTTTTTCTGCAGTGGAAAACAGTTCAAGACTTGGCTCAAACCCATATTATCTCCTGCCACTCCATACCATATATCTTATGGTGAAGTCACATCAAAATACTTAAAATTTCCCAAGCACTGTCAGACCCCAATGCTCTCCCCTAAATTTTCTGCCTGGTGAACACCCACTTGGCCTTTAACTCTAAATCAAATGTCACTTTTCCTGCAAAGCCTTTGATAATCGGACCATCTTCTTCCCCATTCCACATGGAGTTCATTGCTCCCTCCCTCCTTCCTGCTATAACATTCGGTCCATGCCTCTACTATTGATATACAAGTTTTTCTTCTCCACTAGACAGAAATTTTCTAGAAGGAAAAGACTGCATCCACACAAGGTATCAAAGCATGTTTATAGAATGACTGCATAAAGTAAAGCGTCCTCCATCTGCAAACACCATCAATTACTCTAAAGACCCATGACTACTTCTGTTTGGCCAGCAGCCAGAGGAGGTTCTTTGGTATAATGTGATATTTCCAGTATGATCCATTAAGAACTGTATTTTATTCCCACGTTACTGGTACTCATGTCAACACAACTGATGTGGTGAAAACAGTGTAATCATTTAGAATAATAATTACGATGGATATACTAGTTCTTCTAAATAAAAATGTGACTGTGTCATTCAAGGCAAAAAATTAGAAGAGATGAAACCTCAACAGAAGTAACAGGCTGGAACGAAGCAACAGGAGGTTTCACTGGGATTAACTGGTGATGTATCTCCTCCGAAAAAGATAATTCGAAGACAACAAATAAATAAATAGTTGAGTACGTTTATATTTGTTAAGTGCCCAACGCATGAAAGCATGCTCTTTGTAAAGACAGGAGGCAGGACCCCTAACTGGGGTTGACCTTAAAGAAAGTGCTAAAGAAAGAAAAGAGACACAAAGCATCAGCTCTTCTGGCAACAGGATATTTGTTTTTTCCTACTCAGCTCCTTGCATAGAAGAGACAATCTATAAATCTTTATTTGGGCTGACAGCGAAAGACCTTCCAAATTGCTATTTCTCCCTTGACTCTATTTAATTGTAAAAAAAAAAAAAGAGAGAGATATTTTTGAAATTCTTTTTCTTTCTAGTTTGTTAGAGACTACTTGGACAATTTTTCCAAGACAATGAAAGATACATTCACGCGGTCTGAAATTTCAATAACTATGACAAATTTATTATCAAATGGAAAGAAGCTGTAGTATGTTTTGTTTTTCAAACTCACTACTACTTCTTTAGGGAATTTGTTAGTTTTCATTCTTGAAAAACAAGTTAATGAGTGTACTATAAGTTACAGACAAGATGACTCTAAATATCACCATGACCTATTTTATGTGGCTCGAGAATGAGAACTCTAAGACAGAAGTCAGAAAAATGTGTATGGGCAGAAAATCTACTACAGAAGCATTAGAATACTGGTCTCCTGTTCGGTGTTGATCATAAATAAACAGATCTGCCCTCACGAGCCTACAAGAAATTCAGTCCTATGGATCACCTGTCTTGAAATTACCAAGAGGACATAAATGTGAAAATGCTTAGCCCCAGCCCTTGCAGTAATTAAGCTGAAGATGCTGAGTAGTCTATGATTCAACCCAATTATTATTTAGTGGTCACAAATAGGGTTTATTACTTGAAGCATACCCAATTATCCCAAGTAGGTTGTTTTAATTTACTAAGTACTTTGAAGTTGCAACCTTCTTTTCTAGACATGTTGCACCTGTGCAAAGCAACAGGGCAGGAAATCCTTACTTCACCTTTTAGTTCTGCCACCGAAGCACCTCTGTTTCACTTCTCCCGCTCTTAACATTTGGCAAGATAATAGTTGTTTTCTTCTCACCTTTTAAAAATGTAAACAATGCAACAACAATATTGCAAACCCAATGCTTTGTAAAAAGAAAAGGCTAATGATGATAACACTTTATAGACCGAATACTACGAGCCAATCATTGTACTACATTCTCCCTAAATCATGCTATTCTTACAATGTCCTCTGAGACAGACAATCACTTGCGTCAGTCCAGTTCCCAACAGAAAACGGGTGGCACGCTCAAATGCAATTTGAGGGATGTTTAATAAAAAGACCATATGCAAAGGTGTGGCCAGGGTTTGGAGAAACCACCTTGAGCTGGTAAGACTAAGGGGAGCAGTTATCAGCCTGAAGTGTCTCGGAAAGGGCACAGCTCACAGGACCCAGACAGCAGCCTGAGAGAGACACTGCCTGCTAGCAGGAATGGCTCACCTTAGCGGGAGGTGACCTGGCAAGCAGGGAGCCCGGGGAATAAATAGCCCAAACTCTCCCCACCAGTTTGCCAATCTCCTGCTGGTCCCTCCCATTGGCCAAAGGCAAGGAGAAGCCAGAGCAAAGGAGCCTGCTGTTCATTCCACAGGCTGGCCGGCCATCGGAGCGCACAGAGCAGGCGGAGAAAAGTAGAATGGATCTGACATCCACCATTCCCATTCTGTCCTAAGTGTCCAAAACTTACCTTGAATAAATGAGGTAATCAATAAATATTTGTTAATGAAAAAAGGAAGAAACCATATCAAAATATTGAGGCGTTCGATAATCTGTCCCAAATCACATGCATAGAGGGCAGCTCAGTCAGACCTTGCTCTGAGGTCCGCGTCCGTGCTTCCAACCAGCGTGTTATTCTGCAGCAAGACCACCACCTTTGTCCCGTGTTATACGCTGTTGGGTGTTTTGGGAGATAGTGGAAATGACTGGAATTAATACCCTTAAGAAGCTTGTAATCCGTGTGCCAGTTTTATCTTACTTTTCCGTCTCATTATGGTGAAAAGCTCCAAATTGCCTTCCAGCATCAAAAGTTCCGTAAAGCAGGTCTTAGACGTCCTACGATTCCATCCCCGACTCCAGCTGGAGGCCGAGCAGTGAAACCTCCCATCGCACAGCATTTCGTCCATTGTTTTGCGGTGCCTTGCCTCAGATTGTCCTGAGGGTAAACAACACAGGCAACGTGGCATCTTTCGCGAAGACGAACCTACTATTAACTGCAATGAAGTAAGCCTTAGGTCTCCTGTAAGGAACACATTCAGTTGCAAGACATGCTGAAGGGTTCATTTGTTCAGCCAAGATATATTGATCATAGAGTACACACCAAACACTGGGCTAGACACTTGCACAGATTGAGGAAACAATTCGCACCAAAACCAACTACTGGTTTTCTACAGGAATTAGTCAATAATTATCTGGACGTCAAGTAAAAGTGTGTTAATTACAAAGAGAGGTCACGGGCACACATGCCGGAGTGCAGTCATGATCCTGGCCCCCGGCACCACCCTTCCCCAATTCTATCCAGGTTGTCCTGAGTTTGGGTATAGGATATAATCCTGTAATAAGCACAAGTCATCCTAACCCTGCTTTTGTTCCTTGAGACAATCAAGTATTTTGCTATTAATATTTTTCCCTCTCTTAGGAAGGAGCCCCACTTTGAAATACCAGTCCTTTTGTGCAAAGGCCTCCTTCAAATAGATCAAATAGGAATTTGTCCCTGTGGGTTTTTTCTTAGTTCTGCTTTTAAGCTTGGGGAGGACACTCTTTCATGTTTGATGCTGACTGAAACAGCACACAGCAATCTTTCGTCTTTTCCAGAGACGAGGCAAGTGAACTGGCATAGCTACTCCCTTTCATGCTGTGCAAACATCAACTTCGCATTTTTAAAAACTATTGTATGATGTGTCATGCAGCAAGGTTTGCCAACGTAGGCGAAGAAAGGAAAAGCAGAGTTGTTTTCCTACATGCAAGTTTTAATAATTTTGGAAAACCATCAAAGTGGACCAAATTTCAGTTCTAATTAGACAGTTTCCCACAAATGGCAAGAATGCAAAATTGTCAATTAGCCTCATGATAATTAGATTTTAAAGAGCAATCTATTTTCTTGATAATTCTAACAAATGGAAAAATGTATTTCACTAAAAACACAAATATTCACTTCATGATGCTTATTTCATCCAAGAGCCCTGGAAAACACGAATATTCACTTCATGATGCTTATTTCATCCAAGAGCCCTGGGTAAAATCTCTCTTTCAAACATGCTCTTAATGTTTACTTAAGTGCACACACCTGTGCTTCCAACTGCCAACAAAATCTCTGAGTGTACAGAACTTCTGCACGAAATGTATTTGCATACATTACTTAAGAGAGAAGCAATGATCAAGTTGGTTACGAGGAGACACATTATTCTTCTCACCAAATCAATTGGTAACTTTCAAAGAGCTCTGCTGTATTTCCTAGCAACACGGGTAAACATTGTACTCCATCCAGTATCCAAGATTTGTAACCATGTTAATCTGTGAGTACTCAACTTAATTAAAGATTAGGCTTTTAAATTGTATTTTTAGTACACAACAGTGCTGCTAAATTATGATTATCAGCAGCTAAGTGTGCTTACGTCTGCAGAACTTGGGGAATGAAAATGAATCATTTATTTTCATCTTGATATGACTGCTCTTCTCTGAGGCGCTATTCTCTGAGTTCACAGGCCTTGGAGTTCATTGGAATTCTATGGTTAAAACACAGCTTGGAGACCTCATTTATGAAAATTCCTTTAAACCTTTCACCACTTTGACAAATCCAGTCCAAGTTCACCGAGCCAATTCAAAAGTAGCTCTCAGTCTTTTTATAGGTTTTCAATTACACCAACACAGAACACCAGAGCCGTCACGTTTGAAGAAATATATTTTAGTTGCAGAGAGGCATGCGTTCTTTTTTAAGAAACCCAACTGAAAGCAGCATTCCCCAAAACTGCAGCCAACAGATGCAAAACTTTGTCTATCTTGAACTATCCTTGTCTTATTAAAGACGAAATCATCAAATCACTCAAACATGGCTAATGTTTGGTTATCTACTTATATGATGTATGCTATGATTTTTCTCCAAAGATTTGACTTTGCAAAAATATTGGCAAGCTACCTCACCCCCAAACTGTTCCGAATTGTTTTTTTGAGGAATTGTTCAAAACATTTTCTAGGCTTCATTCATCCTCCTAATACATAGTGAGTGACAGCAGGATTTATTTTTCCTGTATGCACTCACAAACAAAAACCCAAAGCAGGTCAGTGAGCTCTCCAGGTTGAAACTGGTAATCAACGTTAAGACTGAAATTAGACCTTATTCAACTTGCCATTTCAATGAACTGCTTAAGTGGGCCTGACGTAACCATACTCTTTTGTGAGACAAAAAAATAAAATCCCTTTGTAAAATGTTTATACGACTTCCAAGATCAAACATTAGTATTTTCTTCCCCATTTTTAAACTTTGAACTTATGTGAATATGTGATTGGTATGGTTTCATGGGAGTACCCAATCTTTTATGCTGGGTGGTATGAATTATTTTAAGTGACATTTATCTTTGGGGGTAAAGTAGTTAAGCCAACACATGCACATTCGTTGGTTAGAAGCACTCGCAAAATTTAAATACTGTACGTGCAAAGGCAAATTGACTCAGGATATAAATCTTCCATTCTCTCAGGAGTAGTGATGACTCTAAAACCACTGGAAACACTGAGAAAGCTCATCGTGATGACTCTAACAGCTCCCTGATGCAGGCTGGTCTTCCCTTGTATATTTAACGTTCTATATGTCAGTTGGCCTTTTGTGGAATCTCAGTAGGAGGCTTGTTCAGTGGATGAGTTTTTGTTTTTGTGTTTGGTCTGTTCTGTTCCCCCCACCCCCACCATCCTATTAAGACTTACAATTTAACATACTAGACGGCTTATGAGTTCCTCTGGTATTTGATATTAGAAGAGGTGAAACCAAAAGCTAAACAAGATGTGCACAGGCTCAGCACAATTCTCGGTTAGAGGACTAGACTAGTGACTGGAGATGCCTCCTGTTCCTTCGGTCTGACTCAAATGTGGGTCTGTGGCACTGGACAGAGCTGGGAGACTGAAATGGGAGCCTCTGGAATGGGGCAGCAGAGCCAGTGAGCCGGGGCTGCAGGGACGAGCCTCCACGTAGCAAGCCCTTCACCTCCTGCCTTCGTTCACTAATGACTCGCCTCGCACCAGTGCCAATTCTGGGCCTGCTAAGCGTGTATTCTGCATGGGGGACAGGAAAGTGACAAAGATGCTTTCCCTGCCCTCACGAGCCCCGGTCTGACAACATGAAAAGCCATGTGCACCCCCGGTAGGGGCAATGACAGAGGTCTGAGCCCAGTGCTGTGGGAGGCTGAGGAGGTGGTGGCTGAGTCTGCCCTGGGGCCTCCCAGAACCTCCTCAGAGCCCGTGCCTGCAGTGCCCTGCAGGGCCACTGGCCACCCGTGTCTACTGAGCATTGGAAACGCGGCTATTCTTAGTTAAGGTATATATAAAATACACACCAAATTTCAAAGACTTAGTATGGAAACAAAGAATTTATCTGGTTAATGATTTTTTTATATTGATTACATGTGGAAATGCTAATATTTTGGCTCTATTTGATTAAGTAGAGTATATTCAGATTGATATCACCTATTTCCTAATTTTACTTTTCTTAATGTGCCTACTGGAAAATGTGAAATCACCTGTATGGCTCACCTTCACAGATCCTATTACATTCCTAGCTGCTGTGCAGGTTGGAGCAGTCATGACACTACACGTGAGCAGAAAACCCAGGGAGGCTGCCTTGGGGGCAGGTAGGCCCGTGGGGAGAAGGAACTGTGGAGTGAGGACAAGAAAACACCAGGAGAGCCCAGCAAGAGCCGCAAAGAGGGAGCAGAGGCTGATGGAGTGTTTGCTTTCTGAGTGGTGCCTGCCTGCCGGATTCATTTGCAGCAAAGAGAGACCAGAATATAAAAGCCAGGGTAATAACATCTCGAATAAATTAGAAGCAGCTTGTGGTTTACAGTGAGCAATGCTCTACTGGGGAACAGACCAACTAGTTACCCCTGTCTTCACCCCGTCTGTGGTTAAGTCATTTGGTCACTCTTGCCTTCTCATCTGCAAAGAGGGGACTGAGATTAACTGCTCTGCCCGTGACTCCATCAACTAAGTCTCCAGAAACCCGAAGCATTCTAAACATCCTGGGGGAAGAAAGGGCTGCAGAAGGAGACCATGTTTTGTGACTGGAGCTTTGAAGCTTCGAAGAACAGAGAAACTCGAGTAGAATAAATCCTTTATACTTCCTTTTTCATAAAACTTATCACACTTTATTTACATTATTTATTAGCCTCCTTCCTGGCAAGGTACAGGCTAGATATCAGTACCACGAGCTCAGGATACACATCTGTCTGCTCACTGCTGTGACTGCAGCTCGGAGTCCAGAGCCCAGCGTCCAACAGGCCTCAATAAATATCTGTGGAAGGGGAGTCACACGGAGGGTTCGCAGTCATTGCTGTCACTGAGCAACTGTTGAGTTCCAGTTTCCAAGTGTGCAAACTGCAGTCGGGAATGAGGTAGGAGCTCACCCAGAGGTGATCAGACCAGTAGTGATGTCCCACTAATGATGTTACCTGCCCTGTGCGTGAACAAGTTGTGACAGGTGAAGGAGGAGAGTGAGCAGAGACCTTCCCGGCCGTCGACTGCTCCCGCACTGGAAACATCCCAGGAGGCTCTTGCAGCAGAAGCAGCCGCTCAACCTACTTTCACCAAGAGAAGCTGAAGGCCGAGGGAGGCCAGGACCAACAGAGGCTCCAGATTTCCCTGGCACAGGTCTTGCGCCTCACTTGGTAGGATGAATGACGTGGAAGCAGCGTGAAGCAGCGGTGATACAGACTTGGGTTCTGCGTTTAATTCCAATCTCACCGCTTGCCAGCTGGGAGCCTCTGAGTAAGTTCCTTCTCTGAATCTCGCTTTCCTCCATAGCCTAAAACTAGGCTCATAGTGCACGTCCTAGAGGGTAGGTTAGCAGCAATGCACTTCTCGAAAAGGGCTGGTATGTGGTAAATACTTAATTGATGGTTATATGTGATACATGGTAAACACATAACAATGGCTATTATCTTCCTTCTGGGTCAGCTTTTAAACAGGGTTTTTAACCTGGAGTCCGTGGAGTCCCAGGAAATCCACAGATGGGATTCAATTGATCCTTGAAACCCCTCAAATTAAATACAAAGTGGTGTGTTTGTACACGTCTTTTTTCTCCAAGGAAAGAAGCCATAGCTTTCATCAGAGCCTCAAAAGGCTCTCAGACTGAAAACAGGTTAAGAACCATTGAGCCTCTGTGGCTTCCAAAGTGTTTAGCTCTTTTTATGTATCTATGGAATAACTCTGCGAGTGACTCTCAAAACCAAGCTTTTTGTATGCCTGCTCAAGAGGCCTGCATTTTATACATAGCAGTACAACCCCCGTAAGAGGCTTTTATTGTCTGGCAGTAGCAGTAGCACTGGAATATGATTGGAATTTCTAAAGCAGAAATTCACGTTAATCTCAACTATAGTTCTGGAGCCCTTACCTCTTAAACACACCTTTTTCTATTGTCTTTTTGACACAGTTGATAGCCAAGAAAGGCAGCTAGCATGTTTTATTCTTAAGAGGTGGTCACTTCATCCTAGAACAACAGCAACAAAAATCACAATAGATGAATTGGAAGAGCCCGACGGAAGCTGATTCTATACCTCAACAACCCAGCTGAGTGTACGGCAGCTCGGCAGGCTCCAGGAAGAGGGAGCTGGGCAGCAAGCAGGCGCTTCACCTCTCTAAACCTTCGCCTCCTGGTAGGTAGAAAAAGGGTAATAATCACAGCACCGCCTTGCTAGGGCTGCTGTGAGAATTCAGTAAGAAGGCAATTGTGAGGCATCTGGGAAGCACCCAAAACACAGTATCTCATAAATATTAACTATTAAATACCCTCTTTGATGGCAGGAAGAAAAATCATTCCCATCCGGTCTCTAAAAACCACAGATTTTAGCCTAGAGATTTACTTTGGACCATGGATATTTTTCAGCCTCTTTCATAAGGCAGTTATACATGACCAAGTAAACAACAAGCACACAGTTGGGAAAACTGTTGAAAAAGTATCTGAGCAGCAACCTCAGAGAGAACCTGTTGGACATATTCATGTCCAATATTCTTAGATGCGTATGTGAGAATCCATTTAAAGGAAACGGAATACACCTAAAAGAAAATCACCTGAAAACCCTAAAGATATAATGATTCAGTACACACTTTTCATTAATTTAAAAATTATTGAGCACATATAGTGTGAGAGGCACCGTCCTAAGCATAGGGATATACAAAGATGAGAAAGTACAGTCCAGCCCTCAAGGCATTTAGTCCAGAGAAGAGACAGATGCATCCACCCAAGGCTGTACCACAGGGCAGAGTGTGATGCAGGGCACGGGGGAGGAGAGGGTCAGTGAAGGTCTCATGAAAGAGCAATACTTCGGTTGAGTTTGGAAGGATAAGAAAACGTTCAATAAGTCAAGAAAGAAGAAACAATACTCCATAAAGACAACAGCACATGCAAAAGCATTAAAACGAGATAAAATGGAATGTTTGGGGACTTTAACGTTACACAGGTCAGCCAAGCATGGGGATAGTGTGGGCAGCTAGACGGCTTTGCCGAACGTACCTGCCTACCCATCCCCTGCACCCACAGGAGGCAGGGCCCACAGCCGAGGATCCTTGGAATTCATGGTCAGGGGCTTGGACTTTGCCCCAGGGCTACCACAAGGTTTTGAATCGTTCTCATCAGGGAGCTGCATGATTTGACTGTATCCATCTAGTCTTTAGAAAGAGCACTCTGGCAGGGGTGAGGAGGATAAATTGGAAGCGAAGACTGAATGCAACATTTTCAGACGTGACTTGGGAAGAGTGAAACATGGTCTAAATTAAGGAGGAAGAGAAGAAAGATTAAGAAGCAGTGTCCTGGTGACTGAGTAGGTGGAGGAGGAAAGGGGGACAGCCAGGTCCAGATCATTTCCAGGTTTCTGGCCCAGGGGTGTAGTGAGAGGATGCTATGTTCTTCAGGGAAAACAGATGGAATAGTAGCTATCTGCTGTTTCTGCCTACACAGTATTCACCCTCTCTTCTTTTCAACATTTTCTTTTTACAAACCACCCCTTCCCTGCTCTCAAGTCACACGGTTTAGGAGGGTTTTGCGGACCACTTTCCCACGCACTCATCCGCCCCCCGCACCTCCACTCCTCACACACACCACCCTCCTCTTCCAACGGGCTCCAGGACTGGGCACATAATCAAAGCCAAATCTACTGGCATGGTCCAAATCTCTGGCCATAGGAACTACTTCAGGCATGCACATGCAATCAAAGTGGTCTAATTTAAGTTAATCCTAAATTCTCTTTTTCTGCAGGGGTTAAGCCTAAAGCAGCAGATGACAATTTTGCCACCATTGAAGATGAGAAGAAATCAGAACTTGCCCCATTCTGAACTCTTCCTTTACTGGAGCAAATATGTGCCCCTTCCTATTTGAGCAAGTATAAAGTGGGTTTCTCTCACTTGCAACCAAGGGTCCCGACACATACAAGGAGTAAAGACAAATGTGTTTCAATAAAGAAACAAAGTTTATTTTTATGAGTAGTGGATGAAAAAGCCCTACTTTACTGTGACAAGAGTGCCTTAAAACATTTAAGTCTACAAAAGGCACTTAGGGACTTTATAGCAAACTCTACCCTGAATAATGAAAAGCCAGACCAGCCTGTTTCAGAAAATGTTACTGCATCAGACAATGGCACATCCACTCATTCAATTAACATTTACTGAGTATCTTCAGGGTTTTTAGACTTGTGCAATAAAAACTATGAAAGTGTATTCTTGCGTCTGAGCTGGTCCATCCAAAGTTGATCCATAAAGAGCAGCTGTGTTTGCCGTTCAAGCTAATTATGTGAAGTTAGAGAGGCCAGGTGTTTCTGTCTGGCCCACCAGCTGCACTCGGTGGTAAGGGCACCATCTGAATTTCGGTCTGGCCATCTATAAAATGTGGCTGGTGAAGCAGCACCTTGAATGAGCTTTTAGGTGAAAGACAGAGCAGAATGTGTTTAGAATTCCTCTCCCCTCCAATAAAACGTCCACTAACATTTACGGAGGAGTCTGGATAAGGCATGGTGCCAGGCCCTCTTTCCTTTCTTTACTTTCCATGAGAAAACTCCACCTTAAGCATGGGTCCAGTTGTTATTAATGCACCTCCATCTCTATGTAAATATGCCTAAATTGTTACCTCCTGCCCTATGTGCCTCCCCATGGCCAGGCCCAAATAAATATTCATGTGTCCACCTGTGGTGAGCATTTGTTGGTCACTCTGTATCCCCCCTCACTTCTTGTGATGGCAGTGCACCAATGTCCTTTGAGGGAGCACCTACCGACTTCCCACTGTGTGCTGTCAGTCGATGCTTTGGCTCAGGGGTGTGCTCAGGGGTGTGTGTGCTTCCTTGTATTCTGTTGCCTTACAACTAAAGAAACTTAATTACGTACAATAGTCGACTGCGATTTAAACACTAAACAATAGCTAACGTTAATAGCATACTCTGCAACCTATAGAGTGCTCCCTCTCACATTCAATTTATCTCTTTAAATCAACCTTTCTGGAACTGAATTTTTCTTCTCCCCCCAAATAAATCACTTACTGATTTCTTCATTTCTCACAACAGCATAATCATTTTTTCAGTCACTTGAGATTTTTAAAATCTCAGAATGGTTTTGACTCTCGGCTTTCACTAACTCCCTATAATCTGTCATCTAACCCTAGTTATGGGATCTCCCAGATCAGTGCCTTCCTTTCCATTCTCCCTGTTCTCCATGTTTTGCAGAGCCTTCCTCAGCACCCAACAATGCTCTCCTGACTCTGCCACCAGCCTACTGTCTCCAAACCATCCCACTATCAGAAAGATGTGGCTAAAATTTTATTATCATTGTGTCACACCTCTTCTACCTGTGGTTTATAGAACAAAGATTATAGGACAATGATGTACAGGGAAATTCCTTGATTAACCTAAATTCTGGGCTGTCCATAAGTAGCCTCCAGCTCTCTCCTAATTTACATTACATTATTCCCAGCAGAAAACATCTGCTAGAAACAAGCATCCTCAAACATATAGTAGATTGCAAAAAATAGCTATATATTTTTCCAGCTCCCTATCATCATATGTGGAGCCTTTCTATACCCCTTGAATCTGGGGTGACCTTCTGATTTGATATGGCTAATGGAAGAATAGCTAATGTGATACAAGCAGAGGTTTACAAGTCGCTTTTGCATTGGGAGTTGTTTTTTGCTCTTAAAACACTGTTTGACTGCTGTGTAAAGAAGCCCATGGTAGTATGCTGGAGAATGAGAGGTACATGTTCCAGTCACCTGTTAACCGGGCCAACAGCCTGACAACTGCTAGACATATGAGTGAAGCCATCCAAAATTATTCCATCAGCTGACTGAAGATGCCTGAGGGAATACAACCAAGAATAGCAAAAGAACCATCTTGCTGAACCCAGCCCAGATTGCTGACTGCCAGAATCATGAGTTGTAGTAGCTGTTTTAAGTAACTGTATTTTGGGGGATTTGTTATGTATCAATATATAACTGATATAACATCCAAACTGATTCTGTCACTTTCTCCTCAGAATTTTTTTTCAATTACTGTTTAGTGTCTTGAGTATTCAATTATAAAATGTGTTCTTTAATGCTTTGCATCACTATTTAACTTTTCATGGGTCCTATCTCCCCCTTAAATTTTCCTCGTGAAGAGACTATTCATTTTATATTGTTATATTACACATATGCACAAAGTGAATACACAATAACTATTTAGGAATCAAGTACTTTTCCAGGGCCCAGCTATCAATCACATCGACTGACAATCATTATTTCAAACACATACTTTGATCATTACTTTTTTAAGAGTTTTAAAAAAGCTGATAAGATGCAAACCATAAAATATAAAATCTAGTCATCTAACTTATATAAAGTACAAAATCATGAATAGTATATATTATATTAACAACCAATTTATTGATTAATTTTCAGTAAATTGCTTCCTGCAAGTGAATCTCTATACCAATCAAAGGGGTACAAAAAAACAAGTATAGAAGAGTAAAAGTTTCACAGAAGCAACTATTTGATTTTCACCAGGATATTATTTTTCTCCCAAGACACAAATTTCTCCTACGTGGTTTGCAACTGTAACCTGACAGACTGCCAAAAACAAAGCTTCTATTCTAAGAGTGTTACTGATTCTCTTGTTGCTGTTCAATTAGATTTTGCATTTAAAAGAGCGATTCCCTTGTGTTTCTTATAATGATGCACCTGCTCCCTAGGAGATTTCCTTTTTTGACAAGAAATGCCTTAAATTTGGCAAGAAAAACAGCTCCAGGCTTTTTCTGATACTATCGAAGATCATTTGTTTGTACTAGATGTTCGTGTGGGTTTCCCTCCTCTTAAGAGCAATAAAGTACTGCTACAATTCCTTCCAAAACGACAGCACACACAAAGTTCTTGGCCTCTGTTCTGCATTTCCACTGTACACCTGCAGCAGAACAACTGCCTGGAATTAGCAAAGCTGTGACACAGTAGACAGAGAAATTCATTTGCTTTAGTCACTTCCTTTTGGACATCAGCAAATGGTACATGTCAAATTAATGAATGCTGCATCATTTCAATTCTCCTGTCTGTAACCTTTCTTCCTGAAATGTTTCCTACGGAGAAAATGAAGTTTATGTTAAACACTATATCCTTTCTTTTTAAATCCCATTTTGTATTTTATTTCTAACTGAGATGTCCAAAGATCCACAAGAAAAGCACCATCTTTCTGATTCTAGACCTGGGAATGCACACATATTTGGCTATAGGTAATCCTCAGTTAATACTCCCTTCCGGAGAGATTTCTAATCAGTACCAAAATGTCACATCTTTTCCAAATAGTTTTAAAGACACCTTAAAGATGTCTCCCTACACTCTAAGCATGCTGAATTAATTTAACACTGAGATGCATCAGAAACAGCAGTAGACTTTCTCTCTCAAATGTGTACACATTAGCATACTGCTTTCCTATACCTTGTTCTCTTTGCCTTTTAAAATTTCAATATGTACAAATGAAATACAGATTTCAACCCATTCCCAACTGGGATGTCTGCTCCATAATAAGAGAAATAGGTTTTGTCTTCCTGTATATCCAGGAACGAAAGTGCTTGAAAATTACGTGTTTAGAGTGACACCCTGGAGAACTGATATGCTCTGCACACATGTAATCCTCATAAACCTCCCCAGACAGCCCTTATTTCATTTTGCACACTGCACCCTGGCCGGGCTCCACGGCACGTGGTGTGTGGCGAGACCGTCCTGCAGTGGTTCTCCTTCCTCTGGGCTCTTTGATGGGCACTTGTCAGTAATAGCCAAGAGCAGTGGGGCCCAGCCCCCAGCAAGTGAAAAAGGGACACCGACAGTAATGCTTCCTTAATTAACTTTCCCAAGGAAACCAACGTTCCCACAGGAAAAAACAACACGTTTCCCCTCTCCTAGCGGTCCATTGAAAATGAGCAACAATGCTGTTGCTTTTTTGTTTCCTAAAGACTTTCTTCGCTGCAAGCAGTAGCTTGTTCCTCAAAGAATGCTAGTATTTCCTGTGGAAACTGTATGGCTGCCAGTAATGGCTCATAATTTTCCCTCTTTTCTTTTCGTAAAAATGAAATAAACAAAACGTGGCATTTGACAATGGCCAAAATTGTGCTCGCCCCACTTACCACCTGCAGATGAAAGTCATCACCAAGAAAGAAGGCCAAGAGAGAAACAGCCCCGCTGAAATCGCCGCGGACAAGCCCCGGACCAGCACAGCGCGGGAGGGAGGTCGGAGCCGGGCTGGACGGGGCAGCGGTGCCGACGGGCGAGGGGCTCCCCTGGGGCGGCGGCAACACCAGGCGTCCCTCTTCAACATTACTGTTACTGCTGCTAGCACTGTTGCTATTACTATTACTTCGCCCCTCCTTACCTCAGCTCCCAGGAGCCGCGGCGCTGCCCATCCCTGCTGCCCATAGGATCCCGGGGGCAGCAAGAACAGTAACCACACGAAGCGGGCAAAGGAAAAGAACAATCCTTTGGAAACCGAGGCGGGGGTTGCCCCCTCCCCTCAGCAAAGCAGCCGCTCGGCAGCCCCCGCCGCCGCCACGGTTACTATAGAGACCTCCCCCTAAACCCCTCCCGCACAGGCGCCCCTGCTGCCGGAGCAGCGGGGACTCGCGGCACAAAGGGGGCCCGGGGCTTGGGGAGAGCAGGGGCGACACCCGCCGGGTCGCCCGGTGCAAACTTGGAAAGGCTGAGCCTCCCCGCGGCGTCCGCTCGGGACCTGGACTCACCCGGGGTGCCGGGCGCGCCCGCAGCTCCGGAGCGCGAGAGGACTGACGGACCGACCGACGGACGGACGGCGGCGGCGGCGGGAGCAGGAACAGCCACGGCGGGAGCGGCGGGCGGCGGAGGCGCTGCCGCGGCCCCGCTACGTCACAATGCGGCCCCCCAACGGGCGCGCGCGGGCGGCGGTGGCCGGGAGCCGGCGCTGGGGACTCGGAACGCGGCGCGGGCGCACTGCCGGGGACGGGGGCGCGGCCACCACCGCCACGGCTGCCGTGCGCCCCTGCGCCCGCCCCCGGCCGGCGAGCCCGGCGCGGCCCGACTGACAGCGACCCTCCCCGCGGCGCCCCCGGCCCGGCCCACGCCCCTCCCGCGCCCTTCCTCATCCCGCGTCCCGGCCGCCCGCCGGCCCCTGTCCCCGAACCTGCTCTTTCTTCCTCACCTCCCGCGCTTCCACCTCCTCTGCTTCCGCGTCTCCCCGGCTGGGCTTCTCCTCTCCTCCCCGCCTACTTTGTGTTCCCGCTTCCCACTTTCTCTCCCTGCCCACCCCCCTCGCTTTACAGCCTCTCCCCCTGGACATGAAATCGCCCCCTCGCGTGGCCCGAGCGCCAACCGCTGCCACCTCATGGGTCCCCCAGCCATTCCAGGGCTCCAGCATCAGCCGGGAAAAGAGACTGGGGAAGGGGGAGCACGGAAGGTGGTCGTGGTCCGGGAGCTGTTGTGTCTGGGAAGCCTCTTGGCAGACTGTTTTGCGTTGGCACCGAGTCTTCACCCCCAGCCCTCCCCGAGGACTTCGCCGAGGAGCGGAGAGCGAGGGGGCTTTGCCCGGAATGTTCTGTGCTTAAGTGTAGGTGGTGGATGGAGGAGATTTTGGTTTGAAATAATGGTTTTTTAATTCAACGTTTTAAGTACCAGTGGTCCTACAGCAATATTTACTTTTTTGTCTCTTAATTGTTGGGGGGTGGGGGGGCTGATGGATGAGACGTCAGCAACGCCTCCAGTGGTGACTGCCTCTTTTCTAATTTCCGAAATGAAATCAGAGGGAGTGGAAGCATTTATGGTAACGTTGGCTCACGACCGTCTCGCTGTTGCCCTCTGGAAAGCTTTAAATGGTTTTTAAGAAATCTTTTTCCCAGGCGAGATGACTCGGAGAAGTTCACTCAGCAGAGCCATTGAGGACCACACTCTTGTTCCAGGGGGTGGCTGCTTGCCTGAAGCTGCCCCAGAGAAAAGTACAAGGAACTAAGTCCTGGTCAATTTAGGGGCATCCTTGTGCCCTTGCTCGTTCCGGGAGACAAGAACGGCGCCAAGATCCTGGAGAGCCCAGCACTATCTGGATAGTGGCATTGGAGACGTGTGTCTGGTGTGAGCCTTTCACCGAAAACATATTTCCAATAGAAAGGAAGGACACGTGGTTGTTTAAAAACCTGGGTTCTCTGGGCATCCAGTGTGACCGCACGCAGTATGTATGGGTCACAGGCTGCTCCGTCAACATTTCAGGAAAAAGGCAATTGTAGGACTAGGGGGGCATGGCTGGAGCAATGCTTGTCCTGGACTTATTTGGACTAGGACCATAGTCACTGAAATAAGGACTACCTAGAACGCCAGTAGAAGACATTTCACATGCTTCTAATTCCATTTCCTACTGAAACATGAAATTTCTCTCCCAGCTTTTGACATTAACAGCCAAGAGCATGTCCTACAGTGCTGTCATTTGTTTATAGTAATTTATCACGTATAAGACTTTAAGTACATACATGGAAAGTGGCTTCACGATTTTAAAAATACGCATTATTCCTCAGTAGAAAATATAAAATCGGATGACATCATATGGCACTAAAAATACTTGAAAATATTGAGTTTAATTTGCTCACATCTGGATAAAATAAAACCTTTCTTTCCTTTTTTTTTTTTTTGCCTAGTGTAAACTCTGAGAAAAGCAAGATGTCGATGGAATTGGTGTCACCCTTGATGTGATCCACAGAGAACATATTTTCATTCCCATCCTCTTAAATATTTTGACATCCTGGTTTTTGAAAATCACATTTTAATTTATTGATAGAATCATTTATTGAAGAATTAGAAATGGCTGTCTCCTTTCAGCTGTCCTAAACATCCGTTAACTCTAACAATGAGCCAGGTGTTAGCACAGTAGAAATGATTCAACAAGAAGGGGTCTGGTTGTGTTGTATGAACAGAAAATGGATTGTCCTGGAAAAGCAAGTTTTCTGTTTTTGCGTAGCCAAAGGAATAGCATGCCATGGTGTAAAAGAACCCTCTTTGGGTTGTTGTTGTAGATATTTTCCTCTATTTTTCATAGTTCTTTTGTTATGTTTTTTTTCTGTTTGGAACATGTTTTTGATTACATATTTACCATTGTTTCCATGTGATTATTTTTACACTGTTTTAAATCTAGGCTTGTATACACTTTCCCACATAGGCTGTGAGTTTGCTTTTGTTTGGATTGTTTATTGGTTTGCTTCTCCTATGCAAATCCTTGCCAAATCCAAACCACAAATTGATATACCATCATGTGGAAGTAGTCTGTCAGTTGCTTCTTACTGACAACCAGTCTCTGACACTGTTTTCTAATCAAGCAGCTGCCTCTACAGGCTAGTTAGTACCAATGAAGTGGCTTAGCAGACACAGCCCAGGACTGTTTACCCTTTTTTAGAATAGCCCCCACCCATGCCTGCCACAGCATGGGGTGTGTTCCTCTTAGAGCACTTAGCATATTTCTGCTTCTTGTCTGTTTCTAGTCCCGTTGTGTTCAACTGTCAGTTCCCATCATGATGACAGGGAGTACATATTACTCATACTTGGATCCTCAACGCTGAACACATTTTAATACTCAGAGTTAGCTACCGAAAATAATTAGTACAGAAGTGCATTTCACTGTGTATCATCTGCCAAAGAGCTGCTGTGTAATTGTTCATTCAATTATTACAATTAAACATCTGCCTCTTCTATCCATTTACCCAATTTCTATAACATATATTTCTAAAAATTGGATAAAACTACCAGATACTGCCAATGATCAGACAGAAAAGTATTCTTTACTTTTTCTATATTTTAAGTGTAGATTTTACTCAAGGAAACATCCAACTCTGTAGTAAAGTCTCAGATTTTTTATTCTCGGTGCTGAGCCTGGGTCATTGAAGAGCGATGTGTGAGGTCCTTTTTGATTTCTGGTTGGAAACTACAATTCGGTTGGGTCTGGCTACTCTTACTCTGAAGCCAAGTTTGTTTTATTTGCTTGGCTTCCACCATATATAAGCAATTGTAAGTTATTTATATCAAGAATCAGACTACACATTTTATGCAAATGAGATTGTATCAGTCAGGATATGTTAGGTTATGCTGTGGTAACAAACAATCCCAAAGCAACAACCCAAAACTTCCACAGATTAATAAAAATGTATTTCTTGCTTTCACTATGCAACAATTCCAGGTGGGCTGGATCTTTGCTTCACATCCTTCTCACTTCTGACTCCAGCCCAATGGAGCAGCCACTAATAGCAATATTGCTGATCACTCTAGAAAGGGGAAGAAATCTCTGGAGTATCTTACACCAGGAATTAAATGCTTCAGCTTAGAAGTTATACAGGTCTATTTTGTTCATAACTCACTGGCCAGAACTAGTTGTGTGGCTCCACCCAATCACAAGAGGACAAGGAAGTACAATCCTGCAACAGACCCAGAATACCTGGTAAGTATTAATATGAAAAAATATGAACACGTTGCACTTCATTGTAGATATTACAAAGCATGAGAAAATCCCCTATTTTACATAAAAGCCATAGAGCATATGTATGAAAATTGATGCTGAGGAGAAGTATGAATTCTATAGCAGTTTTAATTTTTGAAATAACCACCAAAACAAGAGTAAAAAAATGTGGACTTTGACAAAGAATGATTAGGAACCCAGTTTTTGAATATTTTTCAGTTTCACAAAGAAAGGAATGATTATAGAGAAACATAGAATTACCCAGTTTTCTACCAGATATTAGGACATCTTCACCTTTTCTCCCTCCTTTCCACATCCTTTCCCCTGAATATACCTTCTTCATCTTATACTTCTTTAGATCAGAGCTCATCTTTGTCACCCCGTGTGACTTTATGTGCCTGAGCCCAGTGTGATTAAGAATTTGACATTCCTCACCTGACCTGTTTTCTATGGTCATTTTTTTTTTTTTACTTTTAAATTGTTATTTTCCTTCAATATTCTTTTTTTCTTTCTTCTTGGGCCAAGTTTTAGCCTTTTGCTTCATCTTAGCACCTGCAATAAAGTTATAACTGGGGAGAGAGATGAAATCCAAATCCAGCAGTTTAGCTGCTTATAATATAGCAGCTTTAATAAAAGATTTGGTGTAGAAGGAATTTTATGGATTGTTATTCTGATTCCCTGAGATTATACTGGGATTTCAATTAATCCTATTACTTTGCTTTACATATTCTTATATATCATTAGAAGTTTTGTTGTCATTGTAAATGGAAACAATTAAACCATATGTAAAAATACAATCAGATCAATGTGTTTTGCTATGTGCTATGAGGCAGCCTGGGGCAAAAATACAGAGAGAATATCCTCAAGGCACTAAGGGGTTTTCTGGAAATCATCTGACTGGGGACTATGATCTGTCCCCATGCTCATTTTTGGTCATGAGTTATTATGAGAGAGCACAGGTGAGTCTGTAAAGCTGCTGGAATACAGAGAGAAACTATGAATTCCAAATTCTATACAGGCAGGAAATGTACAGCCTGATTGGATTTAACTACACTTACTTTAACCCAATAGCTGGATTTTTTCAGGTTAGCACTGAAGTTGTCTTTGGTTCGCTCTTCACCTTGGCTCTGAGAGACTCTCTGCTCATCCTCATTAAGCTTCATCTGTAAACTTTCAGTTTTGATTTAAAAGTGGTATTTCTACAGCTACCTGAGCCCCAGTTGACTGATCTCTTTTCTCAGGGATGCTACCCACATTGCTTCCAACAGGTTGCTTTTTCCTGGATACTTTTGCTGAAAAGCCTTTTCCCTCCCAAGGTGGCTTGTTGTTTTCAGGTCTATTTGAGTGACTCCTGTTGGGTCACATCACATCTCCCTATCTGCCCATGGAGTCTGAATCAGGTTGTCAGTACAGTGGTGAAATCTACCTGTGCTTCCAGAAAACACTGAGGTTTGAGAAATATCCTCAACTTCTTTTTGTGTTCCAGAAAATGGCTCACCACAAAGAGCCATCTTTGCTTGTATGACTTAGATAAAATTCTCTGCCCACTCTTTCTCATGACTCTCAGAAGATTCACAGATGACTACCTTGTTTACTTATGACAAGGGCAAACACAGACTTTTCCCTTTTTGCCTGAACATGCTGATAAAACCAGATGCAGACCCTCCAATTTCCCATTCTTTATCTCATGAATGATTAGCTGAGATTAAAAGAGTCCCTCGGAAACTTACTAGACACAGAGATATTTCCTCTTCAGCTAACTGACCTATTCTTTCCCTGATTAAAAACAACCCTAACTGTAAATCATCCCAACTGTAACTTGTCTATTCCTCCCTAAAGACAAAATCAACCTGCAGAAATGCTTTGATATTCAGATTTAGGGTGCTCTTCCTATTGCAAGAGCCTGAGTAAGATCAATCTTATCTGCCTTTTGTTTTTGACACTATCCTTTTCACCCTTTGAATTCTATGGTTTCTTTTTCTTATTTTCATTAATAGCTACTTAAGTCACTAATGTGACTTGATATCATGGATCTGTTATTAAATCATAAAAAAGTTATCTCTAAGCAAACTTATAGTTAACATTTTTGTTTATAAGGGAAATACCTCATACTCAGCAATAATTGAGGAGTGTTTAAAATCCTTCAAATTATATAGCATTATTATTAAACTTTTTCTTACATTTATGTTTTCTATTAGTGAAATACATAGCCCTCCAAATCAGAGTATTCTTCCTAGCGATAAATGAAAGTACTATATACTTGCTGAATGCTCACCCTATCTGCTTTCATAACATGATATATGTATAACAGTATTTCAATGACTAAATACTCTACCAGATTGGATGCTATGCCATGGGATTAATATAACAAGCTTCCAAATTAGTAATTTGCCTGCTGGGTTACACTATTTCCCAACTTGGGCCAATAGTACAGAAAGATCCTTGACCTAGGATACCCAGCTTTCAACAGCTGGTATATCTCACAGATTAAAGACCACATAGGGGATGGAGATCCTCAGGAGGGGGGGTACCTGTAGTTTCCCTCCCAGAATAAAACCAAACATCATCTGGGGCAGTCTGACCCCGACTAGGGATTTCCATTTTCAGGGGGGAAAAAAAAGGGAGTAAGTTCATTTAAGACTGAAAAACTGGGAAGTCTTATGAGATTCATATTTCATAAACATGTATTAATAGTACTCAGGCAAGGGCATGTTTAGATACTAGAGATTTCACACGTGTGCGTAAACACAGATTATATCTCTAACTGAAGGTTTTGGTATTTGAAATGAATTTGATTACGTTGTTTTAAAAAGGAATTCTGGTCAGCTGAGTGTGATTAAATGATTTGAAGAGGAATGCAGGTCAACTTCTGAACACCATGCCACATCCTTATGGACCTGCCACAGCTGCAGACTATGAAATCTATTAAAATGCATTCCATTGATTACGTATCAATTGTAACTGTACTGTATATTTAATTACATCTGGTCCTATAGGCAACCATGAAGTCTCCTCTCTTCATTTTGATCATTTTACTATAGCATATAATCAATGCTTTGATATTACTATGATATAAATGTGGCTTTAGTTGGATTCAGAGTTTCTGTTGTCTTTACAAGTAATTCACATTTTTTATTACCTATTCTAACTTAAGACCAAGGACACGCATTTGGAAATAATTAGATAGGTTGATACACATGCTTATGAAATGGAAAAAGGGGATTTAGATCTTATGGGGATTAAAGCTATAAATGACTTTAGTCTCTGGCTTTATCTTTAAGCAGCTTTTACTGGGTTAATAGAACAGCAACTTTTTCCCTTTGGATAAGTTATGCAAAGACATTAGAATTGGTTACCTCTAAGCAGCAGCAGAAAGCTGTCAGTGAATGGAATGATTAAGTAATTATAATCTCCCCTGTTCCAAAGCAGAATAAATTCTATTTCCAAACAGTTTTGGCGAAGAAAGACTAGTTCTGAAAATGAAGTCAGGTTTTCAGTTTTCTTAGATATGACTATTTTGTGAGTTTGACTGTTTTCTCCAAATTTATAGCTTCCAGTATCCAATTCCCTGGCCTGGGGACATATGGTCCTCTTTAGAAAAGAGAAAGAATAAAAAAAATAAAAAACAAGGAGAAAAATGCTAAATACATATTGAACTAGGTGAAAAAAAGCTGATGGCTCATAAAAATATGTTCCTTGTGACTCATAGGGAATTTTTAAAAAGTGGTTTGTGGCAACAGAGAAAGATATAATTGTTGATAGAATAAATGCTTTTAAATTCAAAGTCCAAAGTAGCCCTATAGTGTAAAGGGATTAAGCATATTGACCTAAGAGTCAGACTCCCTGGGTTCAAACCTCAGCTTTACTTCTTACTTTATCTTCAAAGTTATTTAACGTGACCAGGCTTTAGTTTCCTCAGCTACAAAATAGGATACTAATAGTCTCTACTTCCAAAGATCGTTATGAGAATTAAATAAGCTAATATTTTAAAAGAATTTATAATTAAACACATTACGAGAATTAATGTGTTTGTTAGCCAAATAAACTCTACAAAGCCTATGGCACCTGGGTGAATTCACTGGCACTATGGACTCTGGAGCCGAGTGCTGGCTTGCTGGCGGTAAATGTCTCTATTTCTCTGCTTGTATCGTGGCATTAAACAGAAGAGAAATCTTCGCTCCTTAAACCACAATAGTAGTACATCTTGGATTCTTATGTGTTGTGTGTATAGTTGTTCACAACCCTACTTTTATTATAATCACTTAGATTATGTGAAACGTTATTTGAAAAACCTTTTAGTTCATGTTTAAGTATTGCCATTGGTTCTCTGGCAATTTAAGGCTTTTTAAATCCTCCCTTTTGATATTTAACTTTGGTTTGTAAACAGCATTTAACATTCTACCCAGACCTCCAACAGTGATTTGACTAACAATTCAGGAACAGATATAAGGGAACAATTTTCAAAAATAAAACATCTTTAATGAGAGGTGTATCATCAGCATTTTTAACTCTAAGACTGAATGTATTAACAATATGATTTTGATATGTTTGCCATTAATGTGATATAACTGGAAAAATATGCTTCTTGGGAAAATAAAAAGTACTTTGTTATGCATTTATTCAGCCAATATTCTTGAGCACCTGCCGTGCACTGGGCACTGTGCTAATTGTTTAGGATACACCCAGGTGAACACAACAGACCCAACAGACTGCCCTTATGGATAATAAACAAGTACATTTCAGTGTTGCTAGGACCTATGAAAGCAAAAACCAGATAGCTGTGGCAGAAAATAAAGACAGGATTTAATACAACATTGGGTGGTCAGGGAAGACCTCTGAGTTTTGAAGAACCAGAAGCAGCCAATGATGTGAATGACAAACAGGAGTATTCCAGGGAGAGGAAGCAGCTTGTACTGCTCAATGTCTATCCACCAACCACTCGGAAGCCAAAATCTATGAGAATCATAAATAATCAGGTAGATATTTTTAAAAATTTTCATTATCTAATATGGAATTTAACTTAAGAATTTTGACCTGGAAATTTGAAACACTTCTCCTCGTCTCTAACATTCCATGTTTTCTAAAATCTGTCATGACTTAGGAAATGGCTTATAGTGGCTATATTGGCTAAGGAAAAAGAACTTGGAATCTTGGTACAGATGTGAAGAAATAAGGATTAAAAAAAATTGCTGGGGGGGTGAGGCAAAAAGAAAAAAAAAATTGCTATGTTCACAGCATCCTGAACTACTCAGAACTCTGTAGTATTACACAAAAGGACCATAAATCCATAGCAAATACTTGGACCCTACAGAGTCCTTCCAGGGCTGCACTGTTTAACACGGTAGCTACTAGCCGCATATAGTTGTGAAGCGTTTGGAATTTAGCTAGTCCAAGTCGAGATGTGCTATGAAGGTAATATATACAGTGGATTTCAGTGTCTTAGTAAGGAAAAATAATGTAAGCTATCTCATTAATAATTGTATAGTATTCAGATAAATTGAATTAAATAAAATATTTAAAATTAGCTTCACCTGTTATTTTTATTTTTAAAAAAATCTAGCCACTAGAAACCTTAAAATCACATATTTCACCCATATGGTATTTCTATTGGCCAGCTCTGTTCTTGGGAATGTGAAAAATCATCCCGTCATACCTGCTCCCTAAACATCCATCCCAAACTGTTCTGTCAGAATGATGGCAGTGTTGTTAAAAGGGGGAGAATGGGTGGATAACCATCTACAGGTTTGCAGGGACAGTAACAGATGGAGGTGACAGTTACGCAGCATTGGAAAAATTGATGTTTAGTAGAACTCTCATCAATAAATGCCAGGAGGAAATTACTGATGTACTCTGTAGATGTTCCCAAAGAAGGAAACTGAGAATATTAAAAATAAAACAAAACCAAACTATTTTATGCTTGTGTTCAGTGACGAGGGACTGCAGAATATATTGTCCTTTTGATCTATTGTGTTTTTTCAAATAGAAGGAGAGCATGCATGATTCTCCAAACGTATACTCAACCTCCCTCCCTCCCTCTCTCTCTCAGTCCAAAACAACGAAACAATCAGAAAATAAGCCTTTGCAGTCAGTGGGTTAAGCAGTGTGTATTTCGCAAACTTCATAAAAATAGTCTCACTCAAAGTAGACTAAGCAACAGATGTTGATGATACTTAACATGAGCTGAAGACAGAAAAACACTATCGTATCTTAATATTTGGCTGGAGGAAAAATCTTTTCCCTTTAAAAGATCTGTGTAAATGCGTCCGTTAGCAAACTGGCTAATACGTCAGGCTTCAAAGTGACTGGGCTGTATGTACACTTACTGTTTTACTAATCCTCTGGCTTCCCCTGTTTTGAGATGGTTACAGAAAAGTCCACTGGGGGATATTTTCCCCTTGGCTTTCACACTTGGCAGAGGAGTTCACTGTCCTCTGCTCTTCCTCACATTAGTTATAAAGCTGTTTGTCATCTCCAGTATCCGGAACACCTGCTTTTTAAAGGACTGCTGGCTCAGGAAAGAGAACATAAGTTATTTTTATGCAATAACTTGCCAGCTGAAGCCTTTTTAAAACTGTATCTGAAACAGTGTATTTTCTTCCCCCATAATCAAATAAGGTACCTTAAAATCAGAATTTTTCATTTTACCGGAATTTCCTTTTGAGATAAATCACTGAGAGGCAAGTGGCAGGAAAGTTGGGCAAACCAGAGGAAAGGGGGATCCTTTTGCTCATCACAAGACACACAAACACAAAAACCAGGTCTTCCCATCCAGTGAGAAATTTTTAGAAGAAATTATAGAGACTCGAGGCAGGGAAACTTTCAAAACTTTAGGAAGACCAAGAAAATGAGGCTGGCTCTGTTACTTCTCCATATGAAATGAGACACATTTAAAATCCCATGTTTAGCCTGTATCTGTTGTTTCTGCTGACTTAGCAGACCACCTCCTCTCTTTGAAGGGCTATTATCTTTTTTCTTATGGGAACTCCCCTTTCCCCAAGTGATAGATGGATTGCCATAGGGGTGAGCACATGACCAAGACTAGCCAGTCCAAGTCTCTCCTCCTCTCGGCCTGGTGATAGCACAGGGACAGGGCATGGGTTGGAGATACTGAAGAAGAGGCATTCTTTCTTGTTGTCTCACGTTTGTTAGCTCAGGGTGCGCTGTAAGTCTGAGGCAGCCCTGGTTGCCATCTTTGCTACCCTGAGGGACAGGCTGGTTGAGAATGAAATCAATATAGAGACAAGCAGCACTGAGAAGTGGAAAAAGAAACTCTTGAAAAAATTTAAGCCCCTGGATTTCTTGCTTATATGATCACAGAATTTCCACCCAGTTTCCCTTTTTGGCATAAACTAGTTTGAGTTGGGTTTCTGTCTCTTGTTACTGAAAGATTCATGACTAATACACAATATTTGAGTGCAAATAAAAACTGTGATAAAAGAGAAACAAATGAAGGAAGAAAAAAAGAATAAGAGCTCCCAAAGTGGGGAACAAAAAGAGGAAAAGTAGAGGTGATTCAATATTTTCTCTTCCTTTCTTTCAATGTGTTAGCAGAAACCACACACACACACACGCACACACACACACACACGCACACACACACATAAATTCTAAAGAGAAAATATCAATCTTAACTTATCCACTAGAATCGAACACAAACTAATTACAATAAAATTAACTACTCCTGGCAATGCAAGTGGTCTGCATACAAAAGTGCAAAGTTTTGAACTATACCTCTCAGCTTGTTCCATATTATTTTTTCTATTTCACCATTTTCCCCTTTTTCAATAAAAAATTAATTGGCTATTTTTAGAAGTTCATAAACTAATGTGTCCTCATTTCTAAAAAATGTAAATAACAAAGAAGCCTATTCAATAAAAACTAAAAATCCAAACCTTACTCTTATCAGACCCATTCTTCAAGTGCGTCCTTGAGTATACTCCTTTTCCTTGCATATATCAAAACATATTTCTTTTTTTAACAAAAAATGAAATCAAAATATATATCTTGTTCCCAATTTAATTCTTTGTATTTTTGACAATTTTAGGTATCTTATGGGCGTCCTTTTATGCATAGACTTATAGACAACATCATTTTATCTAGTGGTTGGTTAAGTATTTCAATGTATTGATGGACATTTAGCCTGGCTCTAGTTTTATGTTTTCTTTTGTTATTGCTATTAAACCCAATGATATATAAATAAACAGCCTTCAATATATTCTTATACTTTTCTCTTTTTAAAAATTATGATTACTTATACTATTGTTGCAGCAATTTTCTAATTGCAAACTATAAACTCATGATCAAGACGAGGGCCAGCGCAAACCCTTCATCTTGCACGAATCCTTATGTACTGGGTGTGATGAAATAGGCAGCAGCCAGTGAGGCATGATTTGACATGTGACATGAGAAGAAGCAGCAACGTAAATTGTCTGACCCAGGATCAGGGAGTTCTACACCCACAGCCACGCGGGCACAGCCACCTTCTCTTGTGTTCATGTGTAACATTCAAATCCTGCTCCAGGCTTACGGGTCTTGGCAGATGAGCGACCTCTTAACCTACCTCTCTGCCATTTTCATTGTCAGCCACTGTCAGTTACCACACAAGACAGTTAGTAAAACAGTTCCTCACCTTCAGGCAGATGTCTGTTGTCCATTTGTCTAGATCAAGCGGCTTACAAATATCTCTAATTCTGAATTCTGTGGGGGCATTTGAGTCCTGGAAGGATCGACAATACAATTGCTGCTCTTTAATCAGCCTGGTGGACAGGATTCATTTATTTTATCTTCTTCTCGGAATTCCTTTCTGAGGAAACTTCCAGAGTGTTAAAACAGTTCAATCTTTTCTTTTTTGTTTTTGTATTATTATTAAACCTGTTAGTGGGACCAGCCCTCTTCGGGAGTGGGGGTGGGGTGGTGTATGACATTCAAGGTTGCTGAAACCTGACCCAGTTATCTTTAATATTTTCCTCTATCTTCTTCAGGCAAGAAAACTTGAAAAACAATCCCTTTTGGTGGTGGTCTGGCACCTGGCTTGATTTTCCTTACACTGGCATTTTTATGCCTGAAAGCAGTAAGATAAAATGTGCTGACTGATAGGTAGCCCTCTCCCTGTTTGTCCAGATAACCTGACCGGTACAGGATGTGCAGGTGACTGGCCTGTGACAGCAGAGACACAGCAGGGCACACTGTCATTTCTATTTTATTGTTTTTCTCAATTCTATTGAAAATAAGAGAATAGCATAGTAACACGAGACAGTTTTGTAATGAAATCTCCAAATGTGACAGATTATTTGGCCAAAAAACACTGGCCAATTAAAACACCAAGCCCTGTCTCTGTGTTGACAAGGAAGATAAACTCCTGATGGCAGATTCCTGTTCAACAGGACATTCAGCAAAGAGTCAGAAGCCCACATCAGCCAGACTTCTGTGACTTCTTCCATTTTACTTTGTTGGATAATCATACATGAGCCATAAATGGCTGCCACCAAAGCAAGGTCCCCTCAAGGCCAGCACTGGACTGCAAATTTGTGGGGTAGGCAAAGTTTATGTTGGGTCCCAACCACCCCACTTCTGTTTTCAGTTGCTCTCTGTCCCTCAAAGCAGGCCCTAAGCTCCCTCGCTTCTAGAAACCCGTTGTTTTCGCCCTCGGCCAGGCTGCCCAGGACCCCGCTTTATTGTCTTTGTCGTTAGAGCGGGAATGTGTGCCACTTTGCAGACTTTTCTGTCTCCCCCAACACTTGCCATCGATATGTACTTGATAGGATGTGAAACCAAAGTGATAAACCTACGCAAGTTAAGGCCACTAGCGAGTCCATCTCTTGGGTAACCTGTGTACAGTTAACAGGCTCATCCTGGGTCTGGTTAGGATCTCCTTTATGCAAAAGGAACAAAAATCGTGGTGGGACTTTCGAGCACCTTCTTATGGAAGGTATTTGGTGACAGAGCTGCTTTCAGAAATCCCTCCAGACACACTGGAGGCAGCTCCCCTCCCACACCGACCGAGGCCTGGCCCTCCGTCCGCCCTTCGACAGGAAGATCCTGACAAAGCTGCGACGGTGGCCCGGCCGTCCTTAGCTCTCCTCCCCGCGGCAGGGGAAGAGAGCTCTGCCAGGCAAGGTTCTCCAGCACCAGGCGGCCTCTCGATGCTCTGCAAGAGAGGTAGTAAAAGCTCTTGTGGTTTGAAGTGTGTCGATTTCAGTGATTACTTTCCTCACGCTTATATCTCATTTCCTTCACGGCTAACCTGCCCTTGTCTGGGTGACTAGGTGCGCTGATGGCTTCTCTGGGACCTCGTTTAAATGCCTACCACATGTTGTTCAACGAGGGACCTCAAAAGAAACACGTGTTCGGTCAAGTTGGGATAAAGAAGACAGCGCTGTTCCAACTGACTCAGTTATTACTTTTGTCTCTTTTCACCTCCATCCTATTAATATCTTTTCTGATACCTTCAAATTCTCCGTTTCATACTATGATTGTTTTTTCATTAAACAGTATACAATCTATGTAGTATTTCAATCATATATTCCAAATAGCTACTGAAACTGCAGTGTGGGATGTAATTTTTGATTAAGATAATAGAGAAGAGAAGTTAATCTAAGGTTTTTGTAAAGAAGGTTGTCTGTTTCTCTGTATTCCTTAAATATATGTAAAAATTCATTTCACTGACTATAAAAAATAAAATCCTCTAAATATTTCCCTAAATTCAATTGATAATTAGTACTCTGTCGAATCCCTGTATTTCCATTTGTGTCCTTTTATAAGGTAGTCTGGAATAACCAATTAACATCCTATTACCAAGGGCAGATTTTCCTGGCTACTTAACTATTTTGGACATGCTTCTATCTAAATACAGTGCTTTCTAATTTTTCCATAGGTAAAGATCTTTGTTCAGTTTACTTAGCTTTAGTACAACATAAAGAAAATTTATAGGTACAACATTAGTTAATTTTATATTCAACGAAGTAGTTATTTAAAGGATTAAAGAATAATTGAAGACTTTGATCTGGATTGCAGTAAGCTCTCATGAATCAGTTATAAAAGGAAAATTTATTTACTTTTCACTCGCTTAATTAAATATGTATTTACCAATCATGTTCAGGAGAGAGGATTTAAACAGTGGGGGAAGATTTCACATCTCAAGAAATACAATAAAAATGAGATTGCAGTTATAAATCCCTAATCAGGAGATCTTAATGTTGATGACAGGATATTAGGAACAAGCTAATTGGGAATGTAAGAAAGACCCAGGGTAGGAGAGAGATTTTCAAATCAATTGAGTAAACAATTGGCTGACATTGGATAGATAAGAGAAACTTGTTTCTGAAAGCTGTGTCTTCCCCTTGCTCTCAGTCTGGGAGAGGCAAGATACAGAATGTGAAGTGGCAACAGAAATGAATCCAGGGATTTCGGGTTTCCAGCTGGAGGCTTTGCCATAGGTCTAAATCACCTGCATGGTCTCATCTTATCCTTCCCTCCTTTCTCCTTAAGCCATCTGTAAAGGCAGTGAAACTACCTGTCAGTTTAGTATATTGAGGACATATTTAGGAAGAAGATGGAATTCCTTTCGTGATTTTTTTTAAAAGAAAATACCCTAATGGTCTGGGATTGTTTGGCTGTGAAAGTTGAGTCCCTTCCCTCCCCATACCTGGCCTAAAAGCTTTCCCCACCTAGTAATGTAATTAACTCCCTCTTAGCCACAATGCCTTCTGTAGATTTCTATTACACATATCAGTCTTGAGTTAACGGTAATTTGGCAAGTGATAAAAAAGAGGGTTTTTGCTGTTGATGTTGTTTTGTTTGTTGTTGTCTGCAGTTGCTATGTAGCTTAGGTCCAAGGACACCATTTCCTCCAAGATGTGCCCTGGAAGATAGCATTCACATAGACTGCAAAGGGAGTGCTGCCCCCTACTGTTGTGCAATGACATAAACCTCAGTGATGCTCACTGACACAGGAGAGGCAAAGGAAGTAGGCTGCATAGGCACAGGAATTCAGACAAAGAGACATGCTGATAAACAAACCCCTCTGGGAAATCTGTGACAATATAGGGAAGGGCACTGGGACTGGAGTACTGATCCAGTTTATTTGGATAGTAAAGAAAGGGTGGCTTCAGAAGGCTGGCGACTTGGGGACAATTTCAGGGCAGACATTTCAAATGTGCCTCCACAAATATGCTTCGTTCTGCTTTCCCTGTCACAATAGGTCACAGATCTGTGATTCTCAGAGAACCTGCTCTGAGAAGAGCCCATCCAGACTGAAGGGGACTCCACCTCTCTGAGCCTTGGAAAGGAAATCAAGAGGCTGTCCAAGAGTCGTCACTAATAAATCTGTTTTCCTTAAATTCTCCCTCCCTTTCGTTAATCTCAGCACGAAAAGCTAAAGAGTTGGTCCTGCTATTTAAGATCACAAGTCCAAGAACTGAGCATTATACCGAGTTAATTCAAATGTGTATGTAATGAATTTTAGTTAAATATTCACACTCTTAGAAAAGGATTGAGGAATTAGGTGGAAGAATCAGTTGAACATATTTGGGTTTCTATAGGCAACTGTTTTTTCTTTTTGGCATAATTTTTCAAAAACACTTTAGTTCTTTGTGTCTTGCATATAAAACTGCCTAGACCCTGGAAACATAAGATAATCAGAAAGAAAAATCACTGAACAATAAAGGTGATGAACTTGGCATCAAACTGAGATTAAACATTTTTGACTTCTTTTGCTCTATAAGGAGCCCCTCCCTATTTCAATAAAAGTAAACAAGTCTTTTTTATTTTAACTTAAAAGATTGGAATTAAGGTACTCCAAGCTAATGTGTAATTGATTTCAAATATTTTGCATGTAAAAGAGCCAAGTGAGAGAAGGGCTGGATCAGCTGCAAGAATCATGTGACACCGAAAAAGCAGGCACTTCAGAGAAGGGAGTTTTTCATGGTGCAGCAAACAGAAAGCAGCTGGCCGCCAGCATTCCTCCTCACCCCAGACACTGCACGCTGGAACTGAAGTGCCAGCTTTCTGCGTGTGGCGCAGGGGCTTATCTTTAAATAGTCCTTTTCTCTTGCATTCATCTTTCATCTGTTAATAGGAATGCCCCCGCTCCGATTTTCAACCCCTGAACACACAAAAGGGGCTTAAGACTCGCTGATGAAAGAAATAGTGGCGAATCCTTATTCTCTTGTGCTTTGATGACTAGGTGCCGGGACGTGCCTAAATCACCACGAAGAGGTATAGATCTACAAACTGTGAAAATACAAATCTGTTATAATATTGGATAAAAAACTAGACAGTTCAAAAACAAATGCCTTTGAAACAGGCAATTTTAGCACAAGCCAAAAGATCTGGAAAATTACATCAGGAGCTTGTCTCCAATAGTACCAGGATATAAATCAAAGGCCAAGCATGTTTCAAGCACAAGGAAAGTGTGCAGGTCTGAGGAATGGGAAGATATTTCAGATATTGTAGCATTTGATCCTAACTGTTAATATTGTTTGTTACAGCACAGATGCATTAGTTGGCTGTCAACCTTCCGTATGTGCTGTACAGGGTTTAAGCAGAAGTGAGTGCAGGGACAGGGGACATGATTTTAGGTATCAGGTACAGTTCAAACAAGGAATACATTTTTATCCCATTTGTGGTGCAGCAGAAGTAACGTTGCAGCCTTATGTGACAGCAAATTGTGTTTGGGCTTCCTAAAATGCTCCATCTGGCCCGCCTACCCTCTGCAACAGGATTTTTTGCATATGTATGTAGACAGAGGCTTAATCTGTGTGAATTATGGTAAGCAGACTTGAAGAACAACTTGGGGACTTTACCATTTATACTGACTGAGTACGACCCACAGAAGAAAATTTGTGCTCATTTGTGGCAAGAGTAGGGATGAGTCATTGTCTATCCTCCTCCCCTCACACCCTCAGTTCACAACTGCCACATGGCCAGACCTATTGCATGCACTGTCCTATATAATAGGAAAGAATGGCCGCAGAGAGATCATTCCAGCTTGAGGAGTGAGGACAGTCACCCAGACTTTCAACAGATCTCTTCCCACTTTTCAAGATCATGTGGTCCTGTATACTCTCCCAGCAGTAGGGACGGTGTGATTCACACTGCAATTCACAGGTCTATACAGGGTGGAGTGGGGAATGAGGCAAAGACCTGTGGTTGCTACTGGCACTTGGACCATGTGGTACCACCCCAGACACCTGCTCATTTAGGGACTGCTCTTTGCTGCATATCCTGGAAATTCGTGTTCTCCTAGACGTGCCAAATGGTCTTAGTTCTGACATCACCCTAGTGATGAACAGCTTGGGTCATGAGTCTACCTGACCAAAACACATTTTGCAAAGCCAAATATTTCCATCAGTACAAAATGAACATGCTTGCCAAAAACTATAAACCCACAATTCCAATCTGTTAACACTTGTAAAAGGTAGAGATCCTCCCAGAACAATCAGTTTCCTTGGATTCTTTAGTCTCCTATATTGCCTTTACAACTGTTTTTAACTACCTTTTAATTCCATCAAGGCAATGGCAGATTTTTAGGAGAAAACCTAAGTGGCAGGATAAAGAGCTACAGTCTGGTCCTTGAGGGTAATTGTCAGGTATGTTGGTGTGGTGATTTGTCCAGTGTGAGCAATTCATAATTTGAAACCAATGCTTTACAATTCTGCACTCAATAATACTGAAATAGCCATGTAAGCTTTCAAATAATTACAACTACAGCTATTCAAAGAAACTCGGGCTTCACAGGTTTCTATATTAAGTATTATCCAAGGAAAAAAACTCTGATCTCATACTCATGGTGTAATGCGTATCAGAGGCCAGTTTATTCAGGTGAGTGAACTAGACCTTCACATGAAGGAGAAAACTTCATATTGGATATTTTTGTACGGTTTCTGGTATTTGACATTACCACATCAGCTTATAAACTATTGTTTTCTTTGGGGATTCTTCATCGTGGGACTGATTACTTGAGAAAATGTACATCCATTATTTTTTTAATTTTGAGCAGAAAGAGTTTAGACATTTTGTTTATAAGGTTAACATGAAATCCACTCGTCAAGAGTTGAGGGTAAGCTCCGTGGGGCAATGTAGTAATTAAACTTCCCTGTGAAGTTGTGGGTTCCTGAATGGCATGTCTCCCAAGAAGTTCAGTTCTGCAATCTTGTGATTAGAAGAGTTTGCTTTGTGATCATCAAATGGGTAGGGGTATGTGTGTGTGTGTGTGTGTGTGTGTGTGTGTGTGTGTGTGTGTGTATAAGCAAATGACTTTCAAGTCTTCTATCTGCATGGCTGTTTGAAATACAGCTCATCAGGCTAAATTACAAACACTCTTTGTTGATCAGAATATGTTTCTTCTTTTGAAATGTGCTGAGGGAAACAGGTCTGTTATATAAATTCACAATATCTCTAAGGAATTAGAGAGCAGGAATGGATATGAAGGTCATTTGTGTTCACATTTCAAGACCTTCCATATTTTTTATGTCACTCATTAGTCAAATTGGATGTGGAATATGATGAAGTCCAAATATTTAAATGTTTAAAAAATTTTCAAGATCGAAGCCTGAGGTTTCAAAACTTATGTGAAGAAATTGATAACTCAATCATATTTGGGACTTTATCAACACTCACAGACAAACCAAACATTGCTTTACAATTGTAGAACTCATTACATTTGGTATTTGCTACTTTTTACTAAGATGAAAATCACTTTCTAAGTTAATGGAAGCTGTTCTTAGAATTTCAAGGCAATTTAAGATCAGTTTTTCAATAGTTCATATGTGGTATGATCACTTTCCTTTATCACTCTTACTGTTCCCTCTTCAACAATCTCACACCATACACACACGCACACACACACACACACACACACACGCGCGCGCGCGCACAGAGCAGGGTGTCCAGACTCGGAGGGAATAGGGAAAGAAAGAGTTCGAATTTGTGAGCAGACACTTTGCCTGACATTTAGACTCTGCTAATTGTCTAGTATGAAAGTGTGTATGTGAATATCAAAAAAGACATCCCAAATCAACTAATATGCAAATGGAAAAATCCCAGCACCTTTCCTAAGCTCTTTGGAGGATTAATGATAAACATATACCCTTAAATTATTTATCGGCCTGAGCTTCACCAGGCACAAACAACCACAAATTGAAAGAAATTCACATCTGACTCTGGAAAAGATTAATTTTTTGTAACACCGCCCTGTGATGATGAGCATTAATGTCTCTTTTTCTTTCTATACCACTTCTAAATCCCAGACTTCTCTGGTACAGTAAGTCCTCATTCAATGTCATTGATAGGTTCCTGAAAACTGGGACTTTAAGCAAAATGATGTGTGAATAACGAAACCAATATTAACAGGGGATAATTAGGCTAATGGATATACACAAGAGTTAAGTTTCTTTGGCATATTTCTGATCACAAAAACGTCACCAAACTTCTAAATAAAGATCCCAAACACTTCTAATGTTAAACATCGACGTAAATGTGAGCTACACATATACATTTAAGAAAGATTAATGAAAATAATTATTTGCCCAATTTGGGGGGAATCAGTGAGTGACGGCAGTTGTAGTGGCGGTGAGTTAAATCAAGGGATAAATATTTGCAAAGTGAAAATTGTGGGGAATACTTCCTCCCCCAACACAGTTCAAAACCCATTACAAATATGGTGGGCTGGCTGAGCACTTCATACAGTGTTTATTGTTCTGCATTTGGCTGATTATCATAAACATTCTGAATTTTTATTTTATAGTAATTTGTATTCATTCATTCATTTTCCAAACTGCATATTCCGGTTCAGGGTCATGGGTGGCCAGAGCCTATCCTGGCAGCTCAGGGGAAAGGTAGGAACCAACTGTGGGCAGGACACCGTCCCGTCGCAGGGCACACTGGCACACGCCGGTGCTCTCTCACCCCGGGAACCATTCAGACACGCTGACTCACCTGGCAGGCACCTTTGGATGTGGGAGGAAACCAGAATACCTGGAGAAAACCCACACAGACGTGGGGAGAATGTGTGCAAACTCCGCACAGATAGCAGCCCTGGCCAGGAATCGATTTTTTTTCTCATCAATGTTATAATGAAACTATATTGAGAGAAACAATGTTATTTGAGGACTTGTGTTTTAGTGCTGTCATCCGCAAACCCCAAGCCCACAAAATTCATCCTTGTGAATAATTTCTTATCTGACTGCTACCCTTTGTGTCAATTTTCTCTCATTCTACCTTCATTGTCAATTAAAGATAATAAAATATATTTATTTAGGCACGTAAGATATTTGTAGTTCTTTTAATTTCTGTAAAGTTCATTTTATAAAAAAAGGAAATAGGTATTAATAAAAATTTACTGAATGGCTGAAGAAATTTCTTTGCAAAGTAGTCACGGACCTATCACTGGGAATCTAACGAAGCTTGATGACCAGTGTCAGAGATGGAATAAAGGACATCTCTTTCTCAGCCTAGGTGGCCTCAGACTTGCCTTGTAATTCCATGGGGCCTTTGCTGCTTTCAGTCCTAACTCCGCTCTCTCCCAGTCTATTTAAACCTAGCTGCCTTAAAAATTACACCAGACACCATTCTTTCCCTAAAGGCTCCCCAGGTTCTCTGGGTGGAAAAGACTCATTTCCTCTGAATGCTGACTAACCTTTGTTTATGTGGACTGTATCTTAGGGCATTTGAGACATTTTATTTTATATCGCTGATGTTTCTAAATGTGGGCTACTCTGAGGCCTACGTGAGGGCAGAGCCTTATGTACCTTTCTGCTCTGTTTCAGTGCCAGCATAATTTTATGCACATATTATGTCCCCAATAAATGTTAGTTGAATAAATAAATACAAAAATAAATGAATTAATGGATTCTAAAACATACAAATGGCACGTCATTCATGATATCAAGATTCATACACAAGGGTACAAAGAATAAAGAAGGTCCTATGACCTTGGCATTCAATCCCAGTCTTTAATTTCTAGATTGTACTTTTACAATTTTTTTGCACAGAAATGATGAGATTTTCACTTTTCTTTATAGAATTAATCCAATTAATTGGTGAACCACATAAACTTATCTTAAGTATTCCATAAAATAGATTAATATTTCCTCATTGGATCTCCACAGAATTAGACGTAATTTGACTCTTTGTTCTTCATGCTATATTAATAAATTTTATCAAATAATTAGGAAATAGATTAGAATTGATGATTTTTTGATTAAACTTTTAATTTGGGATAATTGGAGGTTCACATGCAGTTTTTTTATTTCAAAATATTACAGGGGTACAAATGGTTTCAGTTATATGGATTGCTTTTATAATGCTTGAGTCAGGACTATAAGTGTGCCCAACACCCAGATAGTGTTCATTGTACCTGTTAGGTAGGGTTTAGCCCATCCTTTCTTCCCCCCAACCCCCGCTTGATGTCCACTGAGTTTTACTTCCCTCTGAGCACAGGTGTGCTCATTGCTTAGTTCCAATTTAATAGTGAGTACATTTGGTGTTTCTTTTTCCATTCTTTAAATACTTCACTTAAGATAATGGTCTCCAGTTACATCCAAGTTGTTGCAAAAGGCATTAATTCATCCTTTTTATGGCTGAGTAGTATTCCATGGTATACATATACCACATTGTTAATCCACTCATCTATTGATGGCAACTTGGGTTGATTCCACATCTTTGCAATTGTGAATTGTGCTGCAATAAACATTTGAGTGCAGAAGTTTTTTGTTTTTTTTTTTTGATAAAACGACTTTTTTTCCTTTGGGTAAATACTCAGTAGTGGGATTGTTGGATTGACTGGTAGGTCTACTTTCAGTTCTTTGAGGAATCTCCATAACTGTTTTCCATAGAGGTTATACTAATTCGCAGTGTTACCAACAGTGTGTAAGTGTTCCTTTATCTCTGCATCCACAACAGAATCTACTGTTTTTGGACTTTTTAATAAAAGTCATTCTAACTGGGGTAACGTTATATCTCACTGTGGTTTTAATTTGCAGTTCCCTGATGATTAGTGACATTGAGCATTTTTTCATATGTTTATTGGGCATTTGTCTATCTTCTTTTGAAAAGCTTCTGTTCATGTCTTTTACTCACTTTTTAATGGGATTGTTTGTTTTTTTCTTGCTAATTTGCTTGAGTACTTTGTAGATTCTGGTTATTAGCTCTTTATTGGATATATAACTTGTGAATATTTTCTCCCATTCTGTAGGTTGTCTATTTGCTCTGTTGATTGTTTCCTTAGCTGTGCATAAGTTTTTAGTTTAATCAAGTCCCATTTATTTATATTTTTTGTTTCTGTGATTGCCATTGTGGTCTTTTTCTTAAATTCTTTGCCTAGACTGATTATCTAGAAGAGTTCTTCTTACATTTTCTTATAGAATTCTTATGGTTTCATGCCTTACATTTAAGTCTTTTATCCATCTTGAATTAATTTTTGTGAGTAGTAAGAGATATGGATCCTATTTCATTCTTCTACATGTGACTATCCAATTTTCCCAGCACCATTTATTGAATAGGGCTTCTTTTCCCCAGTGTATATTGTTGTCTACTTTATCAAAGATCAGTTGGCTATATGTGGATGGTTTTATATCTGGATTCTCTGTTCCATTTCATTAGTCTGTGTCTCTATTTTTGTGCCAATATCATGCTATTTTGGTTACTGTAGCCTTGTAGTATAGTTTGAAGTCTGGTAATGTGATGCCTCCAGATTTATTCTTTGTGCTTAAGATTGCTTTGGCTATTCAGGCTCTTTTCTGGTTTCAAACAAAGCATAGAATTATCTTTTCTAGATAGGTGAAATATGACATTGATATTTTGATGAGGATTGCATTGACTCTGTAAATCACTTTGGGTACTATGGACATTTTAACAATGTTGATTCTACTGATACATGAGTATGATATGTTTTTCCATTTATTTGTGCCCTTTACAATTTCATTCCTCAGTGTTTCATAGTTCTCTTTGTAGAGATCTTTCACCTCCTTGGTTAAGTATATTGCTAGATATTTGTGTGTGTGTGTGTGTGTGTGTGTGTGTGTGTGTGTAGCCATTGTGAATGGTATTGAGTCTTAGATTTGACTCTTACCTTGACTCTTTTTTTGTTTGTTTGTTTTTGAGACAGAGTCTCATTCTGTTGCCCGGGCTAGAGTGCCGTGGCATCAGCTTGACTCTTATTGGTATATAAGAATGCTACTGATTTGTGTACATTGATTTTGTAACCTGAGACTTTGCTGAATTTGTTTATCAGTTCCAGTAGTCTTATGGCAGAATCTTTGGGGTTTTCTACATATAAGATCATATTGTCAGCAAAGAGTGATAATTTGACCTCTTCTGCCCCCATTTGAATGCCCTTGATTTCCTTCTCTTGTCTGATTGTTCTGGCTAGGACTTCCAGCACTATGTTCAATAGAAGTGGTGACAGTGGGCACCCTTGTATTTTTCCAGTTCTTAGTGGGAATACTTTCAATTTTTCCCCATTCAGTATGATGTTGGCTATGGGTTTGTCATATATAGCTTTTATAATTTTGAGATTTGTTCCTTCTGTGCCTAATTTGTTGAGGGTTCTTATCATGAAAGCATGCTGAATTTTGTCAAATGATTTTTCTGCATTTATTGAGATGATAATATGGTCTTTGTTTTTGCTTCTGTTTATGTGGTGAATCACATTTATTGATTTACGTATGTTGAACCATACTTGCATACCTGGATCAAGTCCACTTGGTCATGGTGGATTATTTTTTTGATGTGTTGTTGAATTCAGTTTGCTAGTACTTTATTGAGAATTTTTGCATCTATATTCATAAGAGATATTGGTTTGAAGTTTTCTTTTTTCGTTGTGTCCTTTCCTGGTTTTGGTATAAAGGTGATACTGGCTTCATAGAATGAGTTGGGGAGGATTCCCTTCTTCTTGATGTTATGGAATAACTTCTGCAGTATGGTACTAGCTCTTCATTGTAGATCTGGTAAAATTTGGCTGTGAATCCATCTGGTCTGGGTTTTTTTTTGTTGTTGGAAGATTTTTTTATTACTGTTTCAATCTCACTGCTCGTTATTGTTCTGTTTGGGAATTCTATTTCTTCCTGATTGAATCTTGGGAGATTTCGTGTTTCCAGGAATTTGTCCATTTCCTCTATGTTTTTGAGTTTATTGGCATAGAGATTTTCATAATTTTCAAAGATGATATTTTGTATTTCTGTAGTATCAGTTATAATATCTTCTTTTCATTTCTAATTGAGCTTATTTGGGTCCTTTTTCTTCTGTTTCCAGTTAATCTAGCAAGAGGTCTATCAATTTTGTGTATCTTTTCTAAGAACAAACCAACTTTTTGTTTCATTGATCCTTGGTACTTTTTTTTTGTTGTTATTTTCATTTTCATTTAGTTCTGCTCTGACCTTAGTTATTTATTTTCTTCTACTGGCTTTTAGTTTGGTTCACTCTTCCTTTTCTAGTTCCTTGAGATGTGCCATTGGATTGTTAATTTGTGATTGTTCTTTTTGTTGTGGACAGTTAAGGCTATAAATTTACCCCTTAGGACTGTTTTTGCTGAATCCCATAGATTTTGATAGCTTGTGTCTTCTTTGCCATTCAGTTTGGGGGAACTTTTGATTTCCATCTTAATTTCATTATTGACCCAATATTCATTCAGCAGCAGATTGTTTAATTTCCATGACTTTGTGTAGAATTGAGTGTTTCTCTTGGCGTTGATTTTTGGTTTTATTTCACTGTGATCTGAGAAGATACATGATATGATTTCTATATTTTTGAATTTGTTGAGACATATTTTACCACCTAAGATGATCAATCTTGAGGAATGTTCTATGTGCTGATGAGAAGAATGTATACTCAGTAGTTTTGGGGTAAAATGTTCTGTAAATGTCCGTTAGGTCTATTTGTTCTAGAGTTTCATTTAAGTCCAGTGTTTATTTATTTTCTGCTTGGATGATCTGTTGAGTTCTGTCAGTGAGTTGTTGAAGTCCCCAGCAATTATGATTTATCTCTTTGCTTAGATCTAGTAGAATTTGCTTTATGAATCTTAGAGCTCCTGTGTTAGATATATAAATATTTAGGATAGTTATGCCTTCTGGTTGAATTATTCACTTTGCACCATGGTATAATGACCACATTTGTCTTTGTTGATTTAAAGTTAATTTTATCTGATATGAGCATGGCTACACCTGCTTTCTTTTTGTTTCTGTTTGCACGGGATGTTTTTTCTCATCCCTTCACCTTGAGGCTGGATGAGTCCTTGTAAGTTAGACATGTTTCCTGGACACAGCAGATGCTTGAGTTGTATCTTTTCACCCATTCAGTCATCCTCTGTCTCTTGAGTGGGGCATATAGAACATTCACATTGATTGATAGAATTGATATTTGGGAGGCTGTTCTTTTCATCTTGCTGGGTAGTACCTTATTGCATTGTTTTACCTCTTGTGCTATTTTATATGAGCTCTGAGCTTTAGCTCTTGGGTAGTTTTACACTGGTGGGAATCTATTGTGTTGATCCATGTATAATGTAGTTCTGAATATTTCCTACAGGGTAGGTCTGATCTTGACAAATTCCCTCAGTGCCTGCTTGTCTTGAAAAGTCTTTATTTCTTTTTCATATATGAAACTTTGCAGGATACAAAATTCTGGGCTGGCAGTTCTTTTTAAGAAGACTGAAGGTGGGGCCCCTAATGCTTCTGGCTTGTAACGTCTCATTTGAGAAGTTGGCAATTAGCCTGACGCATTTTCCTTTGTAAGTTACTTGATGCTTTCACCTCATGGCTCTCAGGAGTTCCTTTTTCATATTGACTAACCAAGTCATCCATCCAAAATCTAGACCACCACCAAAGCACACACAAGCAAAGCCAAAGGTTCCTACCCAACATATGCTACAGACACACCCTTATCAGTGTGTATGGGAGGAAGCCCAATCTAAACAAAAGAAAATCCCCAAATAAGAAGGAAAGGCTGCTCTAGATGTCTAGGAATCAGTGAAAGAACTACAGAAGTATGAAAAATCAGAGTGAAAGAACACCCTAAAAAGCGAACATCAGCCTCTTGCAATGGATACCAACCAAAATGAAAATACTGAAATGGCAGATAAAGAATTTCATATATGGATTATAAGGAAGCTCAATGAAATCCAAGAGAAAACGGAAAGCCAACTCAAAGAAACCAGAAAAACAATTCAGGAAATGAATGAAAAATTCACTAGAGAGATCAACATATTAAAAAAAATTAAACTTCTGGAAATGAAAAATTCATTTAAGGAAATAAAAAACACAGTGGAAAGTTTTAAGAATAGACTAGACCATGCAGAAGAAAGAATCTCAGAGCTTCAAGACATTTTTTTCAAATTCACTCTGTCAATCAAAAATAAAGAATAAAGAATTAAGAGGAATGGACAAAGCTCACAAGAAACATGGGATTATGTAAAATGGCCGAATATATGAATCATAGGCATCCCTGAGGGTGAAGAAGAAAATGCACAAGGGTTTGAAAACCTATTTGTGTGAATAATTGAGGAAAACTTCCCTGGTCTTGCTAGAGATTTAGACATCCAGGTACAAAAAGCTCAATGAACACCTGGGAGATTCATTGCAAAGAGGCAATCACCAAGTCACGTGCAGTTTTAAGAAACAATACAGAGACATACTCTGTACCCTTTACCCATTTTCTCTCAATGGTAGTATGTTCAAAACTATAGTACAATATCACAACTGGATGCTGGCATTGCTATAGGCAAGATACAGAACAGTTGCATCATCACAAAGATCCCTTCTATTGCCCTTTTATAGTCACACCCACCTACCTTCAACCCTGTGCAGTGGCAACCAGTAATCTGTTCTCCATTTCCATAATTTTGTCATTTTAAGAACATTATATAAATTGAATCATACAGTATGAAACCTTTTAGGATTGGCTTTTTTCATTCACATTATTCACCAGAGATTCATCCAAATTGTCATAAGTATTCTGGTTATTGCTGAGTAGTATTCTGTCATATGGATGTACCAGTTTGTTTAACCATTCACCTATTGAAGGACATGCCAGTTGTTTTCAGTATTTATTTATTATTAATAAAACATCCATTACCTATTTTTGTGTAAACATAAATTTCCATTTCTCTAGGATTGCTCAAGCATGCAATTTCTGCATCATATGGTAGTTGCATGTTTAGTTTCATAAGAAAATGACAAACTGTTTTCCATAGTGGTGGTACCATTTTTCATTTCCACCAGCAATGTATGAGTGGTTCAGTTTCTCTGCATCCCTGCCATCATTTGTGTGCTATTTCTATTTTTTATTTTAGTCATTCTGATAAGTATCTTATTACGGTTATCATTTGTATTTCCTGACTGTACATATAACTAGCTGATATCTTTTCATGTGTTTGTCAACTATATATGCTCTGTGGTTAAATATCTGTTCGTGTCTTTTTCTATTCAGATTATTCATTTACTATTGAATTTTGAGGGTTCCCAGTATGTTCTAAACACACTTCTTTGTCAGACAGATGGTTTAAAAATATTTTCTCCTAGTCTGCAGCTAGTTTTTTACCCTCTGAAAAGGATCTTTCAGCAAGCAAAATATAAACACTTTGATTAGATCTAATTTATTAATTTTACCTTTTATGGATTGTAACTTTGATGTCAAGTCTAGGAACTCTTGCCTGGACCTAGATCTCAAAAATTTTCTCCTATTTTTTTTTCCTAAAAATGTTATAGTTTTATGTTTTACATTTAAATCTGTGACTTGTTTTGGGTTAATTTTTGTGGAAGGCATGAAATTTACGTTGAAATTAATTTTTTTTCCTATTATGCTCCAGCACCATATGTTGAAAAAGCTAGCCTTCCTTCACTGAATTACTTTTGAATCTTTGTCAAATATCAGTTGTGCATATTTTGTATGGGTCTATTTCTGGGCTGTCTACTGTTTCCTTGGTCCTTATGTCTGTCTTTCCACCAATATATCACACTGTCTTTATTACACTATACCTACATAGTAAGCCTGAATATTGGGTAAAATGATTCCTTCTATCTTATTCCTTTCTCAAGATTGTTTTTAGCCATTCTAGGACCTATGCCTTTCCACGTAAATATTAGAATAAGCTTATCTTGTCTATGCTTACAAAAAAACTTTACTGGAATTTTTATAGGAATTATGTTAAATCTATAGATAAATTTGGGAAGAATTGACATGTTTACTATGTTGAGATTCCCAATCCATAAATGTAAATAGTATGTCTCTTTATTTATTTAGGTCTTTGATATCTGTAATCAGCATTTTGTAACCTTCAGCATACCGATACCGTATATGTTTTGTTAGGTTTATAAGTATTTCATTTTCTTTGGAAAGACTATTAGTGGTAATGTGATTTTAATTTTTGTTTCCACATGTTCTTTCTTTGTATGTAGAAATGTGATAATTTTTGTGTGTTGACTTCGTGTCCTGCAACCTTGCTGACCTTACTTAATAGTTTTAGGAGTATTTTTTGAGGATTCCTCAGAATTTTCTATATAATCATGTCATCTGCAAATAGGGATAGTTTTTTTATTCCATTCTAATATGTATGTATTTAATTTCTTTTTTTGTCCTATTGAAGTTGCTAGAACATCAATTACTATGTTACTATGAACATAGTTACTATTATAACAGTGGTAAGAATGGACACTCTTGCCTTGAGTCTTTCACTACTAAGTATGATATTAAATGTAGGTGTTTTGTAGATGCAATTTTATCAAGTTGAAGAAGCTGCCCCTCTATTCCTAGTTTGCTGAGGATTTTTATTTTGATCGAATGTTGGATTTTGTGAAATGTTTTTCTCTGCATCAATTGATATGATCATATGATTTTTCTTCTTTAGCCTGGACATATGGTAGATTACTTTGATTGATTTTCAAATGTTGAACCAGCCTTGCATACCTGGAATAAATACCACTTGGTCATGTTATACAAAATAAGTTTTATATATTGCTTGATTTTGATTTGTTAATATTTTGTTAAGGATTTTTGCATCTAAGTTCATGAGAGATATTTGCTTATAGTTTTTTTGTTAGGTCTTTGACTGATTTTGGTATCAGGGTAGTATTATTTTCATAAAATTAGATTGGAAGTCTTGCTTCCTCTTCTATTTTCTGGATGGCATTGTATAAAATTGATTTTAATTATTAAAATATTTGGTAGAATTCTGCAGTGAAGCCATCTGTTTTTAGAGGTTTTTTTCAAGAGCTTTTTAATTCCTAATTCAATTTAGTGTCTGTAGGATTGTTTAGTTTGCCTATTTCATCTTGGCTGAGTTTTGGTAGTTCGTGGAGTTTCAAGTTCGTTTTTTCTGTGTTGTCAAATTTATGAGCATAAAGTTGTTTTTAATATTACCTTATTATTCTTTTGATGTCCACAGGATCTGTAGTGACAGTTACTGTTTTATTCTTGATATTGGTGTTTTGTGCCTTCTTTTTTTTCTTGTCAGTCTTGCTACAGGTTTATCAATTTTATTGATTTTTTTTCAAAGAACCAGCTTTTCATTCCATTGATTTTCTCTGTGGTTTTCCTGCTTTCAATTTCATTGATAAATGCTCTTATTTTTATTATTTCTTTCTTTCTGTTTGATGATGTT
>NW_012155062.1:728047-733743 GCF_000956105.1 Propithecus coquereli | reverse complement strand
TCCTAAAATTCAACAATAAGAACAACCTGATTAAAAAATGGGCAAATGAAACAGAAACAGAACAGAAACCTCACAGAGAAAACATGCAGATGCCAAATGAGCACACGAACAACTACTTGACATCGTATATGAGTAGGAAATCGCAAATTAGAACAACAACGAGATGCCACTTCACACCTATCAGGATTGCCAAAACCCGGAACACTGACAGCCCCAAATTCCAGTAAGGATGTGGAGCAAGGGGAGCTCTCATTTACTGCTGGCGGGAATGCAAAATGGTACAACCACTTTGTAAGATAGTTTGGCAGTTTTTTTTTTTTTTTTTTACAAAAGCAAACATGCTCTTACAATACAAACTAGTAGTCATACTCCTTGGTATTTACTCAAATGAATTGAAAATTTATGTTCACACAAAATCTGCACGTGGATGTTAACAGAAGCTTTATTCATAATTGTCAAAACTTCAAAGCAACCAAGATATTTTTGACTAGGTGAATGGTATATTCAAACAATGGAATATTATTTAGTGCTAAAAAGACATGAGCTATCATGCCTTGAAAAGACATGGAGGAATCTTTAATGCATATTACTACATGAAAGAAGCAAATCTGAAAAGGCCACATACTCTGTGATTCCAACTATGTGACATTCTGGAAAAGGCAAAACTCTAGAGACAGTAAAAAGATGAGTGGTTTCCAGGTTAGGTGGTAAGAAGAGATCAAGAGACAGAGCACAGGGGATTTTTAGGACAGTGAAACTATTCCACATTATACTGCAATGGTGGATACATGTCATTATACATTTGTCAACACCCACAGAGTGTATGAAACCAAGAATAAACCCTAAAATAAACTATGGACTTTGGGTGATAATGATGTGTCAAGGTAGATTCATCAGTTGTAACAAATGTGCCACGCTGGTGCTGGATGTTGATAATGGAGGAGGGTGGAGGTAGGGAGTGTAGGGGAGGCAGAAGGTCTGTGGGAAACCTACTCGATTTTGCTGTGAACCTACCTAAAATATCTATTAAAAAAAGAATATCTGCCCTATACTTTTTTTTAGCGTAAGTAATTAGAATAAAAAAGACAGCACTATCGCATAGCACAGTGCAGTGCCTTGCTACTCGAGTGTGCCTGTGGACCAGCTGCAAGGACAGCACCTGGGTGATGGTTAGAAATATAGGAGCTCAGGTCCCTCCCCAGACCTAATGAATCACACAGTCTGTGTTTTAAAAAGTTCCCCAGGTTATTTGTATGCACATCAGAGTTTCAGAAGCACCGGTGTAGAAAATGAAGAATTAAATTGAGAGCAAGAAGAACCAGTTCCTTTTCTTACCTTTTCCACTCACAAGTTGTTTAGCATTGGGCAAGGTATTGAAAGTGCAGGTTGCTAGTCTCTAAAACAAGAGGGTTGGACTAGGTCAGAGGTCCTCACGGCGTGGTCCCTAGACTAGCAGCATCAGCATCACCTGGGACATAAGGAAAATGCAAATTCTATTGGCTCGAAAACTCTGTGGGGGAGCCCATGATCTGCATTTTAGCAAGCCCTGCAGGTATTTCTGAGGCAAGTTGAATTTGAGAACCACTGGGTGACCTCTAAAGTCCTCTACAATTAAACATTTTGTGATCATTTGAAAAACTTTAAGTGTCACAAGATCTTAAATACATGCATATTTTTTGCTTGAAACTGAATACTTAATGCACTTTAAACAATGAACTGGCATCCTTTCATTCTCAGATTGTGCCCTTATCTATTTAAAAATATTGCTTATATTTTGTAAAATATAAATTTCTATTTACATGTAAATATATAAACTTCTATTAAATTTTTCAAGTAGCAAAAGCAGATTCTTTGGACACTGACACAAAGAGAACAATTGATTTGAAGATACTCTTCAGACAAAGAAACTCTGAGCTTTGTCCTTGTTAACAGATGAAGATTTTAATCTGACATAATAGAGGTTTTTTTTCCCTTTTGTAATTAGCAAACCACACATATTCAGTGCCAGGATGGCTGGCTAGGGTCATTTTCATTATCTTAGTTCCCGCTGAATGCTAAGGATTTTTCTTTCATCCAATAAGACAATCTAAAAAAGCAGACAGGGTAAACTTTAAATTGGGTTAATCACAGATAAGAATGCCATGATCACATACTAAATTGTGAATCATGACACAGCTGATAGGATTCAGTAAGAAAAGATGAAAGCAATAACTTCTTGTCTGGCTCAAGCAGGATGAGAGAATTTGGCGCATTTGAAATTCTGTCAAGAACAGCACAGACAAGCACTATTTTTAACCCCTACGTTTATCATAAGAGAATTCACAGTGTAAGAATCAAACAGTTTGAATTTTGAAAGGGGGGAACAGTGGGTACATAATCTAATAGCTCAGTTTTCATTAGCAGACAGCTGTATTATTGTGGGGGAAACATCTACATTCCAGAGTTATGAATGCACAAGGCCATGTTTACATTCGCTCCATGAACAAAGCACCACTACGCAGCTCCAAGGGGCTTTTTCCCTTGGAGTCTGATTGTGAACTATTTACAAATACGATTAAACATATCGGGAGATGATGTGTTTGCATGCCGTAAGCATATTTTACTTTAACCATTTCATTTCTGATACGTAAGACCTGGTACCCCATCAGTACTATCAGTTGCTGGCTCTAACATCTTCTATCTAAACTATTAAGATAGCAGATGCAGCACTGTGGGTTTTTTTTTCTTCTTCTCTTAAAGATTTTCATTCTCTTGGTCTTTTGAGTCTTGATAAATGGAGCAATTCCACGAACATTTCTGGCTAGATTTTCAAAGGAACAGCATCCAATTTTATGAGAGCAAATTGGCTTTTTACCTGTTATTTTGCAGAAAACAATTTACTGGCTTTAAGCATAAATCAAACAGGCACCTTAAAAACAGGAGGCTCTGAAAAAGGAGGGCCCTTGACAATCTGGCCTATATGTGTTGCCGATGCTAATAAATCAGTAGGGTTTTGATTTTTCTATAAGGTGTTTATTTCTTACCTCCCCGAAGGGAATGATGTGTTTGGGTTTCAAGGGGTCAGTATGGGCATGTGTTGGGGCAAAGGATATGACACTGAGGAGAGCTGCTGAAATGGACTCTGCAGAGAGGCATCCAGCCCAAAAGCATCCAGCCCAAAAATCCCCAAAGATTTCCCCAAACAGATGAGAGAGAGACAGGAGAAACAGAGAGAAGGGAGGGTATGATCAAAGACGGGATGGGGAGGAGGAAATGGGTAAAATGTAGCAAGAAATAGGGAAAAAAAGGAAGAAAATGACAGGGGGAAAAGAACAAGAGAGAGAAAAAATAAAAAGGAGAGGAAGGAAATGAGAGTCTGAGGATGAGCCCCAGATGGCGAGGAGGCAGAGAGGAGAAATGGTAAAAGGGAGAGGCTGAGGGGAAGGTGTATTTATCTCGGGAGGGTCCTCATGGGTGTGGTCCTGGAGATTTTGTCTAATGAGGTTATGATAATTGCACATCAGACAGTCTACAGAAGCTGCTCCCAGCGTTTATGGCAAATGCATCACTGGCCTGGATGAAATGAGCTGAGAGCCAGCGCTGTTCCCAGAGACAGGAAAAGTCACAAGGTGAAATTTCTCTGCTATAGTCACTGGAAACTAGTGAGTACAGTCAGAGGGAGGATTCTGCTCTAATACTGTCACATCCCAATTAACCTAGAAAAATGCCTCAGCAGCTATCTAGCTGTTTTCCCTGCTACTCTTCTCGTAATGGATGTTTGGTCACTGCTGGATGTGCACGTCAAGCTTTCCCTTGTTTAGGGCTTGCGGGAGTACCCCTGATGGCACGTGGAGATACCTGTCACAGCCTCACTCATAGCTTTATGGCTTTTATTTAAAAATTTTAATTAAAAATTTTTTATTTTAAAATAAAATAACATAAAGATGGTATGTATTCAAGGTGTACAATGTGGTGGCTTGGTTTACATATAGGTTATATAATGATGATCACAATCAGCTTTGTGTTTTCTACATGATATATGTAAATTGTATTGTTCTACTATTTATTTTTAGGATGTAGACCTAGTGAGAGATTTGGGGAAAGAAATCCAAATATTTTCTTAGTTTTACCTGTGGTGTAATAAAATTGAATTTACATCTGTTCAACCTGATCATAAAGTTATATATAATATATAAGTTTATTAAAAACAATGGGTTCATCATTTTATATATTTAATAGTATTATCAAATTTCTTTCCCCAGCTATTTTATATCTGTTTAAGAGAAAGTCTTTTATTGTAATGAGCTGGCTATTGCCTCATGTAATAATATTTATTTAATATTTATATATAATATTTATTCCATAAATACAAATATACCTATTACTTTTCTTTTTTTTACTGCCTTATAAACTCTAATTTAATATCACTGATTGCTTTTTAATAATTATAATACCATTATATTTTAACTTGTTTTCAGACATTTCTCCTGAAGTGCTAGAAAATAAATGATTTCCAATAAACCACCCAGTTAAATAAGTGCTTAAAAGCCTTTTGTTTGATTTTTGTTAGAAGGTACCTCTACTTAGGCAATTTGGAATATGTTCAACACAAGCATGAATCATTGGTACATAATCTTTGAGAATATGTTGAAAGAAAAGTCTTTGCAGAAGAGAGAGTATCTTAAAATAATCTTGTAGCATCTGGTTCACACCTGCAAAAGTAAATTGTATAGTTTAGCACTGTGATCATTTTAGGAATCTAATGTGAACTGTCCTTGATTTTATAGTTTCTTTTTTCAGACTATTTCCATGACCCAAACTAGTTGGACTATTTTGAGCCTTTTTGTGCACAACTAAATACCTGAAATAAAAAGTTACAGAGAATTAATTAAATTACACTGTTCTCTCAAATACTAGCCAGAGTTAGTGTGTGTGAATGTGCAAGCATTTACGTGTTACTGTCATGCTCAAAAGTTTGCCTTCACCTTCTTTAGCCTATAAAGTCTTTAGCCTAAAAGCATGAACATACCTACTCTCAGATTTGTATGTAACGCCTATTTATGCATTGGAGTAACATATGGGGTGCTTTCTAAATAATGCAAAAATGTTGCTGAAGGGCAGTATTGAATGGCTTTTTATTCTTTTTGTTTTTTGTATTGTCATGGTTCCTGAATGTGATTCTAGTTTATTCCTTTATAACATCAATTAAGGTAATAGGAAGGCATTTAGCAGCCTTTTTGTTTTTTCTTTGCATTCGCCTTTTGGCTTATCAGTTCTTTTTTGTGCATATGATAATTTTTGGAAAAGTGAGAAATGTCTATGTAACAGCTAATATTTTCCAGATGATGTCACACAAACCTGCATATCTAATTTTCACATTATCTTTATTGATGGAGCCCCTCCTCTCCGTCTCTTTTTTCCAGACTCCCTACTTATGTTTGTTCTGTCCACTTGGTTCCCTCATGTGTGTTTGCTCGTGTGAATGCATAAACACATCTACACACATAGGTCATCTACACACACATAACTAGATATTTTACAACTAGCTTCAGACACTGCCTTTTTTTCTGGTCATTGTTTTCTTGGCATTTTTGATCCTCATTCTACTACTTGATGACTGGGATCAAGCCAGGTGATGTGGTGAAGGAGGCCGGGTTTGGGTTGAATATTCCCCTTTCTTTCATTGTCATCTCTGCCATCTTTCCCTCCTCCCACTC
>NW_012155062.1:703758-727797 GCF_000956105.1 Propithecus coquereli | reverse complement strand
ATTATTTGTATTTTGGCACTTGGACAACTTGCAAAACCTTGGTGCTGTTCTAATTCTCATTCCATTTTCTTAGCTGTGTGGCCAGAATCTGATTTATCCTGCTATTAATGGCTTTTTAAATTTTTACCTATTCATTTCATAGCCAAGAGTTTTCATAATTCTATATGAAAATAAGAAAAGCCGTCAATGGAACGGAATACAGAGCCCAGAAACAAATTCAAACATATATAGTCAACTAGTTTTCAACAAGGGCATCAAGAAGACACAATGGTGTTGGGAAAACTGGATATTCACATGCAAAAGCATGAAATTAGACCTCTTACATCATATACAAAAATCAATTCAAGATGGATTAAAGACCTACACATAAGACCAGAACCCATAAAACTTCTAGAAAAAAACATGAAGGAAAAAGTTCCTTGACATTGCCTTGACAATGACTTTTTAGATATGACACAAAACATAAAAGTGAAAATAAACAAGTGGGAAAACATCAAAATAAAAAGCTTTTACACAGCAAAGGAAACAATCAACAAAAGGAAAGGACAGCCTACAGATTGGGAGAAAATATTTGTGAACCATATGTCTGACAAGGGGTTAATCTTCAAAATGTGTAAGGAACTCACACAACCCAGTGGCAATAAAAATAAATTGCCAAATTAAAAAATGGGCAAAGGACCTGAATAGACATTTCTCCAAAAAAAAAAAAAAAAAACAACCTAAAAAGGCCAAGAAATATTTGAAAAGGTGCTTAACATCACTAATCAATGGGGAAATGCAAATCAAAATTGAGATGCAAATCACATGAGATATTACCTCCCACCTGTTAGGATGGCTATTATCATAAAGAATAGAAATAAATGTTGACAAGAGTGTGAAGAAAAGGGACCCCTTGTATACTGTTGAGAATGTAAATTAGTACAGCCATTATGGAAAACACTATAGACACTCCTCAAAAAATTAAAAAATAGAACTACCATATGGCCCAGCAATCCTTCTTCTGGGTACATACCCAAAGGAAATGAAATCAGCACCTTTTGAAGATATCTATAGTCCTATGTTCATTGCAGCATTATTCACAACAGCCAAGATATGTAAATAACCTAAGTGTCCATCAGCCAATAAATGTATCCAAAAATGACTGGATAAAGAAATCGTGGTATACAACATCTAGTACATGTACAATGGAATATGACTCAGCCTTAAAACGAAGGTGATCCTGTCATTTATGACAGCACAGATGAACCTGGAGGATGTTACATTAAGCGAAATAAGCCAGACACAGAAATCAAATATTTCATGATCTCACTCATATGTGGAATCTAAAAAAAGTCAAATACCTAGAAACAGAGAGTTAAATGGTGGTTACCAGAAGCAAGGGTTGGGGGTTAAAAACGGGGAGAATATAGAGCGCCACATATTTCTGAATCTTCCTTAGTCCTACAGTCCATCCAAATGCATCTTTTTTGTGTCACAGGGTCTTGCTCTTTGGTAAGTGACAAGAAGAGTAATGAACTAATCATAAAACTACCCCCTCAGTGTGAGAGTAAGGTCATGCAGTCACCTGTGCAGAGAGCATAAGGTTTCCCAAGGTGCGTGCCTCTTTCTTACCCTCTAAGACGATTCATGTGTCACCTCCTCCAAAAGACTTTCCCAGATCTCTCTCCTTTATTCTCTATTCTACCACTGTTTATTTCCTTCGCAGATTTTAAAACTTTGTGTCAGAGTATTTGCTGTTTACAGAAAAGTACAGTTTGATAGATTTCTACACAGTGACACAGCCCGATCCCTCCAGGCAGATCCAGTAGAACATGGCCAGCATCCCAGAGACCCACCTCATTCCCACTTTGGACCATTCCTCCTGTTCTACTCAAAGGTAGCCACAGTCCTGACACCTGCACCATAGATAGTTTGCATGTTTCAAACTTCATGAAGTGAAATGTGCTTTTTGTGTCTGACTTTTTCATGCAATATAGTTTATGATATTCACCCATGTTGTTGCATGTAGTTGTGGTTCATTAATTTTCATTGCTGAGTTCATTTTACTGTATAAATATATCACAATATATTTATTTATTTTAGTTGTGATGGAAAATTTGATTGTTTCCAATGTGGGACTATCACAAACAATACTGCTATGAACATTTTTGTCCATGAGTTTTGATACATGTATGTATACATTTCTATAAGCTGTATATCTAGAGGTGAAATTACTAGTTCATAAAATAAGAATTTTTCAAGTTTAATATATACTGGAGATAAGTTTTACAAAGTGGTGGTACCAATTACATGTGTACCATCAAAGTATGAGAGCTCCACATCCATATCAACACTGTATATTGACAATAATTTTTAAAATTTTAGCTATTTTGGTGAATATTTTGTTATATCTCATTGTGGTTTTGACTTGTGTTTCCATAGTGACTAATAAAGTTTAGCACATTTTCGTGTTTATTGTGCATTTGGATATTCTCTTTGATAAAATACCTGCTCAGATTTTTTGTCCATTTTTCTGCTGTATGGCCTATCTCTTTTCTTACTGATTTGTAGAGTTCTTTATATACTCTGGATATGAATCCTTGCAAGATGTACATATTGCAAATATCTGCCATAGTCTGACAATATTTCACTCTGTTACTGGTGTCTTTTGATAAACAGAGCTTAATTTTGATGTCTTCCAATTTTTAAATCTTTTTCTTTATGGTTAGTGCTTTTATGTTCCATTTTTAAAATGTCTATTCATCCCTCAAAATCAGAAAGGTATGTTCCCATGCTATCTTCTAGAAGCACTGAGGCTTTGCCTTTCACATTTAGATCTACAATCCACCTGGAGTTGATGTTTGGGTTTGATGTGAGGTTAGAATCAAGTTTCATTTATTTTCATATTTAGATAGACAATTGACCCATCATCATTTATTGAAAAGATTGCCCTTTCCTCACTTCTGGGCAAGACCATTTTTGTCATAAATCAAAGGTCCATTTGGGTGTGGGCCTATTTCTAAATCTTCTACAATGTTCCCTTGATTTGTTTCTTCTTTTTTCAAATACCATATTGTTTTAATAATTGTAGATTTATAGTATGTCTAGATATCTTCTGGTGTAAATCTTCCAACTTTGTCCTTATGTAGTATTGTTCTGGCCATTCTTGGCCTTTGGCATTTCCATTTCCATTTTAGACTTAGCTCCTTCATTTACAAACACACACACAAACATGCAAACACACAGCTTCTGCTGAACTGTTTTTTACTGAGAATTCAAAACCTGACAAGAGCATTATAACAATGAAAAAAATGCATTTCATGAACATATAGTCAAAAATCTAAAATAAAATTTGACAAACCACTCTACCCAGAAGATTTCTGTATGAAAATGTGGTCTCTGACTGACACTCACATACCTGGGCAGCCTGCCTATTATTTCTGCGTCTCTATTCTGTATTCTGTAGTTCTCACTTATTACTGCCTTGTGAGGTTCAGATGGAATAATGTGTATAAAGCACTTGTGAGACTGGCACATAGGGAGCCAGTGAAAGTTGGCATTATTGTTATACTGCTACCACAGCACTCCTTCGTCTAATCTCCTACTATAATTCGTGACTTTTTTGTCTATTACCCTTGCTAAATTATAAGCTCTGTGGTGGTAACATCCTTGGCCTGAGCAAGAGGGGCCCATGACGCAAAATCCACACTTTCGTGAGTCCCATATATTACAAACACCAAAATTCTACACTTAACTAAAGAACGCATCGGTACTTAAGATTCACCTCTGAACACTGACTCAGTGTAGCCTGTGATCCTAAAACACCAGCTCTTGTCACTAACGTATTCAGGTCCAGGGAAAGCCTAGTCCATATTTCTTGTCCTGTGTCCTCAAAATAAAGATGATTGCTCTTGAATGTTGTAAAGGTTTGTTGTCTGTACCACTGCCCGTGTTAGAAGCAAAAGATCCTCTGAAGTAAGACAAAGATCTGATGGGTGGAAGTACTTAAGGAAGAGAAAAGACAAAGCCGTTAACTGTCAATTTTTTCCTTTTATATAGCATGAATCTAATAGAATTTTATATAACAGAATCATTTCTCTGTAGTGCCAAGAGTCTCTTTTCCTGCTTATTTTTGCATTCCAATTTGTGGCTCTGGCGGTATGATATTCACAACAGCTGCCCGTAGTGGTTGAGGGACATTTTTAAATATTAAACGATTCATATGTGTAGGTCCAGACATAACAAGCATGGAGTATGTTACTAATTCTTTATATTGGCAATGGAGGGTATACTCAATGCTAGAAATGTAAATAGTTTTATTTTTATGAAAATATTTAGTGACATTTCATTGTTTTCAAAACTCAAACATTTTCAGCTTGACAAACAATTTTGATTTTAAAAGTTAAATTGTAGCTTTTAAATATTTAGGCATATAGTATGTGGGTTTCCATTTGTAATCTTGACAGGGCACGGCAAATGTGAGGCGGGTCTCTTTTTGAAATCAAAGACCATGTCTTGTTCACCCCTCCAGCCATCCGTAAATGCCAGACACAAAACTTGCCTACCGCCCCCAGATGTTTAATTAACACATGTATCTTTGTTGAGTGAACTTGTGGTGGGGCTATCAGGTATTTCAGAGCTGATAAGCCTTTTGCCATGTGTAAATTATGGTTTCAGATATAAAGATGTTTAGGCACTGTCTGCTCCAGTGTTGAGTAAAGTCACTGCCTGCTCAGATACTCTGCCAAGAAGTGTGCTTCTCCCTTCTTAACCACTTCCTTCCCCAACAGCTCGGGCTTCTACTCAGAACCCATCTCTTGAGGATATCAGATTAAACCGAGCAGGAAAACTGGTAGAAAGGTTAATACGATTGGATCCAAAACTTGGAATAGTTTAAATTCAAGGGTTTAGTTGCTAATTTTAGTCCCGGGGTAGGATATTCAAAAAGTAGACTGTGCCTCTGTTTAAATAATCTTCCCTAATGATGATGTAAAGTAACATATATTAGTTTTAAAATGTCCTGGAGACAGACACATTTATTTTTTAGCTTTTTGGTTTGTGCTTATGCCCACTCAGACCGGGTATAGATGAGCATAGCCACTTAGAGTGGCCAGTTTAGGAAAAATAGACAAACGTAATTTTGGATTTATTACAAAATTTAAAATATGATATAGACCTCCCACTGAGTTGCTCTGAATCAAACTTAACTAATTTTCGCTTAACCACTGTGGCCCTCTCTTTCTATAACCCTTCCCCTGCCTCCGTCCCCGCACCCCCCCCGCCACCGTCTCTCACCCAGAAAAATGTGTAAAAATAACGTAAGAATAAGAACAAATTTTATTCTAAATGTCTTAACTTGTTTTAGTACTTTAGCCTAAATTCTTTATTCAGGTTCAGCATATTCTTGCCATCCTGGCACATGGTATGACGTTCATTTTGGAATTGTAATCCTCGTTTAGTTAAACTCTTTCCTACACAGAGCTCTACATGTGATACCTTCTTCTCTGAAGTAATTCAAAATTCAGTCTGCATGGCTTCAGCTCTCAGAACGTCTCCACTTTGGGGTTTGAATAGCCTTTCTGCTTTCCAGCAGCACAGCACCTTGTATTATGCAAGATGTGCTTTAAAAGCCAATAAATAAGAACGATAATTGCGTTCATGTTTATCAACTCAAACTCTTTCAGCCTTGTCTTCATCATGTATTTTGCCACTTAAGGCAAAATCAAGGACTTGCAGTTTGTTTATATTTAGCTGTTGCCTGCCAAATGTCCTCTGCTCTGCAACTCCCAGCCCCCTGCAAACCAGGATAAGACAAGGAGTTTAAATTATTCTTATTTGATGACTTTATTTGGTTCTTTCATATTTCCGAGGCTTACTTTTCATCCATAAAATTAAAAATAGAAGTGAAAGTCATCTTTGTTTTTATAATTAAACCCTCATTTAATTAAATTGTATTTCACTGGCAGGACTTAAATGCATAATCTTCTGCTTATTATCATCATTCTTTGTGATTCCTGCAGTCATTATTTCTGTGGCATATGATTGTGGTTTATGCTTTCTCATTGTTTGTTTTTTAAATGTATGTCCCTTACTATTCTTTAGAAAGTGGCCATTGTTAACATGGAGGTTCTTCCATACTTCCAAGTTTATGTTTGCCAGATGCTTTGGAATATACGATTATTCAAAACATATTTGAATCATTTTCCTTTTCTTCCATAGCTTAAGCTTTATATCCAAAAGTCAATGAACTTAAAATGTAATCTTCTTATATATTTAAAAAATAATCACATCGCATATATGCAAGAGTCTTTTTTTTTCTGTCTGTAGACAATGCTATGGCCATTAACTCTACAACTCCAATGAGGTCCCCAGTAACCTGATGGGGAAATGGTGTGTCATCAAAGTGTCTGAAGACAAGAGAAGGAAGTGTAAGGCGAATTGAGTCTCTGTTTCTATCATCAATACTGCAAGGCTAATGGCTAAACCTACACTTTAGGACTTTGGCTGCCTGCACCAATGGTCAACTCAATGTCCAACATCAAACAAATGTCACTATTTTATAGTAAAAGGAGCTTGTTTACCACGCAGATGCCTCTAAAAGGGAGATATTTTTGGTTAACAAAGCTCTGTGTCTCTGGCAAAATTAAATGTATGTTATTGTAATACTACTCTTTATCAATAAACTTTTTTGTTCTCATAAATGTTTCTGTTGTTATAGCACTCTGTTTTCTTTGCAAGTGCCAGTAACTTTCAGGGAGGCATAGCCAAACAAGTAAGGATGTGGAAAATACCTAGCCAGTGGGTGCCTGTAGGAGCCAGGGAAGAGGTAGATAGTCACAGGTGCTGAGTGCAGTGTGAAAGTCCAGCTGAGAAAGCTCCTAAAAGATAAGGTAACCTGAGTGTGCAGTCGGGATACCAGCCAGGGCCCAGTGGAGATCACATCATGGCTTACCCAGCAGGCAGAAATGTAAGGCAAGTGAGGTGCTCGTACGTAAGTAAAAATGAAAGCAGAGCTACTGCTTTGGAATTGCCTGTGAGAGTCCCCAAAGCAATTTTGGCTCACGGGGCAGGCTGAAAGAAAGACACCCAAACCAACTGAGGCAAGAAGGAAGGTGTTTCTATTTTATACACACACACACACATATGTACACATGCATACACACACATTTCTCTTACACAAAACAGATTCTTGCTCTTGACCTTGATTTCCAGATTCCATTCTTCTTAGCAGAGCCAAGAGGGACTGGCAAAGGGCCTAGAGTTGGAGAGGGTATGTGAAACTGGAAAACATAAAAATTATTCAAAAATGTTCATAACCCAAAGTGAATTCATATGTAGCCACAAAAATTGGCCTTTGACAGGTTAAATGGCTTGGATCTTTAGATGGTATTGGTGTTGAAAGCTGGAGCTAGACTGTGTCTGCTGCCCAAGGTCATAGACCCACGATAAGGAGGAAGAGCCACCATTTTGCACACAGGAATCTAAGTATTAAAATACTTTTTCTACAAGAGACAACCTTAGCAGCTTGCTCCTTTTGCTCTACAAATTATACTGGTTGACAGCAATAAAGTAAACACTCATGGCTCTTGAGTTTGCCCTTGACAGAGCACATTGTCAAATCTCAAACAATAAAGGATTTTCTGCACAATCCCAGTGTAATTCGAAGTTGAATTGAGTAATCTTTGCTTTCGGAACAAGAAAAATAGCATTTAAGACAGCAAAAAAGCATTTTTTTTCCTTATGGAATAACGTAAAAACAGATTTAAGGTTCTATATTAGATGGTGGGGGAGAGAATTGAAATATCTACCTTCTTTTAAGATGAGATAACACATCTCAATCTCTTACTGATTTTGCTTTATTTAGCCCTAAATAGAAAAATAGTAGCATATAGAAATAAAGCTGGATTAGTTGAAAGTATATTTTAGTTTTAATAAAAATATGTAGAATATGGCTGGTTCAGTTCTTTACTTGATAGGAATGTTATACAAATCCATGCTTTTCAAAGCATGGTCTGTGGAATTGCAGCATTAGTATCACCTGGGAACTTATGAGAAATGACAAACCGTGGGCCCTAACATGGACATAGTGAATTATAGTCTGCATTTTATCAGCTCTCTAGGTGACTCACACACACGTAAGAGTTCTCTAGGCACTGATCTAAGTTAACCATTCACCAAAGGCTACATCAAATCGGCTTTGGAAAGCCACTCTTCCCTCCAGTGACCACGTAGAAACTTGCCATCAAAGTAAAAATTATGTTTGCTATGCAAATATAACTTCAAGACCAGTTTCCTAAAACTCTCTTCAAACATTCTAGAGCCAGCACATATTCCTTTACTTCTGCACGTCTTTCTGTGAAATACTTCCTAGGGTAAATAACTTCACGTTTTGCATGTGATTCTTTTGCCTGTAACGTCGGAAGTTTGAATAACAGCTATAAAAGATAACGGAAATAAGTAATACTGAGAGGTTTGTATGAAAATAATATATATAAGTGAAAGACAAGGCAGAAACACAAAAGAACAAAAATAGCATAAAATAAACAAATATCTGTATATTTTATTTATATTGAAAATTGATTTATTATTTATCTAAATATAAAAATGATACATGCTAATGGTTTTTCGTAGCTTTTGCTAAGCAAAAAACATAAAGGTAAATTCTCAAATAACACAAAAAAGTAGGAGAAAAAAACAGTATGTCAAGAAACAACATCATGAAGAGATACAATTCTTCTATTCTTTTAGTGGCACAGCATCCACTTACCTTTTTCCAGGTAATGATACTGACAGTTTTTCTTTAGGAATACTCCGCCTCCCCTTAGCCCACCCAGCTTTCAGGCCACATGCTATAGGTAATATCCTTCAGGGTTGGAGCATGTGACACAGCACCCAAGTCTAAGCGAATTAGGATCTTACGTTCTCTAGAACACAGTGTTGATTCGGGTATGGGCATATGTCCCAGGGTAAGCCAGCCAGGCTCAATAAACCTAGACCTTTCAACTGAACAGTCAGGAAAAGATTTTCTCTCTTTCTTGCTAGTGCTGAACTAGAGAGGAAGAGAAGGAAGGACTGTGGCAGCCATCTTGGCACCATGAGGCAAGATCCTGTTTTGAAAACAGAGTCACCATACAGAAAGCAGGACAGAGACTGGGAAACAAAGAGAAGCACTGGCTCCTTTTGATGATGCTGTTTGAAGCCCTGAAAAAGCTGTGCCTGAAAACAAGTACTCTATAATTTTCAGTATCTGAGCCAAAAAGTTTTCTTTTTGCTTAAACTAGTTTGGATTGAGTTTCTGCTGCTTAGAAGAGAGACATAATTGATACATGATTGTAAGAGTTTGTATATTTCTATGTGTACATATCCATAGATGGATTTTATTATATATAATTTCATAATCATCATTCCTTATTTACTATTTTTAAAAAGATTTTATTTTTTTAGAGCAGATTTAGGTTAACAGCAAAGTGAGGGAAGGTGCAAAGATTTCAAGTACCCCTGTTCCTACAGAGCATAGCCTCTCTCATTATCAATATACTCCACCACAGTGGTATATTTTTTACAATTTTTTTTGTATAGGTAGATACTATGAAGGAAAATATTTGTTACAATTGAACATACAATGACACACCATTATTACCTAAAGTCTGTAGTTTATGTTAGGATTTACTTTTGGTGTTATATTCTACAGGGTTGAACAAATGTATGATGACATATATCCAATATTGTAGTGTTAATACAGAATAGTTTTTTTCCTCTAAAAACTCCTTTGTGCTCTGCCTCTTCATGTCTCTCTCCCTCTCCCCAACCCGTGGTAACCACTTATTTCTTTCACCATCTCCATAGTTTTGTCTTTGTCGAGAATGTCAGATAGTTGGACTCATATGATACGTAAACTTTTCAGATCGGCTTCTTTCATGGAATAATATGCATTTAAGTTTCCTCCTTGTGTTTTCATGGCTCGACAGCTCATTTCTTGTTAGGATTGAATGGTATTACATTGCCTGGATGTAGCACAGTTTATCCGTTCACCCACTGAAGGATATCTTGGTTGCCTTCAAGTTTTGACAACTCTAAATAAAGCTGCCATAAACATCTGTGTGCAGGTTTTTTGCGTGCACGTAAGTTTTCAACGCCTTTGCGTAATTATCAGAGAGAACGACTGCTGGAGTGTATGGTAATGGAATGTTTAGTTTTGTGAGAAACTACCAAACTGTCTTCCAAAGCGGCTGTGCCATTCTGCGCTCCCCCCAGCAGCGAGTGGGAACTCCTGCTGCTTTCGCATCCTGTCGTGCTGAGTCCTCACCAGCCTTTGGTGCTGTCAGTGTTCTGGATTCTGGGCATTCTCGTAGGTGTGGAGTGGTGGCTCTGTGTTGTTTTAACTTGCAATTCCTTAATCACTCATGACGAGAAGCATCTTTTCATATATGTATTTGCTATTCATATATCTTCTTTGGTTAGGTGTCTGTAAGGTCTTTGGCTCATTTTTTTTTAAATCAGATTATTTTCTCATCGTTGAGTTTTAAGAGTTCTTGGTATATTTTAGATAACAGTCCTTTATCAGATATATCTTTTAAAAATATTTTCTCCCAGTCTGTAGCTTGTCTTTTCATTCTCTTGACAGCATCTTTCGAAAAGCAGAAAACTTTAATTTAATGAAGTCTTATGATCAATTCTTTCCTTTATAGTCACGCCTTTGGTGTCATATCTAAAAAAGTCGTCATCAAATCCAAGGCCATCTGGATTTTCTTCTATTTTATCTTCGAGGATTTTTACAGTTTTGTATTTTACATTTATGTTTGTGATCCATTTTGAGTTAATTTTTGTGAAAGGTGTAAGGTCTGTGTCTAATTTTTTTGCATGTGGATGTCCAGTTGTTTCAGCGCCATTAGTTGAAAATCTGTCCCTGCTCCATTATATTGCCTTTGTTCCTTTGTCAAAGATCAGTTGACTATATTTATGTGGGGTACCTACTATTTTCTAACCTGCTTTTCTCAAACAAAAAATATGTCAGGAGTATCTTTTTGGATAATTATACTCAGATCTTTATTGATATTTTATTAAATATAGGATGCTCTATAATTTGTGCCATAATTTATTGAATCAGTTCCATACCGAGAGATATTTATGGATTATTTAAATATGCTAAAGAAAATCATCATACAAATATATTAATTTAACCCATACAATTATCTCCTCTGGCCAAATTTCTAAAAGGGGAGTGGTGAGGCCAAAAGGTGTCTAATTTAATATTTTATACACACTCCCACGCTCTTCTTCAGAAATATTCCATTGAATTGCATTCCTGCCAATAAGACTTAGGTGTTTCAGTGATCCCTACAGTCATATAAACATCTACTAATTTCGTGAGTGGAAAATGATATATAATTTCTTTTCCATTTCTCTATTGGTAAAAGTGACTATCTTTTGCAGATGTTTTTCAACCTTTTTTATTTCTCTTTTTTTGAACTGCCTATTATTTTCTTTACCCATATTTCTGTTGGAGTGGTTGACTTTGTCTCATTGATTTGCTAGAACTCTTTACATATTAAGTCTATTAACTTTTCATATATATCCCAGTTTGTATTTTGTTTTGAGGTTTACATTAAAAGCTAATTTTATGGTTAGAAATTTTATATTATTATGCAACCAAACTTATCAAATTTTATCATGGATCCTGAGTTCCTTATACTGCTTAGAAACACTTTCCTGTTTTAAGATTATAAAATTATTCAACCATCTTTTTCTAGTATTTTATAGTTTCTTTCATTTTTTCCCTTTCCTTTTTTTTTCTACACATTTGAATCTTTGATCCATCTGGAAGTTATTTTCCCATAAGGAGTTCAGCTTTCTTTTTCCCAAATGTCTAGCCAATAATCTCAGTGTTATTTATTGAAAATTCAATTCATCTTCTTACCAATTTGAAATGCTATCTTTATCATATACTTAACTACCACATATCCTTGGGTTTATTTCTAGCTCCTTTTTTTCTGTTTCAATTTAGATGATTTCTGTGCCTCTGTGGCAGTTCTGTTTTGGATATTGCAATTTATATGTTTTAATATCTAGTAGGACAAGTATGCTTTTATTAACAGTTCCTTTTTAAAAAATTCTTCCAAATTTTCTTGGCTTTTTCATTGGTCTCTTTTCAAAATTAGTTTTAGAATAATTTACAAGTTCGTAAAGAAGTCTTGCTTTAATTTGTAATAAAATGAATAGATATTGTAGATTATTTTGAGGAAAATGAATAGATGAATAGTCTTAAAATATTGAGATTTTTGTAATCAAGAACATAACACATATTTTTATTTATTAAGTTACATTTAATGTTCTTAATGTTTGGTAGAATTCAGCTGTGAAGCCGTCTGGTCCTGGAATTTTCTTTCTTAGGAGGTTTTTTGTCACTCCTTCAATCTCTTTGTTTGTTATTGGTCTGTTCAGTCTTTTTATTCTTCTTGACTCAATTTTGGTAGTTTGTATTTTTTCAAGAATTTATCCATTTCATCTAGGTTGTCTAATTTGTTGACATGCAATTGTTCATAATAGTCACTTATGATTCTTTTTATTTCTGATATGTTTGTTGTAATTTCTTCTTTCATTTCTCATTTTATTTTTTGAGTGTTCTCTCTTTTTCTTAGCTACATTAAGTATTTGTCAATTTAGTTTAAAAATCTACTCTTACTTTTATTGATTCTTTCTATGGTTTTCCATTCTATATTTGATTTATTTCTATTCTGATTTTTATTATTTCCTTTCTTCTGCTAATTTGGAGTTTAATTTGTTCTTTTCCTAGTTTCTTGAGGCATAACATTAGACTATTTATGTGGACTCTTTCTCCATTTTAATGTAGGCATTTACTGCTATAAATTTCTCCCTTAAAACTGCATCCGAAATGCTGCATCCCGTAGGTTTTGGTATGCTGTGTTTCCATTGTCATTTGTCTCCAGATAGTTTTAAATTTCCCTTTTGATTTCTTCTTTGATCCATTGATTGTTCAGAAGCATGCTGTTTAATATCACATATTTGTGAATTTTCAAGGTTCAGCCTGTTATTGATCTAGTTTCATACCATTATTGTCTGAAATAATGCCAGATATGATGTCAATATTCTTAAATTTGTTATGACTAGTTTTGTGGCCTAACATATGGTCTATCCTAGGGAATGTTCCATGTGTACTAGAGAAAAATGTGTATTCTGCTGCTGTTGGAAGGAAAATTCTGTATATATCTGTTAGGTCCATTTGGTCAAAAGGGCAGTTCAAGTCCAGCACTTTCTTATTAAATATTTTTCTGTCTAGTTTATCATTGAAAATGGGGTATTGAAGACTCCTACTATTAATATATTACTATCTATTTCTCCCTTTATGTCCATTAATATTTGTTTTATGTATTTAGGTGCTCCAATGGTGGGTGCATGTATATTTACAGTGATAACATCCTTGTGATGAATTGATCCTTTTATCACCAAATAGTGATCTTTGTTGTCTCCTGTGACAGTTTTTGACTTGAAATCTATTTCCTTAGATATAAATATAGCTAGGCACATCTGCTGTCTTTTCGTTACCATCTGCATGGAAAATCTTCTTCTATCATTTCACTTTCAGCTTACATGTGTCCTTAAAGCTTGAGTCTCTGTAGGCAGCACATAGTTGGATCTTGTTTTTTTTTATCCATTAGGGCACTCTACGTCTTTTGATTGGAAAATTTAATCCATTTATATTCAAGGTTTTATTAATAGGTAAGGACTTGCTACTGTCATTTTGTTATTTGTGTTGTAGCACCGTTGTTTCTCTCTTTCTCTGTTGTTGTCTACCTTTGTGATTTGATAATTTCCTGTAGTGCTAAACTTTGATTCCTTTCTCGTTATCGTTTGTTTATATGCTGCAGTTTTTTGTTTTGTGGTTATCTTGAGGCTTACATAAAACATCTTTTAGTTGTAATCTGCTGCTTTAAGCTAATAATAACTTAACTTCTATCACATTCAAAAACTCTAGACTTTTCTTCCCCCACACAATTTATGTTTTTGATCTCACAATTTACATTGTTTTATATTTTTGTATTCCTTAACAAACTATCGTAGATTTAGTTATTTTTGACTGTTTTGACTTTCAACCTTCAAACTAGAGATATGTAAGATTTACATACCACCATTGCAGTATTGGAGTATTCTAGATTTGACTATGTATTTGACTCTACCAGTGAGTTTTATATTTTCATATGTATTTATGATAGTAATTATCGTACTTTCATTTTTGCTTAAAGAACTTTCTTAAGCAATTCTTATAAGGCAGTTCTGATGGTAAAGAATTCCCTCAGCTTTTGCTTGCCTGTAAAAGACTTTATTTCTCCTTCACTCTGAGGGCCGGCTTTGCTGGGTATGGTATTCTTGGGCACAGGTGCGTGGAGCAGCTGTGAAGCCAGGTTTCGGGGCTCGGAGTCTTGTGAAACTACTCTAGCACCTGAGAAGTGAGGTACAGGTTCAGTCTCCAAGGCATAAGCAGATGTAGTTCTTCCACTAAGCTGGGGTCTGTTGCTCTGAGGCACACCACAGCAGGTCAGTTCAGGGGGTGGGATGTAGCTGTGCTTCTGATCTGATAGGCAGGGCACAGCACTGACATGGTTCTGGGGAAGATGGGGTGCTCTGGAGGCTCAGGCCCTGGGGAACAGGGCACCGCTGCAATTCTGGACCTGGAACCAACAGGGCACAGTGAAAGAGCAGGCTTTGGGGGATGAGGGACCATGCAATGCTCACTCTGGACCCTGGGTTGGTGGGACAAGGCAGCAGCCCAGGTTGTGTGAGGCCAGGTGCAGCAGCAGCAAGGATTCAGGAATGGCAGATGCTACTGCGGCTTGGGCCCTGGGGAGCGGGCAATAGTGCAACAAGGACTCCACGCCCCAGAGAGGCAGGGTGCAGCTCGGACTCTGGGAGCTAGTCCAGTTCCAGGTAGGTTGGGCACTGTGGCTATTAGGTAGGCCCGGAGGGCCTAATGCAATACAGCTCAGCCAGGGCTCTGATTCTTGGGACACAAGATGTCACATCTGCTCATCCCCAGAAAGCATGGCTACACAGGTGGATGGAGCCTCCGGATCTCTGGGGTAGGGTGCAGTGTCAGCGGTGGTGCTGGAAGGTGCAACCGCTCTGATATGCCAGAGACTCGGATCCCCAGGGGATGGGGTGCTGCCTCCGCTGTGACATGGCAGGGCCTACTGCTCTGGTGTGCTGGTGGCCTGAGGTTGCTGGGGACCAGGGTGCTGCCATAGCTGTAGTGCCTGGGACACAACTGCTTCAATAGTTTGAGGATCCAGGTCCCCAGGGGCAGGGCACCACTTCATCTCAGCCCTAAGGGGAGGGTGTACCAGCGACTGGCATGGGCGGAATAGGGTGGCTGTGCTGTCACTTGGCCCTTGGGAGTAGGGCACAGCAGCAGCTCATAGCAGCAGCTTGGCTCAGAGATGGCACCTGCTGGGTGGGTGTGTGAAGTATGACTAATCCTCAGGGATGGAGGGATGCAAGCGCTTCTTGCTCCCAGAGCAGAACACATGCTAGCAGTAGCTCCGTTTCCAAGATGGTGCAGAGCAGCAGCAGCATGGCCACGGGTGCAGCGTTGGCTCTGTCCCTGGGGTAGCTCAGCGCGTGCGCTCTGGGGAGCTCCCTCGGCTGGGCTCGGCGCCTGGGAGGGCTGCAAGAGTCTGTAGTAGCGAGGACTGCAGGTGTCCACGGCTGTGATGGTGGATGCTGGGCTTCTCTTGCTTACCTTTTCCCTACAGGGAGAAGTCTCTCTTGGTCCTGAGCTGATCCCGACTAGGGGAAGTTGAGGAGTGAAGACAAAGTGTTCTGCTCCCTTATCTATGTGGCCACCCTGGGTTTCTGTGCTCTTTGGGATTTTGGCTTCCTTTTTGCTGTTCTCTGGTGCTCTCCTTTAGTTATTTTGGTTGAAATGTAATGGTTTACTTGTTATTTGGGGGGTTTTGTGGGGAAGAGAAGTGCTAGGAGCTTCTAGTCAACCATCTTGTTTGCTGATATCTGTTTTTGTTTTTTTGGGTTTTTTTTTGAGACAGAGTGTCTCTCTGTCACCTGGGCTGGGGTAGAGTGCAGTGCTGTGATCATAGCTCACTGCAACTTCAAGTTCCCTGGCTTAAGTGACCTCCTGCCTCAGCCTCCTGAGTAGCTGGGATTACAGGCTTGTGCCACCAGACCCAGCTAGCTTTTCTATTTTTTTGTAGAGATGGGTCTCACTCAGGTTGGTCTCCGAACTCCTGGCCTCAACCAGTTTTCCCACCTCTGCCTCCCAAGGATCACAGGCATGAGCCACAGTGCCCAGTCTCCTACGGTTCTTAATATATCAATTTCGAGTCAAGATGTAGCTATTTCTCCTAACTTTGAGAAACTAGGAAGTAAATGTTAATGTTGGTAATCATAATTTTAGTTTCTAAGTGCTTACTCTCATCTCCCTTGTTTAAAACCTAAAAAGATTGATGTACAAACTTTTGTTATTTTGTGCCTTGATTGTACTCCTAAGTTGGTGATCTAAGGAGATACCTATTACACTGCTAAAAATACAACCAAGGAACTAGCAGCCCACAATGATTGGTATAGGACACAAAATTTAAAACTTAAGTCTCTAGTAGACCACTTTATCTCCTTACCTAGAATGACAACAGAGAGACTGTTTCAAAACTGAAAATTATTTAAATGAAAGATCCACTTTGGAAAACCATCTCACCTTCAGTGACCTCAACTATTATGTTTTAGGTTTCAATCCCCCTTTTCATTAAAATGCAAAAGAGGTAATAACTGTGGTCAGTCTAAATCCCGCACAAACAACAGGAAAACATATCCACTGGAGGACATTGCTCCAGTCCACTTTGGCAGTGGAAACCTGTCTTACATTGATTAGGCAATTATGTAGCCTAATTTTTTCTTATTTTTTTGAATTATAATATTGCTCATGGCATTATATTAAAAATTAGCCCACGACAAGGGAATAAGGGAGGAGAATAGGAATGAAGTATATTTTCCCACTCACAGGAATTGTGGCCAACTGGCGGAAAATACCAAACATGTCAGCATATCACCCCGCTCTCGCTCAGAAGGGAAGTAATAGCCTCCATTCCCATCTAGTCCCCGAGCACCAGAATGAATTCTGAGAATCACACCATTTTCTCCGCAGGTTTGCCTTTCTGGCTGTGTGTGTGTGTGTGTGTGTGTGTGTAGTGTGTGTGTGAACTCTCGTGCACAATCTCCAGCAGGCACACAGTCTACTGGACACAGGTTGTTTCAATCCCTCCTTTAACATGTGATCATCAATCCCACTGTTTTCTTACAACGAATTTTGCAAAGTGAGCCTTTGCGGTACCCTGCGCGCATGCTTTAATTAGCCCAAGACTGAGGATCAGGAGACGCTAACTCTTCCCAGGGCTTTCTCAGGGTGGTGCGGCAATGAGGTTAGCACGGCAACAGGATGGTTTAGGAACTCTGCGCTGGTTTTTCTCTCTGCTTTGGAAACAAAGTGTTGTTTTTCTTTTTTTTTTTCTGTTACTGTTACATTTTATTAATAATGTATAAAGTATTAGAAATCTTTTGGATCTGATTATGATTTTGGTGCAGAAAATGTGTAATCCCCAATGAAGAATATATTTTAAGAAAGCCACCTCCTTTCCAAAACTGTATTAATCAGATATTAGTATATGAATAGCTTATGGCTTGGCTAAGAAACTTGTCGTTTCACCCAGCATTTTTTTACTTAAACCATACACTTTAAGAGGAATTTGTTTCCTTTATCATGTCAGTCAGGGTCCTTGCAAGAAACAGCTGGCACATTCAAATTAGGTAATTTGAAGATGGCATTTAAAAAGAGACCAGTTACAAAGGTGTGGACAAAACCACACGGGATTGGTTGCAGTCTTTGGGGTAAATCGTAGCAGAAAACCACTTCTAGTCTAGGCCCGAGGGGACGAGGGGAGGAAATTGCTACTGGAACAGGGAGAAAGAGAAAACTGGGTGAAGAGGCCCCTCATAAGAACTGGAATCCTCATTTCAAGTACATGGTCAGCCCACAGCAGTCAGCAAAGGGGAAATGAGGGAAACAAATGTCCGGACCTTGCGCTTCGCCTTCCCTGCGTCTCCTACTGGTGCTCCTATTGGTCAACTCTGCCGAATCTCACAGGGGAGGGGACCAATGATGCTGCACGTAAGTTGGCCTCCTGATGTGCAAAGCATAGTGGGAAGAACAAATGGAGCAACTGGAAGAGATCTAGCATATTTCCATTAAAATTAGCTAATATTTCTTCAACGATGACATTTAAGGAATTTCTCATTTCCAGAATTTCGTCATGCGCATGAATTGAAATCCAAGGGTCTCTAGGTTGTAAGGCACTGCTATGATGAAGTGTAAATACCTTGAAATTTGCTGCCATGAGATGTGTTTTCCAATACTGGCTTCATCATGTATGAGTTGTGTAACTTTGAATGAGTCATCTCTGATCCCTGGTGCTCAGCGGTATCTAACAGAATGGTGATGATAGTCATATCTTCTTTACTTTTGTCACAGAATTGTTGTTAGTATAAAACTATCTAGAGTATGTGAAAATTCTCTATTAACTATAAGAAATTTTAATTTGCTTTGGAAAAATTTCTTTCAATCTGTGACATTTTCAACTTCTTTACATGTCCAACTTTCTTCCTTGAAAAGGAAATACCATTGTCAAAGTCGTTCAGTTGTTTAATAGTTTACAAATCTGTATTTTATGGACATAAACGAGTGCTCAGAGTGTACACAAGGACTTTCCCCAGGGAATTTCCAGTTCCCTTCATCATATCAAGTATGTCTTACAATGTCTCACAGAGAGAGACTGCTTTGCTCATCAATTACATGCAGTTACCTTCAGAGAGAGGGTCTGACCTGCCAAGTGTACTGCTGATCTGGCTTTAGCTAGGGAAGCGAAGAGATGATGCAACAGCCATTGTATTGAGGACCTTTGGGTATTGTCTTCCTGGCGCTCTCACTCTGGAACTCTGAGCTGGTTCCAGAGGTTATGAAAAGTCATGGAAAGTGCAATGCATAGGTACTTTGGGATGCATGTTCTGGGGCTATTCCAGCAATAGGACAGGATTCTAATTTGGGAGACTGTAGCAAACCTCTCTCAGAAATACAAGTAGAAAAAAAAGTATGATCACATACGAGATTTGGAAAAAAATAATATGTTTAAACAGATATGCGTTTATAAAAAGAACATTTTCTCAGACATATAAGGTTTATTCACAATAATAGATCACATATTCAGCTTAAAATAAAATATCAGAAACTATAATGTCACATCTTCAAAATGCAGTAAAATCAAATTTTAAAAATTCCTAAAGGATAGGTAAAAAGAGAGAAACCAAGACAGGAAAATCAATTCATTTGGAAATTTGAAAACATACAAAATGATAATAATAAACAAAAACTAGGATTCAAACTGTTTAATAAAATAAAAATTAAATGAACTAAATAATATAAGCTAGACAAAGAATGAAAAAAACACACCCAATAAATGTAGATGATTCAAAGGATGATTCAAAGAATTTTTAAAACAATGAAAGAACATTTTATACAAAGTAATTTTAAAAATCAAAATGATTGACTTTCCTATAAAAATATAAATTAATGGGATTGTATCAAGAAATTAAAAACAGAATAGACCAGCACCACAGACAAAATGTAAAATACAGTCAAAGGCCAGTCCCAGGGTATTTTATGAGAGAATTCTACAAAATCAGACCAGGATATTAAAAGAACACAATAGACCTCTTATAAAGCTAGATGCGAAAACCCTAAATAAAGTATTAGCACTTTTAATGACGAACTTCACTAAAAGAATAATATACATCATGATCGAAAAGGGTTTAACATGGTACTGTTAAATACTGGAAAAGTAATAAGCAAATAGGTTAATGAAACAGTACAGATCATGTGGAAATGTGTGTGTATAAACAGATATGATTTATATTAAAAGAAGTCATTTCAAATCAGTGAGAAATTGATGGATTATGTAAAAAATGGTGGCAGAACAATTAACTAACCATTTTAAGAAAGTTAGATTCCTACATCATACAGTATTTTTTAAAAATTTATTTTATTGTGATAAGAGCAGTTAACATGAGATCTACCTTCTTAAATTTTTAAGTGTACAATATAGTATTGTTGACTATAGATGCAATGTTATATAGCAGATCTCTCGAACTTAATCATCTTGCTTAACTGAAACTTTATGCCCATAGATTAGTAACTCCCCATTGCTCTCCATCCCCCATCCCCTGGCAGCCACTATTCCACTCTTTGGTCCTGTGAATTTGACTATTTTAAATACGTCATATAAGTGGAATTATGCAGTACAGCAGGTCCTCAAGTAATGTTATTTCATCCAATGTGGTTTCCTTATAATGTTGATGAGAAAAAAATCGATCCCCAGCGCTAGCCACTGTCTGTATAGAGTTTGCATATTCTCCCCATGTCTGCCTGTGTTTTCTCTGGGTACTCTGCTTTCCTCTCACATCTCAAAGACGTACACTAATCGACATGTCTAAATCGTCCCAGTAGGAGTGGCTGTGGGGGTGTGTGAGTGTGTCTTGTGGTGGAATGGCGTCTTGTCCGTGCTTGGTTCCTGCCTTGCACTACGAGCTGCCGGGGTAGGCTCTGGCCACTCTCAACTCTGAACAGGAATAAACAGGTTGGAAAATGAATAAATGAATGAATACAAATTATTATAAGTTAAAAATTCATGAAGTCTACAATAATTATACAAATGCACAACAATAGATAATGCAATACAAAAGCCCACCATATTCGTTACGTTTTTGAACCGCATGATGGGATGAGCTGCTCCTAACAATTTTTGCTTTGGAAACATTTATTCCTTGATTTAACCCACCACCGCAACTGCCATTACTCCCTGATTTACCAAAAATTGGGTAAATAATTATCTTACATGTTTTTATTAAGCACTCTTAAATGTATGTATAGCTCATATTTATTTCAATATTTAAGGAACATTTCAGTGTTTTAGGACTTTATTTAGAAGTTTGGTGATGTTTTGGGGACCAGAAATATGCCATAGGAACTTAATTTGTTTATATCCATCAGCCTATGGTAAAATTGGTTTTGTTATACATCGTTTTGCTTAAAATTGAAGTTTCCAAGAATCTGTTGATGATATTAAGTGAGGACTTACTCTATTTCCCTCTCTGTGACTGACATTTCAATTAGCATAATATCCTCAAGATTCATTCATATTATTGCATATTGCACAATTTCCTTCTTTCCAAAGGCTGAATAACATTCTATTTCCTGTATCTACCATGTTTTTTCAATCCATTCAGCAGTTCAAGGACATTTAGGTTATTTCCATATTTTTGCTATTGGGAGTAATGCTACAATTAACATTAGAGTGCCAATATTTCTCTGAGATTCTGATTTCAATCTTTTAGATAAATGCCTGGAAGTGGGATTCCTAGATCATATAATGATTTTATTTTTACTTTTTTGAGAAACTTCCATATTTTTTCCCCTAGCAGCTGCATCATTTGTAGCTCCCATCAATTGTATGGAAGGATTTTTCTCTTCATCCTCGTCAACACTTGTTGTCTTTTGTTTCTTTTTTTTTTTTTTTTTTGAGATAGAGTCTCACTCTGTTGCCCGGGCTAGAGTGCCCTGGCGTCAGCCTAGCTCACAGCAACCTCAAACTCCTGGGCTCAAGCGATCCTTCTGCCTCAGCCTCCTGAGTAGCTGGGACTACAGGCATGTGCCATCATGCCTGGCTAATTTTTTCTATGTATTTTTAGTTGTCCAGATAATTTTCTTTCTATTTTTAGTAGAGACAGGGTCTCGCTCTTGCTCAGACTGGTCTTGGACTCCTGAGCTCAAACGATCCTCCAGCCTCGGCCTCCCAGAGTGCTAGGATTACAGGCTTGAGCCACCATGCTCGGCCTTGTTTCTTGATAATAGTTATTCTGACAGGTATGAGGTGATATCTCATTGTGGTTTTAATTTACATTTCTCTAATGATTAGTGATGTTGAGAATTTTTCATATATTTCATTTATATCTCCATCTTCCCTTATTTCCTATGTGATTTTATCTATCTCTTGATTTTCTAATTTATAACTTTAACCCAGACTCTCCTCTGTATTCCAAATTCATATATCCAAAGTTAGATGTAGTATAATAGGCATCTTATATTTAATTTGTTCAAAAACTAACTTTTGATTTTCCCCCAGCTCTTCTCCAAGTTCTCAACTCAAAATGGGCTTTTATTCACCCAGTTGCTCAGGCCAATATCCTGAGAGGTTTTTTTTGTTTGTTTGTTCATTTTTCTTTTTTGATCCTTCTCCTCTCTCAGAACTCACATCCAAATCCAACCCACTGGTAAGTCTAGCCAGCTCTTTCTACAGTATATAAAAAGAATTCTTTCCACTTTCACTACCATAAGTTTGGTCCAAGCCACCAACATTTCTCCCTTTGACTATCTGTCATAGTCTCCTGGCTGGTCACCCTCTTCCACTCTCGTTTCTTTATAGTCTGTATTCAAACAGGAGATGGAAAGATTCCTTTAAAGTAAAAATGTGATCATATTTCTCCCTTGTTCAAAACCCGCCAATTGTTTCTCATCTCATTGCAAGAAAAGTCAAAGCCTTTACCATGGTCTGCAGGGTCCTGCCTAACCAAGCTCCTGGTTACCTCTTCTGTCTTATGTCTTTTTTCCACAGGCTTACTCCTTTCCAGACAGCCTGGCCTGTTGTAGTTCCTCAGTCAGGCCACACTTATTCCTGCCTTAGGACCTTTGCAATTCTCTGTGTCTCAAAGTCTTCTTCCCCAAACCTCGAATGGCCTCCTTTCTCTTTTTTAAATTCTATGCCCAAATATCTCTTTTCAAGATATTTCTCTGACTACCTGATCTAAATTGAATTCTGAACATTCCCATCACTCATTCCCTTATCCCATTTTGTTTTTCTTCACAGAAAAATATTTACTTTTATTTCTCCCTCCGTCCCCTCAATGAAAGCCCCAAGAATTAGGGAATATTGCATTTTTCATTTACTGCTGTATTCCCTCCCAGTGTCTGGACAGTGTCTGGAACATGGTAGGTCTCCATAAATTCTTGTTTTCTGTTGGTTTAACACCAGCACTGTTTATTTTCTAAAGAGAATTATGTAGTGCACTCTCATTCTCAGATATGTGATATCCGCCCTGTGGGAGGATTATAGATGCCGCCCATGGAGTTCAGGCACAGCTGTGTCACCCTCTCTAGGAAGAGGCTTTAAGAGCCTGAGCATGGTTCGCTGTGTCGTCTTTGCCCCTCCATCACGATAACCAGCAATGTTCCAGACAGAGGCTGTTCTGTCAGCCTGAGCCCCAGAGAAAAATGCTCCGGAGCAAAGCCACAGTCCATCACAGTGTACGTAATAAATACACTTTGCTGTATTAAGCCATTGAGATTTGGGGACTGTTTGTTTTCACAGTATAACCTAATTTATCCTGACTGGTACAAACACCTAGGCAGCCATGGACAAAGGGAGGGCCTAAGAGTACCTAAAACATATTTGACATGTGACATTAATTTGCCCGAACCAGCTCTTCCTTAACAATCTAGTGCTCTGTCACCACATTTTCTTTGAAAAATAAAAAAATTTTAGGTTATTTAGGATATTTATTTTGGCATGATCAAAGGTAGCTATTTTATTTCCTTGTATTTTTTCATAAAAAAACAACATAGGAACAAGTAACTAAAGTATCTTGTGGATTTAAAAACTGTTTACCGAACATGACATATCTTAAAATCAAATGAGAGACACACAAACAACACTGATTGCAAAGATGTGTCTGAGCCACACTGAACTTGAATCTCTGGGGTCAAGGTCTCCAAATCTGTATTACCTGCGAAGTTCCCCTACTGCCTCGGATGTAGTTGGTCCAAACATCAGTAGTCGAGGTCAATATTTCTCTATTTAAGACCCTAGGAGACACAGTGATATACAGACCAGCAAGAGCCTCTACGCCACTTAAAAACTCATCCAAGTGGCTGGG
>NW_012155062.1:671333-702028 GCF_000956105.1 Propithecus coquereli | reverse complement strand
GGCCGGGGCGTGGGGACCGCAGCTCTGGAGGGACAGCTGATCCTGTCTGTTTTGTATAATATTTTTTCTGCTCAAATCAACCCTGTGAGTTGAACGGAGTGAGAGTTGTCTAGAAAATGTTGCTTCTGTTTTCCCGAAATTTTTATTTAAAATGTTTATAACTAATTATTGCTTTAGGGGTACTTTCCCCTCTCATTATTTCAACTGGCTTATTTTAAATTTAATGCTTAATAGATGAGGTGCTTATCATCGTAGGCTGTAGTCACCTAAATGTAGTCTAAAACGGTGTTGAGGAAAAAGAGAACATTCTTTCACGTCTTAACCTTACTGTTTTAAGAAGTGAAGTATGCCTCTTATTTTTCTCTGATTTTCCCCAGCTTCTAATTCCTACATGATAGCCAACAAACTTCAGCTTCTCCTCAAAGATTGTCAGTGGAGAAATGTTTTCTTTCTCCAGAGAGATCTTCATGAAACCTTCCAAAAATCCAATTCACCCAGGGGAAATGTTACTTTATTTTGGTAAAATTGTGAAGAGCACTTATTTTAGTTCTTAATTCTTGTTTACCTGCTAGATACAAGATGATATAAAAAAGAAAAGAAAGAAGAAGGAAAAGACATCTTGATTTCTCAATTGTTCAGAAAGTTTTATAGTGTAGTTCTTTGTTAACCTTTGCTATTTTTGATATTTCAGAATTTTAAAAATCCCCCAGTATGTCTTTTTGTAGCATGCTTCATAATATTTCATGGTATTTATTTTCTTCATAGTATTAATGACTTATTAAATAATTTTTGTATAATTATTTTTAATATTTTCTTTCCCATTAGTCTACAATTTCCATAAAGGCAGGTACTATGCCTCTCTTATTCACCTCTGTGAAAAACATTTTTAAAGTCAATGCATAAATTGATTTGAATAAATTAATGGATCAGAATGACTGGGCCAATATATACAGTGGGAGCAGAAATAACTTTTATGTTCTCACTAAACACAAATTGTCCTAGCCTTTTACAGAGGCTGAATCCTTAGTCAATGGATTAAAGGTCTGATAACATTTACAAAGTGATCCGAGGGTTGAATGCTTTTTTTGTGAACTTTTAAGAAGGTTCCAGAAATAAGGATTCAAGCAGAATGCTGATTGAGTGCAACTGTTGTTACACACTTGATAGGATGAGTTTCTGAGAATTCGAGAAAGTGGCGGAACATCATGAGCAGTTTGCTATAACGTCACGGTGGTCAACACATCAGGAATGCTTGTCAGGGGTTTTGTACATTAACAAGTCTCTTGGGATCATTTCAAATTTGGAACTATGTATCAAGGGCAGGGAAAGGTCTAAACTTTTAACTTACATACAAACAACTTAGATGGCCACAGTTTCATGGCTGCTGGCAAAAGACACAAGACTCCTGAACAGAGATGAAGAATAGTTTTTACACACAGCAGTAGCAAGAACAACATTTCTGTGCTGGTCCCTGAGCTCCAGTTCCTCCGGGTCAATGTGAGGAGAGCCGTAGCACACCTGCACTCACAGTGGGTTATGTTACAGGGTGGGAGTCCCGAGCTCAGGGAACCTGAAACTTTCCTAAAGGCAGTAAGCATGCCTGCCCTTTGCTCTAGAGAGAGACACTCTATCTTCCATTATATAAACATTCTTTAAACTGTACCCAGAAAAAAGGACAACCAGTACATCTTTTGCAAGAAACATGAGATACTAAACGTGGAGAATTGTCCCCCAACATCATATCTCTGGAAAGTGTTTTTCAAGGGCTTTATTGAGTTAATTGACACACAAAGATGTGCACAAAGATATCGTCTAGTGTTCTACATGGCTCCCATACGTGCAGATGACAGGAGGGTGGAATCATTGAGAGGAGGGCTAGCCAGCCAGTGTCCAGCTAAGAAACAGAGGGCAGGTGGTAAACGCCCCTTCTGTCAACCAGCTCTGTTGCATCTGATGGGAGTTAAAGATTGATGCAGCCAACAGGGATAAGAAAGACCCCCAAAATGCCATTTCTCTCTCCTGTCAGAATATATGGTCATTTGGGGCAAACTAAATCATTTCTCTGTACTTTCATTTATGCTTATCTAGAGCTCATGAAAGCCAAAATAATCCTTTCAAAGGCTTCTTAATCTCTGCTTAAACGGAGCGTCTTTGTTATCCTCAAAGGCCAGAGAAAACGCAAGAGCAGAGTTCAGATTATGTCAGGGGTTGCAGGGGTGAAGGAAAAAGAAGAAAAGCCATTTGTCACCTGTCATGCAAGGACCCAGCAGTACTGACAGGGAAATCCTGTGAATCTGGCTTACTCCTGTTTTCGCTAATGCATTTATGCTGAAAGTGAACAGTAGTTTCAAGGTATAGACTAGAAGAGAGCCTTTGTTGTGCAGGACGATTATGCTTTTTTTTTTTTTTAACAAAAACATTCCCTGCCTTTGTTCTTTAGAGTGAGTATCCTTCCCGTACAACAGGCCCTCAGGGCACACAGATAGTAAGTGTAAAGGTTCTTTCAAGGAATGATAAAAAGATCTTGAGGATTTATAAACCGTTTCATCTGTCAGAAACTACTTATGAAGATTTGGCACTTAGAATGAATTATTCTATTTAAACAAAAATTGAGAAAATTGCTTAAGTCTCACCCGAAGGTACCTGCAGTCAATCAGATACTAAGACATTCTATAAGCTATAAACTTAAGAGAAAAGAAATTGCATGTCAGTGTAGACGTCCGTAGTGAGATGAATGACTCCAAAGAGAATGTATCCCAGTTTTGTTCCCCAGGCTGCTTGTATTGGGTGATTTTTCCATCCTCAGCCTGTAAAGAACTTAGGGAAGACTTTTGCAAGGACTACATCGCAAGAATAGGTGTTCTAGAGTCAGGCTGTTGGAATTTCCACCCCATTATCAATTCATTCCTCCAGTGAGATCTCTCCCTACACTATTTCTACCATCATCTAGTGCTGTGGTCCCCCTGGGCCACGGTCCAGTATTGGTGGCCTGTCACCAATCAGGCCCAGGCTGCAGAGTTCCACTTCCCCACTCCCCAACTTGGGAACTGGCCACACGGCAGGAGGTTAGCAGCTGGCAGGAAGAGAAGCTTTATCTGTATGTATAGCCGCTCTCCATAGCTGGCATCACTGCCTGAACTCTGCCTCCCCCCACACCCCGCACCCGGCACATTGTCTGTGGAAAAATTGTCTTCCATGAAACTGGTCCCTGGTGCCAAGAAGTTTGGGGATCACTGAATTCTAGCACATGAAAATATATTTAAGAACTTTTTTTTAGAGTGTCAGGCATTACGCACTCTACCTGAATTATTTTTATTAATTTCTAGCAACAATCCCATGAGATACTGTATTAACCCCATTGTACAATGAAACTGAGGGGCAAGGGATTAAGGAAGCTAGCTCAAGTTCCATAGTCGTAGCGATTGATAATGGCATGGAAATTCCGACAGCCTGACTCTAGAACAGATTCTTCTAAACACTCCATGATGCTATATTGTACCTCTGCTCTCAGAAGTCACGGAGTCACTGATGTAGCTGGAGTTACAAGGGAATTTTACCCAGCAGCCTTTTCTCACGGTGGCCACTCAGCACAGACTCAGTTGTCCTAATTTTCCCACTTACAAATTTTAGTCCTTCTTTCCCTTTGTCTCTTCTACTTTTCTCTCATCTTTCTGAATTCAAAAATCCTTACCAGTTCTGGTTCGTCATAAATTTGCCAAATGCACCCCCTTGCAGTGCTTGGCACATGGTAGAGGCTTAAGAAATGTTTGTTGACTGAGCTTAGAAGGCAGATAATTCCTACCCTACTGTACTCATTAGTGTTGAAACCATTCACTGCACACATCCTGCCTTAGGATGTTACACCTTTGTTCTTTCCTTTGAATAAATAAATTCCCACATTTCTGCCTTAAGCATTTGCTCCATAGATCTGGGATCACCAATACAGCATGCCAAGCTCACTTGAACCAATGGCCCTGCTATAAAAACATTTTGGAAGACTCACCTTTTTCCCAAAGTTTTTATTTAATTGTTCAATCAACACTTCCAGAACTGCTCCAACTAAAATAATCATTTCCTGAGACTCCACTGACAGCATTTATTAGATTTGCATGTAGTTTTTGTCAAGTGAGCATTATAATTTTTGTCAAGTGAGCATTATAATTATATATTATAATAATAGCGATTGGCATGTAAGACATGATGTCTTGGCACTCCCAGGGTCATTAGAACCATCTTTAAGACAATAGGTAAGAAATCAAAATAAGATTGGGAAGAAAGAAAACGTCTTCTCCTTCGTCTACAGAAAAGATCTTAATATATTATATAGGTTGTGTCTGGAAAAGTCACCATGTCAAACAATAATGTTCATTGATCAATATTTTTCAAGGTTGCTCATGTCTACTCAGCTCCTCTTGGCTGTCTGCCCTGGCTTCTGTTTCTCTTTCTCTTTCTCTCATCATGGAACACTCCCGTCAGCTGGTTTTTAATTCTGTGGCCAATGCTATCCCTGAATGCTACTGGTAAGAATGAAGCTGCTTTGGTGAGCTCTCCATGGAAGGGCGAGGTCTTCTTTCCATTGCTCATTCCTGCACAATCCCAATTCTGTGTTGCAAAAGGTCAAAAATATTAGGCTTTTCTTCAAGAAACTGAGAATTTATCCTTAACTCTGGCTACTCCTCAAACTCATCTCTAGTCAAATTATCCTACTTGAAGTAGAGCCAAGAAAGGAATTTCACTCCCTTTTGTTCATTAGCCTCGTAGCTCACAGTCAGCCCTAAGTGGACTTGGAAATAGGAGACACATTCCAGGCAAACACTCTGGGGTCTAGACAGTGGAACTGCACTCAAGTGCTCCATAGACTGGCTAGCAGAGTTCTTGAAAGCAGTTTCTGCCTCTCCCAGCGTAGGATCTTTGCCTCTAATCCTCCACGCCATTTCCAAGCCCAATCCTCCCTGCACTGTCATTCCCATCTTCAGAAGTCATTAGTAATCCTCTCTCTTTTTTTTTTTTCCCCCTGCTCCAACAAGCCTAAGCTTTTCCTGACTTTTGTGACCCTCCATAAATTTGTCTCATCCTTACTGTCTGTTGCAGAGATTTTGAGGCAGAGATTTGCATGCAGGAAGTACTGAATCCACTCTGGGAATTCATAGCTCTGGGGAAATGACAGAAGCAGGATTGGGCAGAGACATGTCAGGCTGTGATACAGTCACAACAGAGTCCTTTGATGATCCTGTGGGGGCCCTGGAGCTGGGATGGTCCTGCAGAACTGTCCTTCCATTCAGGCAAGAGGGCTCAGCCTTTATACTTTAGCATCAGTCAGTCATTGGATATGATTGCCTGGTGGCTCTCTTCAGCTGAGGACAATTTCTGGAGTGGTCACAGCTGAGACCAATAGTCCCAGCTGCTGGGGGAATGAGGATTTTTTGTCCTGAAGGTGGAAACCATCAAGGCGAAATGTCACCATGGTGTCTACCATCCAATTCTTTTTCTTTTTCTTCACCAATACATGTTTTTCTTCCAATCTGGCCCTATTTCATTAACATTTTTAGTCTCATGTCCAGAATGCTGAGTCTTCACTTTCGCTGTTTCACTACTAACCTGAGTCTCTGTCTTCATCAACCTATTGAGATATTATCCCTTCTTCATGCCCTGGTTGTTTGCAGCCCTCTAAGCACGCTGTCATCTGCATACCTTCCGTCTGTGGCAAAAGTTAGTATTTAAATATAGCATCTCTTAGTCGAAGCAGTGATGTCACCAGTTTGTGTACTTGGAGATAGGGGTGGGCAAGAGAAGAGATGGGTGTATTTGTCTCTTCATTTTGAATTATATTCTTCTTGAGGCCAAAGACCATTGTTTTAATTTCTTATGTTCTCTATAATTTTTGCACAGTGCCGTGCAAATTAAAAATGTGCAGCACCTTCACAAAAATATATATTTAGGCACTTATTTCATGCCAAGCACTATTTTAGATACTGGGATTTTAATAGTAAATAAGATAGATAAATAGTAAATAAATAGATAAAAACCTCTCAAAGGAGGTCACATTCTGGTTATTAAGAACTAGAAGTTAGTCTGCTACTTCTTTTGTTAGTCATTATCTAGAAATCCTGATATTTTGTTAGTCATTATCTAGAAATAACAATACTGTACATGTAAAGAAACTGTCAAATCTTACATCTTCCTTACATAGTGAAGCTAAGTTATGGTAATAAATTAGCTCTGAAATCTCAAATTTCAGTAACTTTACATAACAAAAGTTTATTTCATACCCTGATGTGGGTTGGCTGGCTCTCCTCCATCTTGGAACTATATCATTTGCCACATGTGGCCTCTGGATCCTCCTCATTAGGGAAAGAGAGAGCTCAAAGGCACCTGGCTTTTTTTTTTTTTTTTGAGAGAAGATCTTGCTCCCTCACCTAGGCTGGAGTGCAACAGCAGCACAATCGTAGCTCACTGCAGCCTCCACCAACTCCTGGGCTTAACCAATCTTCCTGCCTCAGCCTCCTGAGTAGCTGGGACTACAGGCAAGTGCCACCACGCCTAATATTTTTATTTTTTATTTTTTGTAGAGAGGGAGGTCTCACTATGCTGCCCAGGCTGGTCTCAAACTCCTGGCCTCAAGTGATCCTCCCATTTTGGCCTCCCAAAGCGCTGGGAATATAGACTGTAGCTGGCCACCACTCTGGCTCCTAACTGCTTAGGTCCTTCTGCTCCAGTTCATTGGCTATAAATAGGACATGGCCTTAAACTAACTGCGAGGGAGGCTGAGAACAAATTAATAAGCAGTGAGCAGTAATTTCCTCTGTCAATAGCCAGTACCTACTGAATACTTCTACACGACAATACTGTTCTAAGTGCTTTACATCTATTACTCTCAACCCTATGGGGTTAATACAATATTGATCCCATTTTACAGATAAAAACCTGAGGTACGAAAAAGGATGAATCATTGACTCCAGATTCCATGGGTAGTAATTGGTGAAGGTGGAATTGTTAACTCAAGCTCTAAGCTCCAAAGTCTATTCCGCTTCCACCAATAATACTTTAAAAATAAAATAAAATAAAAGTCCTAATAGAAATGCCTGTCTTCTTTCTGGACAGATCTTCGAGAAACATCCTATGTAATCATCTCTTCTTTTATTCCGGTGTGAATTAGAATACTAAATCAGCCTATTGTAGAAGTTTTCCTCTTCCAAATTTTCCTTTTGAGTAGCACCCCGGTTCTCTCTCTGCTCTGTATGAAAACACTTGGGATTTCAAATTTTTCACTCTTGTAATGGTCATGAATAGTTCAAGGATTTCAGTGAGCTCCCTTTGAACTAATAAGCCATACCAGTCTTCCAAGAGCCTTACTATTAAGCGGAAAGCTATTGATGATTAAAATTGTATTGTCCCTCCCCAACTAAAAAAAAAAAAAAAACACCCTTATAATGGTTAACCTGGACAGAGGCTACTGAAACACACACGTTCTTTATGAATAAGCATTTTCAGTGACTGGGGAAAGCAAAGCCCTTCTCAAGGGCTCAGATTTTATGTACAAGCTTTCATTCCTCCTACTCCACCCTGACTCCTCCTACCCTTATTTCCCTGAGAACAAGGGGACCATAGATAATTGAAATTATGTTTGCCTTAATGATGGGTTAAGAAACACAATAACTTAAAATGCCTTGACAAGGAGAGAAGAGAAGGGCTTCTATTGCCACCTGCTGGGCTCCATGTTTTTATCAGACTATCTAGTTCACCGTTTCTGATTCCGAATCTCTGGCTTCTAGCTTCTTTTGCAGGCTAACTCACCTCTGACATTTGTCAATCTTTCAATTTCAGTTTGAATAAGAAAATACTGATGAAAAAGAATAAAAATTTTAGCTTTCAGCATCAGCTACTCTATAAACTCATGCTAATTAATAAACAAGGATAGTAACTAACCACTTCACCATAGCACTCAGTTGCTTACAAGTGTTCTTCATGCAACCTTCATAAAATACCCCTATGATGAAATTTTAAGGGACTGTTATTAATCATATGCTTTGATTAGTCTTAGTACAGTTAGTGAACAGGCTGAATAAAATTATTTTCTTCTTGTTGAATATTCTTATTTTACAAGACGGATATTACTGAAGGTTTTGGTTTCCTTAAAAAAAAATGAGCTATGTGGAGTGATTTTCCAACTGGATGTTGATTTGCAATGATGCTTGACATTGAATTTTATGTGGCTTTATATTTTAATGATCTGATTATAGAGGAAGTGTTGATATGGACATCTTCAGGGTCTAAGGCAAAACTTTTCAGATCTTTTCTAGAGCACTTAAGAGAATAAACAATTCAACAACATAGATTTAGGAAATGAACAGAAGCTGCTAGCGGTGAGGAAATTTTTGAATATAAAGTTTTTACTGGCTTCAAATCTCTATTCCCCATGAATTTACTGCCCCTCAGAGTTATCTGAGAAACACATATGGCTGTAAAAAGGGAGATGCCAAGTGTCCCACAAAAAGTAGAAAATGTGCAAAAAGATTGAATTATTGGTAAAACAAACAAATTAGCATGGGTAGGTGAACAGAATTAGGATTGGAGATTTAGTATTTAAAGTATAAATTGCATACTGTGTCCCTGAATGGAAAGAGTCTATATTGCAAAAATACTGATTCTTCCTAACAGAATTTGTCAACTTGATTCAATACAAATCAATATCCTCACATAATTATTTATGTTATTTGGCAAGCTTGATTCTAAAATTTGTCTAGAAGAAGAAATGAATAAGAGCCAAGAAAATTTTTGGAAAAGAAGTTAGCCTTTGCCATATAATATCAAAATACATTCTAGATATATGATCATGTAAGCAATGTGATATTGTTGCGGACATAGGAAAATAGATCAATAGAACAGAATGAAACATCCCCAAATAGACCTATTTAAATATAGAATAAACTGATTAATAAATGATAGTGGAAAACTTCATTAGATCCCTACTGTGCAATATATAATAATAAAATTTCAGGTGAATTAAGAGCTATATATAAAAACTAGAAATTGTTAGACAAAAAGCTTACGAGATTGTATAGTTTTGGGAGAGGGGTTGAAAGGCTGTTTAAGCTGACATCATACTCAGAAAGCAGAAAGCGAAAGTCTAACATATTTCACTACAGTGAAGTGTATAGCTGGCTATAGGACTTCTGACAAGATGGACTTCTTCTGGACTTCTCTTCCAGACACAACGTTGCCTACAGTGGGATTTAACGGAGGCCCACGAAGCTCCCTTTAATCCAGCACCGCGCTTCCCAGCACATCTAGAAAGGAGATGGCTGAGCACCGACCGACGCCCCGCGTGCTGCGCGCAAGCCTCCGGGTTCGGGACCCACAGCAGAAGCGCTCCCGGGCGCTGCCTCTCCCCAGGCATCCCTCCTCCCAACCCCCGACCTTATCCTGGAAGGAAGCTTTAATTAGAACTGATGAACCATCATTCCCTGCATAATTTTCTGGGCTTAGAGCAAAATGAAAATGTGGGGCCCCTTGCCCAAAAACTATTCAGAATTTCATAATTGTATCAGCAAAACATTAAGACAAACATTGGTCCTTCCGAGTGTGCGGCTCTGTGCATAGGTTATGCACTCGTGAAGCAGCCACGCTGCCTACCCCACACCCTTTCTTCATTGCCTCGTGGGCTGTTATCAGCAAAATCCCCTGTGTCCTCAACTTCTCGAAATGTTCAAAGGAATTCTTCTTAATCTCATTAAAATTTAGCTGTCGCCTGAGGGCACCGCCAGATTCTCCTGTCCCACTTACTACCGTGCCTGGGGATGGAGTCAGTACCCCCTTCGTTGCTCATTGCTTTCCCTTTTTCTGAACTTTTTCTTTCTTCTCCGAAAATCCAGATTCTCTCAAGCCCATGCCACCATCCATATCGCCTGGCATCTCTCCTTGTTGCAGTCATCTGCGTGTCTCCCCATTGTCCAGCCAGTACCCGACGCCTCATCGGTGCTCATTAAATATGTGTTGAGAAAGTTAACGAATGACTTCTACAATTATTTTTTAAAAACTGGGTAAAATACTAATTCTACTTGCCCAACTGCCTAATAAGGGCAGGCAAAATGCCTGTTTTGCCTGAATCACTATATATTTTCTGCTCAGAGTATCTAGACATTTGTATTCTATATTCTACGCAAGTTTTTCAGAAAACTAGACAAAATATGGCCTGTTATTAAGCCAAGTTGATATGTAAAGTATTTATGATTATTCCTTTAAAAAGTTGGGAGGGGGGAGATGAAGGAGTCACTTGATATGTTTTCAGAAGTAAATACATGTACCTTCTATATTTGATACTACAATTGGGGGGGGGGGAGAAGGACAGAAAAAAAAGACAGAAAAGGAAAAAAGAGAACCCCGTCTGGCTGATAATGCCTGTGCCTGCCCCAGGAGGATTTCTATGCTCATTGCTTCCCAATACTGCCCCCTTCTGGCCAGAGAGTACGGATCAACAGAGCTGTCTGAAATGCGCCCGCTTATGAAAGGAGAAATGGAATGAACGGAGATAGAGACGATATTGCGAGAGAACGAAAATCAGCAAAAAACAAATATGGAATCAAAAATGGGAAAGGTGGATTTATAACCTTCCTAACCTCGATGCCCACTCATCCACTTTTTTCCTGTAGAGGTCATCCTGCCCAACACCCTCCTGAACAAGAGGAAGGCGCACATGCAACTTGTCTGACTTGCTTCAGTACCCACGGAAAGCTGGAGGCTTGAAAGAAGTGAAGCCGTGACCGCTGTGATCTCACCGTGAACAGCCCTCTCCCGCCTTGCGCACAAACCCCGCTCCTGCCCTTTGACCCTGCTCCAGCGGCTCCTCCCCTGTGCTGGCCATTCTTGGTCTTCCAGACAAGCTCCACACACAACACGCCCACTCGTACATGTTCCGGGAGCCTCCTCTGATTGCCCCAGCTTTCCATGGGGTTTCTTTCTACCTCTCGTTGCTAAAAGGGATATGGAATGCTTTATCACCTTCTAGATCTGAGTTCTTCAACTCTCTGGAAAATACCACATTGGTGATAGAAGTTGAACAAGTATGTGTAAAAGAGAGAGGAAGAGAAACAGTAATGTTAGCAGAGCAAGTAACTAAAACATTAAGTTTGTAACTTCTTTTAAGTGATCCACATACAGTTGGGACCCCACTTCTAATACAGTCTCAAATGCAACTGTATCTTGTCCTCCCCATGGTCAGTATCACTTACCAAAATATAGGCTATAGAGCTTCCCACTGTGTTTCTCTTCACAGCACCTCGAGAAAGTGCTAATAGTACACACTAGTGCTAACTAACAAGGCTGCTCATAGCCAGAGCTGACCACCACAGGCCCTGGAAGATGGCTGGAGAGCCCGAGGGATTAAGGCGCTAGCACATCAATAATGGGCGCATCGATTAGGGAACTGTGGTCTAGAAAATACAACAGATTGAGGCAAAGTAACGTGCCCTATCAAATTATTAGGAAATCCTGTGGACAAACCCCAGGGAGTAACAAAGAAAAACAGGTCAATTAGAGTGGAAACAAACATATCTAACTCTGCAATTCTTGCAGTAGCCCACAATTTCTGTGGGTTTCTTCACCGAGGGGTCCTCAAGTGCCCCTGCTGCCTCTACCTTTTCATCCGTTCAGGGCCAGCTTCAACTTCCCTCTGCCAGGAGGTTTTCCTGATGACTTCAGTCCTCCCGTCGGCTTTGACTATAGGAGTTAGAGCTTATACAATGCCATTTGGCATAACTTACACTCAGTCTTGCGCTGTTTGCTGATGTTTTATCTGAGCATGTTTAACCATATATCCATGTTCTTTGGTATGTCCACGGTTAGATACCCCTTTGCTGGCCAAAACTCAAGATCCAAACCCCTATTAGATGATGTCAGGAATCTCAATTCTCTCCTCAGATGATTCTGAGGATTACTGCAGAGCAGCAGTCCCCAACCTTTTTGGCACCAGGGACTGGTTTCATGGAGGACAATTTCCCACGGCTGAGGGGGTGGGGCGGGGGCAGTGAGGCAGACCTCAGGCGGTGATGTGAGCAACCAGCTGCCATAACACAGATGAAGCTTCGCTCACTTGCCCACCGTCACTTACCTCCCGCTGGGCGGCCTGGCTCCTAGCAGGCCATGGACTGGTACCAGGGGTTGGGGACCGCAGCTGTAGAGGACACACCTGCCTTGGCTGTTGCTTGCCATCTCTTGCTTCTGCTATTTTGCATATTCTGTGAAGTTTCAATGGTTCCTTGGTGTATTTGTCCATGTGTAGACATTAGCTCCTCTCTTATTACACAACTCACTCCATACCCCAGCACAGCTAATAATAGCCCAGAGTGAACAATAAAACTTTACTCAGAGTTCGAAGATAACATACAGAATTAGAATTAGAATGTAGGAAAGGAATATTTAAAGCTTGGTAACAATGACCACTGCTCTTAAGTTTGCCACTCTCATCCCCACCTGCAGTCTTTCACCTCAGTCTGTCTTACTGACATGTTGCTATGGTTTTAGTCCCTTCTTATATAGGTGGGAGTACCCTTTGTCATATAGGTGGGAGTTCCCCTTGACCTAGTGTTTAGTCCAAAACCCCAATTGCTTTTTTGGAAAAAATAGTTCATTAATACTCCATAATAATTATCTAGATTTGGAGCTCTGCCCACTATAAAGGTGACCATTCTTTTGCAAAATGGTCTTTCAACTCTTTACCCCAATGACCCTTATAAGACTAAACTTAGGACCAAACTTTGCACATGAAAAACACCCCTAAAGTGTTTCCTCAAACAAATAAAACAAAAAGATTCTTTCCTCAAAAAAGAAAAAAAATCAATGATGCTGCTATTCCTAATATGTGAAAATGGTTGCGATTTTTTTTTAAAGTTTCACCTTTTTTTGATTCTAATTTCCCAAACTTGTCTTCCTTGAAGGCAAGAACAATGTCTTGTCCTCCTGGATCTGTGCTCACATATTGTTGATTTTCCACAAGAAAGAAAGTGGTCCCCTAACAAGAAGGCAGCAATAGATTTATGTTTGAGCTGCATGGCAGAGACTATCAATTGTTCCATCAAATCCCCGTTCATCTCTTCTTTTTGCCGCTGCAGTGAGAACACAATTCCCAGCCTTCCTTGCACTTGGGTACAGCCCGGTGGCTGAGGTTTAGCCAACCGACATTACTGGAACCATGAGTACTTCTTCCAGGTCTGGCCTGTGCAAACCTAGCAAATGGATAACTTCTTTCTCTCTCTCCTTCGGGTCGGTTGAAAGGAGAGGATCCTCACGCCCATCCTGAGGGCAATTTTTGAGTGCCACATGTTGAATGTTGAAAATGGCACAGGCTTCATTAGCCTAGGGCCCTTAATGATTTAATGAAACTACTCACCTTGTCCAGTGCTCTTTTTAGAGCGAGAAATAATCCCCTACCTTATTTTAGTCATTGTACTGTTTGGGGTCTATTCGTTACAGCAACCAGCTTACCTCAATACAAGCTGTAAATGGATACCTTATTGGTCCGAGATGCCCCTACTCAGACGTGGAGTTAGCAGAGGTCAGTGTGATGGGATGAGGGACACTAATGGTTAAGGAGAGGCCCACTTCCCATGCCCTCTTGACCTCCATTCCAATTGTTGTCTAAAATTCTACCACGTGGATTTCATTATTTTGGATAAAGACATAATACTTCTAGGAATTCTCCTTTAAAATAATTACATCACCTGAAAGAGCACATTCAGTCATGGACTTCCATGAACCCCTTAGCATTGATGAGTTTCTCAGATTTCTTTCCAATGAAATCCCCAGTAGAAAGTTGAGAAAGAGACACAGGCAGTGAAATGCTGCAGGGCAGACCAGGGGAAATGGAGGAACATCTGGATCATGGAGCACTTGAGGTTTTGCTGGAAGAAAAGCAGAAGTCTGGGCAGTGGTGGGTGGAAGGTGGGAGTCGGGTGGAGATTGTAGGAGAAAGCTTGATGGGGGACAGAGGGCAGAAGGTTCAAAGAGAAGATAAGAGGGTATTGAAGGCAACTTTCTTGCTTGGTAAATTAGCTGAGTTTTGGTCCTTAAATTGGGTGCTTTTTGTCTGTCTTTTTCCTACTCTTCAAGCAAGTTATTTTGATGATCTAGCCTACCTTTTAGGACACAGGGGTCCTCTGGAAAGCACTGGTGAAAACAGTAAGAGAATTTTGGAATTTGTTCAAAACGTGTCTGCGCTTTCAGAGTTTGGATGTTTTGGTTATTTTTCAGTCAGTGCCTTATTTAGAGGTTCCTATAACAACAACTAGCTACCCTTTCAGGTTATGCAGTTATTTCCTTTCTGCAGCTCATGGAAAGAAATATAACTTCCAGTACAGACAGGTGGGAGGGCAAGGCCATGGGGCTATTGGTGCCAAAAGTCAATCACCAAATAACTCAACTGCATTTGTCCATTTGCTATTATTTTTAAAACAACTATGTACATAAGACAGAATTGGTTTCAGAGTTAAGAATGTCAAAGTATTTTTCTTAGCTGAACATCAGAAATATGCATCCCGAATTTACATATATTCTGGATATATATAAAATAGTTGTGTATGCAAGGGTGGCAAATATTGGAGCCAGTTTTTCTTACGATAGCTTCCCCTACTGAATGTTATCTGCTTGCTCTCTTGAGAGCTATACTTCTCGGATCAATAAGTTTTATCGATCCTACCTTATGCCACCTAGATGCATCTGTATTAGTTATCTGTTGTGGCCATAACAAATTACTGCAAGCATAGTGGCTTAAACAACACAGATTTTCATATAGTTCTGTAGGATTAGAAGCTCAACCCTGGACTCACCTGATAAAAACAGTGTTGGCAGGGCTGCTTTCCCTTCTGGAGGCTCTTGGAGGGGACCTGTTTCCTTGCTCATTGATGTTGTTGGGAGAATGTAGTCATTTCCTTGCGTTATGGGAATGCAGCCCCAGTTTCCTTGCTATCAGCTGAGGGCTACCTTTTGCTCCCTGGGGTCCCTCTTGCTCCTTGCACAGAGCTTCCTATATCTCAGAAACAGCAACAGGGTGTTAAATCCTTCTTATGCTGCCATCTCTCTCACCCACGTTTCTGCTGCCTTCTACTTTTAAGAACTCTTGTGGTTAGATTGGGCTCACCTGGATAATCTGGGATTATCCCCCATCTTAAGGTCTACAACCTGAATCACATCTGCAATGTCTCTTTTGCTGTGTAAGGTAACACTATTTTGCCTAACACATTCTCAACTAAGAGATATCCTAAAAAACCTTGGCTTTTAGGGCGATTAATGTGCATCAATGATAGGGTCTAGCACCATGATGCCTAGGCCAGGTTTCACTTTTTTATCATACTTGCAGTTAAGTTTATATCCATGCTGGCTTCATTTCATGTTTCCATAAATAAGACTGAAAGGTGTTGTCAGAGACACCCTGGAATCTTGGGATCTCAGCACCTCCCCCTGCCACCTCCATCAACCTTTTAACTCAAAAGAGTACTAGGTGAAATTTAAACCATTCAAATTCAACCTCAGTGGGATGCCGAGAACTAAGTTTACCTGGGTGTAGAGAACGTGAAACTTCATATTTTTCTCTATGAATATATCTATTTTATAATAAAATTAAAAAAGAACTAAGAATAAAGATGTACCATCCTATGATAACTTAACAGTGTTTTTCCTGGTATATATTCTGTCTACACCACCCTGTTTGGCCTCTATTGGACACTTGACTTCTTCTCATTAGTGCTGTTTCTTCCAAGTGCAGGAAAACCTTGTTTTTCCTCTCTCGCCACAGTGCTCACAGAGAGGGCCAGCAGAAACAGGCACTGAAGCTTGCGTGGGCCAGACAGTGAGTCAGCACGAAAGTCATAAATGATAAGAGAAGGTGGATCATTGCCAGAGAGGGGAAAGGATCCCTCAGGAGCGGGGAAGGAAAGGGCTGAACTTCCTGCCCTGACCTGATATGGGATTCAGGCCATACAAGTTGGTCCTAGACATGGAGTGTAACAAGAAATGCTGCTCATGTCAGAATCAGACAAGCACCCAGACAGACTATGCTGTTTTTGGGTTTTCAGGGGCAAGAGGACTTTGGATATCTGCCCTCTGTCTTTTCCTTGCTCACAAATGGCCCCAATTATCAATAGCAGCTTCTTTTTTGTAGAGGCTCAGACCAGTGTTCCCTAAATAAAGCAGTGCATCAAGCAGCCATCCTTGAGACCCCACCTGGAAAATTCTGTGATGAAGCTGCCTGAAGACCCACATCAGGGGCTGGCAGATTCACACGCTCACTGACTGTAGGAGCTTCCTCCTCTCCACGCCTCTGACTAGGATGTGCTTATTCAGTCCCTTTCTGGATGGACAAGCCCTCAAACTTTCGTGTGAATTCGGTGTGCAAATGAGCATCAAGCACTCCTGGAATTCTTCCCATACCCTCAACTAGAGGGGAATTCAATTAAAGTGTGTGTAGCACCGGGTCGCAGAGCAGTGGGGGAACTGCATCGTTGTTGATGCCTGTGACAACGTTACGTCCCATGCCAATAACTGCCTGGGTCTGTGTAGACTTCCGAGTACCTTCATCTAGGATCTGCTCTTCATCATCTAGGAGATCATCTATGGAAACCATTGTAAGGTTTGGATTCAGAGCTCACGGAGGTGCCAAGCATTGTCAAAGACATTATTTCCTTTTGAGAGTTACAAAGATCTGCCCAGATGTGAACTCGTTGTGGGGAGGGCAGTTGGCAGAGGGCACTTGAGCTCTTTCTTATGAATGGTGAGGCTTTGATAACTTGCCTTGATAATGGACCAGAACTCTTAAATTGATGTCTTTACAACTGAGCTTGCTCCAGATTTAACTCCATGGAACATTTGCAGCTGAGGTGGAGCCGTGAGCGGAATCCTCCTAGTCAGCACCTGACGCACCTCAAGCTGCCTCACGGTTCTCCGTGGATGTGAGGATCTCTCAAGAGCTCTTCCTTTGCAGCCACTTCAGGAACTCACAGACTTAATGATTCATACACATAAACATGTTGGGTTCTTTGGGATTTCATTTTTTTCATGCCCAAGGATCCCTTTTTATGACCTGAGTGGCAACTTATTTCATAGGTGAGGCCAGAACTTTTGTTTTATTTTCCCTGCTCTTTGATTTCTGAACATCATCAAAATGTAGAAGTGTCTTTTGAAACTCCTAAGACAATGCAGCTCTAACTTGTTTTCACCTCAGTATAAGATAAACTCAAACCAGCAGAACTGCAAGCATGCTAAGATTCCCATTTGCCTTACTTACCAAACAATGTACGAAAATTGTCATTTGCCAGATCATTTGTGTTAGTATAGCTAATTTTATTTATTTATTTATTTATTCATTTAGGAGACAGGGTCTTGCTTCGTCGCTTGCTTTGTTGCCTGAGCATGAGGGCAGTGACATGATCATAGCTCACTGCAACCTCAAACTGCTGAGCTCAAGCGATCCTCCTGCCTCAGCCTCCTGAGTATCTGGGATTACAAGCATGCACACCCCCCCCATTAATTTTTCTATTTTTAGTAGAGATGGGGTCTTGCTCTTGCTCAGGCTGGTCTCAAACTCCTGAGCTCAAGCAATCCTCGTGCCTTGGCCTCCCAAAGTGCTAGGATTATAGGTCTGGGCCACCATGCCCGGCCAGCTAATCTTATTAATGGCGATATCTCACATACAAACAGCAGTGGATCACATTGTGGTTTTGGAAGTCCAACAGTCCTGAGTTTACTTCATTCCCCCATCCCTTAACTCAGGTTCAGTATGGCCTAGAATTAGCTACTTGGTCTAGGTATCAGTTCCTGATCTGTAAAAGGCAGATAATGATATCTATTTGTAGGATTGATGTGAGATGTATACTAACTGATGTATATGAAGTGCTTAGTACTCCCAGTATACATTAGTTGTTTTTGTTGTGCTTTTGTTAACAAGATAAAAGAACTAAACCATCAACAGAGAGTCATCAAACGCCATGTCTTCTGCAAGATTCTTGTTTGAGGATATCTAAAAACTTTTTTAAAGGTTCATCTCTTGCTTCTTTTGGAGCAGGCTGGAAAAACAGAATGATTAGCACAATTATCCTAACCTAACCCTGTATAATAAACAGATGTACGACCAAAACATTAGGTTGAATAAATTTGCCTGTATAATTTGGAGCTGACTGTGCTGTGTAAGGTCATGAATGTGAGGCTTGCAGGAACCCAGTGGACTCAAAATGGCCCTGGAATTCAGCCATAAAATGAACAAAGATCTCAAGCAAAACCACTGGGAGTCCAGGCGAAGCGGCACAGCCTGGGGCAGCAGAATTTCCTGGGCAGAGCCCCTCCCTGGCCCTGACTTCCTTCCAGGAGAGCCCCACCTAGATGAACCCATTCAAGGACTCTAAACTACACTGCAGTTTCACAACCCACTTACTGTGCTTGGGCCTTGGATGGGGAGGCACAGAACTCCCTGGCAGGCTTTTAGACCTCAACAACAATAAAACACCTATAAACCCCTATGAGGGCATCAAGAATTCATGCTGGACTTCTCCTACAGAAGGAAGGAGCTGGCCTCCACCCATTTTGATGAATTATATTGCAGCAGTCTCCTGACACATGAGGCTGGTACTGGCTCGGAAATATCTCTGTAGCGTTTCTTGCCATTAGAAAGGGAGTATGAGTTAGATATAGTTCCAGAACTTTAAGTCCTCAGAGAGTTTTTGACTGCCTCTCCTGCTGAATGATTTCATTTGACAGAAGAAAAGAAGCCCTCCCATCAATAACTCAATTAAAAAATGTCCCCGGATCAGCGGAAACAGGAAGTGGCATAGTATTTCAGGAAGCACAGGGATAGGAAGGAATCCAGTTCTTCCTGGGACTAAAGAGTTTCCTGACGTTGCTTCTAAAGTTCCTGTCGGCTAAATAATTATCCTAATTGTGAGGTTCAAAATCTTGTTCAGGAAAGTAAAATGGAAGAAAAGTAGCAACAATTGGCTCCAAAATCTCTTTTAGGCAAAAATGCCAGCTCTGATGAGAAGCAGCCCGCTTGTAATTCTGCCTGACAAAAGTGTGAAAGGGTCCCCAGTGTGTCTATGCACACACGGCTGCGCGTCAGGACCAGAGCAAGTGCCCATTGCACAGTGTGGGCAGCAGCACCGCTGCCCTGAGCCGGCCTCCCCCTGCTAGGCCCGCCCTTGGCCAGCGCCTGCTGTCCTTGTTTCCTCTTCTCGCCTCCTTTTTCTCCTTCCCACTCTAGCCCAGTCTCTTTCAAAGGGATTAATTCCTGTGACACTTCAGTAGAGAGAAAAGGGCTTTACTTGGCAGCTTTGGGTTTACAAGATCGTTGATGAACAATCAGGCTGTCTGGCAGGAAGGTACGCCCACAAATATTACAGGGAACCAACTGGCTCTGGGTGCTTGTCCAAGCAGCTTCGTTTAAGGCATCGAGATCATAGAAACCTTTGGCTAGAAAGTTAAAGAGAACAAGGAAAAGGGGGGTGGGAGAAGAAAAATAAATAAAAAAGAAAGAAAAGGGAAAGAAAAAGGTAAAATAGATTAGTTTTTTTAATTCTGGAGAACCATATTCTACTTTTTATGGAAAATATTTTCAGGAAATACCTGTTGACTGAGGTTTTTAAACAAATCATATTACTTTTGCCAAAAAAGGGGGGGGGGCTGCTCATTCTTTCAAGGGTTGAATAAAGTTAGCTATGAACCAGAGACTTTTCACTCTGTGGATTTTAAAAAGGAGAGGACATTGTTTTATGTGTCATGATATGCATTCTTCGCTAATTATTAACATCTTTGCTTACACATTATTATCTCACAAATAAAACTTCTGGCCTTGTTTCAGCTGACTTTAAATATAAGCTTACAAAGGGAAGAGAGCATGTATTTGTGTTTTCTTTTCTGTAATCCTTCAGTGTAATTTTTTAGAGGCCCAAACTGACAGCTGAGAGTGAATTTAAGATGAATTATATCCTAAAAGTTTATCATCATCTCATGGTCATTAAATTGGAGATTCTTTAAGTAATTAAAATGAAGAATGCAAACAGAATAATCTGACAAAAAGAAATGTCTTTAAGAAAACAACAAAGACAGCTAAGAAATGTATAATCTTCATTGGCAGAGCATAGGGAAAAAGGGCATATGGATTTATTTTAGAGAAACAATGTGGGATTTAGCTTTAATAAACCTTATTTAAATAGAATGAATTTAGTACATTAAATTGACTGTGTCTTGGAATCATTCAAAATAGGCCCCCAAAATGTAGCCAGGCACTCAAAAAATATTACTTTGTTTTCCTATCTAATAGTTCATGTGACTATAGTGAACCTTAGATTTCTTAACATGCCTGCTCCTAACAACTTTCTTTTTTTTGTTCCACAGGAATTCAAACCCCTGCAAAATCTAGTATTTCTCCTTTGACTAGAGCAAGTGTCACCTTCTCTGTAGAATATGAATGTGTATTTTGAGTGCTTTGAAAACTGTTGAGAAAAGAATGACACTGACTTTTTTGTTACTCATAGGAGTTTTCATACCGACTCAAATATTCCAGAGTAGTCGTTGACTCTCACCTGAAGGTGATTCATCACATTTCCAAATATTTTTGCATACGCCTTTGACTTTGGATCGGGAGGAAGTGTTATTTGAACTCTATGAGTGAGTTGTGAGCACAGTGAGTCCATGGGATAGAAATTGTAATGTGAATTCTCTTTACCTAGCAAGGAAGGGCGACTTCAGAGATAAGAATAGCAGAGACCAAGTAGAAAATTGTAGGGAAGTGCAGTTATAGGGCCTACATTTTCCATACATAAGCGATAATAGAATAGTGAATCCACCAAAACTTTCAAACCAATCATGCCTCTCATTTTTTCTAGCCTTGTGATAATTATGCTCAAGCAGAGAAAGTGATAAAAATCAAAAGAAAAAGAAATAGATTTTGGCACCAAATGAGAATTGCTTGGAAAAGAGTTTCAATGAGGTAAACAATCGCTTAGTTGGCAAGTGCTCTAATTGCAATTAATCATGGATGTTTTCATCTAGAGTTCTTTGCCCATCTATATGCAAAATTCTCCTCTGAGCAAGGACTGTGAATAGTTGGGATCTAGCAGCTTCTAGAATTTTATCATACAATCTAAATTCCACTCTGTGGATTGTTATGAAACTGCTTTGGACAATTGACCCCTAATGACCTTCAAGGTACCTTCCAGTGCTGCAAATATAGTTACATAAGGAGAATGAGTGAATTGAAAGATATTCCCCTTAAGACCAAAATTTTCCTTTGAGATGATTTAGGGGATCAACTGAGAAAATGACAATGGTAGAAATATGATAAGCAAGTCTGAGCTTGCATGGTAAAAATATTCTCTTAACTATTTTCACACCCTAAGTGAGTAAGATCTGTGACAAGGCCACATGTGGCAGTGTAGTTCTGGTTTCATTTGGGTTTTGTACAGTGCTTTGGACTGTAAAAATCTTAAAAATATAAACATTTCATATAGATGTCTAGATTTCCAGTTTATTTTCTATTATTGAAAGATATGACTGCATTAGACTAAATTTCTTAATGATAGCACCAGCTGGAGCTGGGCAGCTGCTGCCTCCTGGAAAGAGCCGGTGTTCTCCAGCTCATTATATTCCCCCACTTCCCTTTTTTTCACACATGGATCAGTTTATCCAATTTTGTAACCTGACTAGTGGTCTTTGTAAACATTTGAGTTTGTGCCTCTCCTCTATAAATACCAAGCCACATTCATACTTGGAAATATGACTCTGGATGTCTCCAAAGGTTTAATTCTTTAAGCTTCATGTTTTTAAAATATTATGTTTGATAATATATGAAAGTCACTTGTGGGAAATACAGTGAATTCCAGTGAGTTCCTCTCATCTCTCCTGCATGGCGCTGCCAGGACATAGTGTCTTTATGTCTAAGCAGCGGAAGACAACACTTGGGACAGGCATTGCAGGACTATTTTTCTTATTTGGGTGTAGCCAGTAAGTGAATATTGCTGATTTCCACTGTTTGAACAAGTAAGAAAAGAATACCTCTACTCTTATAAGTTTAGAGAGAAAAGTCTTCCCTTACGCACGCAAGTCTTTTTTCTAGGAACTTACCAGTTATGGTCCTGACCTCTGGTTTCTTAGGTTCTGGTCTCCTTAACTCTTTAGGCAGCAAGTTGTTTTCATTATGCCATTTTTTCAAGCATTGTGGCTCATGGATGCTGATAGATTTTGTTCCATATTCACGACCACAAATGTAGCAAACAATTGTTGGCGGACGCCTTATCATTATTGGCTGCTAGTGATATAAAATGTCTGTTAGACAATGTTTAGATTTGGAAGTTATATTTTAAAATTATAGTCCATTCAAATGAGCTGGAAAATTAATATGATTTTTTCAAAAAATTCCAACGAGTCTGGTGAATTTAACCTTTTTAGCAATTAAGAGCCCAAACTAGGTTATCCGAGTGATTGGGGTAGAGGTGGAGATGTGGGCTTGGGAGGAAACAAAGAAGAGCTAACCAGAATTCTCCATATTGGTACTGTATAAAATGTATTTTTCATTTAATAAATGTTGATTGCCTTCTGACTATTATATCCAAGTTTCTACGCTGAGAGACTACAAAGATAAATCTGGCATGAATCTTCCTCTCAGTAGCATCAGGCTTTAGTACACCAATATATCTGAGAAACAAAGTAATAAATGTCATTGGAGAGTTTATAACAGACACTATTATGCCTTCCCATATTCCCTCTTGTCAACAATTTTCTACTGCAAGCACCTGTAATCCTCTTCCCTTTTTTTGATCTGGAGTAGGCTCTATCCACAGGCAGGGCAGATAATCAATTACAGATGAGAAGTGCTACATGAATACCCCACTTCCTCCCCAAGGTTGAGTCCATACAGTCTTCTCCACAAGTCTTCAGTGGGATTGTACCACAGCCGCTCATTAACACACTATCTCGGCTTTCTTCTTGTCCCTGTGTCTCTTCCTATTCATTTACTGGGGTATCCTGGGATCATTTCCCAAATAAACCTTTTCTTAGTGTTCTTGGTTTCTGGGGGAGCCAAATCTAAGGGACAGTAAAGGATAAAATAAGGATTTTCTCTTTCTGTCTAGGATATAGAAAGGCATAGGAGACGTTACTCCCACCCAAACAAACAACAAATTGGGTAGCCTACAGAATCATAATTTTTGAGTCCATTGGAGACTTAAAGTTGCAAGGTAAATTAGTGAACTAAAAGGCCTGTGATGTGATTTGTATGTTTGGCCCCTGTAAATCTCACATTGAAATTTGATCCTCAGTGGCAAAAGGGGGGCCTGGTGGGAGATGTTTGGGTCATGTGGACAGATCCCTCATGGATGGCTTGATTCCCTGCCTCAGTAGAGTTCTTTATTAGTTCATGTGAGAGCTGGTTATTTAAAAACATCTGGCACCTCCTCCTCTCCCTTGCTCCTCTCTCTCCATGTGACACTCCTACTCCACCTTTACCTTCCACCTTGATTGGAAGCGCCCTGAAACCCTCACCAGAAGCAGATGATGGTGCCATGCTTCTTGTACAGTCTGCATAAATGTGAGCCAAATAAATTTCTTTTCTTTGTAAATTATCCAGCCTCAGGTATTTTCTTTATAACAACACAAATGGACTAATACAACTGGCTTAAGTTTGAGAATGTATAAGCAGAACCAAGAAAAAACCCTCCCACACTCCACAATCAAAACCACAATGAGATATCACTTAACTCCAGTGAGAATGGCTTTTATCAAAAAGTCCCAAAACAATAAATGTTGGCATGGTTGTGGAGAGATAGGAACACTCATACACTGCTGGTGGAACTGCAAGCTAGTACAACCTTTGTGGAAAGTAATATGGAGATACCTCAAAGAGCTACAAGTAGAACTACCATTTGATCCAGCAATCTCATTACTGGCCATCTACCCAAAGGAAAAAAAGACATTCTATAAAGAAGATATCTGCACTAGAATGTTTATAGCAGCACAATTCACAATTGCAAAGATGTGGAAACAACCCAGGTGCCCATCAATACATGAGTGGATTAATAAAATGTGGTATATGTATACCATGGAGTTCTACTCAGCCACAAAAAACCATGGTGATATAGCACCTCTTGTATTATCCTGGATAGAGCTGGAGCCCATTCTACTAAGTGAACTATCACAAGAATGGAAAAACAAGCACCACATGTACTCGCCATCAAATTTGTGTTAACTGATAGACACTTATGTGCACATACAGTAGTAACATTCATCGTGTATTGGGCAGGCAGGAGTGGGGAGGAGGGGATGGGTATATTCACACCTAATGGGTGTGGTGTGCACCGTCTAGGGGCTGGACATGCTTGAAGCTCTGACTCAGGTGGGGCAAAGGCAATATATGTAACCTTAACATTTGTACCCCTAAAATATGCTGAAATAAAAAAAAAAAGAAGAAATAGGAATACCATAAAATACAAAAAGCTTAATAAGTTAAAATAATCTTTTAAAAGATATTCCAAATTTTTATACATATATGAGTCTAAATCTTTTAGACTATGGGATTTTTTTAAGGAAAAATAATCACAATATAGAATTTATAATTTACACTATATATTTGTAAAGCAAGTTATGGTCAATAAGAACACAAAGGGTAGTAAGTAAAACCTGGCAATAGATTGTCAAAGAATTCTTACAGTTTTTCAAGGATAGTTTTTTAGAGATAGAATGTGATGAGTTAAAGATGCATATTTTAATCTGCCCAATAATCACTAATGCACAGAGATATGCAGAGGCATAACTAAAAAACCAATAGGGGTGATAGAATACTAAAACAAAATTTGATGAGTTAACCACCCTGAAAAGAAACGTAGGAAAGGAAAAAAGAGGGGAAAGGAGGGGCAAAAAAAGGCAGGGAGGGAGCAAATAGAATTAAATCCCCAAGATGATAGACTTAAATACAAATATATCAATAATTATAGTAAATATAAACAGACTAAAGAACACAATTAAAAAGCACAGATTGCCAGACTAATTGAATCACTGTTTAAAAAGTTAGGTGAAAAGGCAAGACCTAACTATATGCTATTTATAAGAAGCATGCTTTGTGAACATTCAGACACAAATAGGTTACAAGTTATAGAATGGAAAAAAAAATATTCCATGTTGTAAACGCTAAGCAAAAGACATTAGCCATAGCTGGGGTGGCTATGTTAGTAAAATGTAACTGACAATTGAGAGTTTAGAAAGATTTCTTCCAGTTGTGAAGAAGATCAGGGAAAGCTTTAAGGATGTATCATTGGAAGAATGGGTAGAATTTAAACCACAAGGATATTAGAGACTGAGGAAACATCATGAGCAAAACCTCAGGGAAGGGATCATAAGGTGAGTGTAGAGAATAGCAAATACTGCAGCTTGCCCACTGTTCAGTGTAGCATCAAGAACAAGCATCAGACAGGTGGGGCAGCCATGCTGTGAACAATCATCAATGCCATGGTATGATCTGGATTTCATTTTGTAAATAATAGAAAGCTATTAATCAGGAGAATAACCTGTAATTATGCTTTGAGAAAGTTAATCTGGCAGTATGGGGCTAGCAGGGAAGTATATTTGTGAGCTTGAGCATTCATGGCTCTGGGGGTAGGAAAATCATGGGTCTAAGAAAACCTCAATGTTTTATTCTGGGTGACAGAGAAGATGGTGATGTCATTACACAAAGGAGGAAATCAAAAAAGACAAATTAGGGAAGGAGAAAAACAGTGATTCTGTTCTGGACCTATTGAATTTGACATAATAGTAGAATTTAAATGTGATTAGGTCCAACCAAAACAGAAAATATAGTCCTGCAATTCAGGATTAATGGATTTCAGAGCTACTCACACAGAAAAAGATGTTTAAAACCATGAAAATCCCATAAAAAAGGGCATATGTAGAGCATGTATGCAGAAAAATTCCTGGGAGAATATCTGTAATAAGGATATTGGGCAATTGCAGCTAGAAAACATAGAGAAAGGTTCAAATTTGTAGTTAAAGAAACATGGCATAGAGGAAAAAAATTCCATTCAGAATTCTGGAAATACTTCTGGTTTCCAGAAAGATGACGTTATTGAATTTGTCAAATGCTGCAAAGAGTAACGAGTGGTTGAGAAAAGGCTATCGATTGAGTTACCAGTAGATTACATGTGAGTGACTTTTGATAGTTTGGTTCCAATGGAGAGGTAGGGGTAAAGATTAAGTTGTTAGAAGTTAAAAATTAGATCAAGGAAAAGAGGAATACACTTTCAAAAACCTGGCAGAAAAGAAACTTGAGAGATAAGAAAAGTGGAAGAAAGATTTGCTTTGTTGCCATTTATAGAATAGCAGTGGCAGAGTCAGAGGATGAGAGATTGTAGGCCCAGGATAAAATGGGGTGATCAATAGGAATAGGTCTCAGAGACAGGAGAAGATGGGATCAAGAGCCAAGTTGGAGGCATTAGCCTCTGAGGGAAGGGCAGAAAGAGGAAAGAGATGTAGTTAAAGAAAGATGTTTGTAGAGAAGGAGTGAGGATGGAGTTCACGTAGATAACCTTAGTGTTCCCAGGAAGACGCAAAGTGATCTTCAGAGAATGAAGAGATGTGGATTCTGGGAAGAAGAATAGTGAAAATTCTGGGATGAGGCACTGTGGGGAATGTAACAGTGATTCAGTCAGGGAAGAATACTCACTGACTAATGGAAAGACCCAGTTAAATGAAGCTGCAAAAAATTTTGACGGAATTAAATGATCTTTTTTCAGTGTGTTCTTTAGTAGCACCCGGTGGCATGAAAACAGAAACGATTTAAGCCAATGCCCCGGTCTCCTTTAGGGAAATAAAACTTGGTAAATGTGTATGTTTTAGAATCAACCTGCTTTTAACTATGACGAACTGGGAGTTACACCTTGCACAGAACAAGATGAAAATCAGAAGGAAGCACATTTATGATTTCTGAAATAAAAACAGATTCCAGATGAATAAATCCACAGTTAATATAGACCAAGCAAAACGGAAAAAGGAGTCACTCCCTGGATGGTTGAAGTTTTTATAGAAGGGTATTATTTGAGGCAAAATATTTTTACTCTATTATTCTATATTAACTTATGCCAATAGCCTAACGACATTCATCAAAATAACCAAATAGTTATTTATCTTTCTTTGTTTTTTTATTAGCCACGTAGCAGCTTCTAACAAACTGAAAAGTGACTTTAAAAGTATTTAGGAAATTCAAGACCTAAGAGAAAGTATAAAGCATAAGCAATAATTTTCAAGACATCCAAAAGTTCCTTACTAGTTTTTGTACGTGTTTATTTAATTAAATGCAGGTTTTTAGTTAAAAAAATGAGAAGTTATTCTTTTTACTTTGAAAATAGTGAATTAAAATTCCACATGAAACGTATGAGCCAAATCTAGTATTTAACCAAGCATATAAGCAAAATAAATGGCCTGGGTCATAAATGAAGACATTCATGTCACATTGTCAGAAGGTTTCCTTTGGAAGGAAAAGTTAGAAGAAAACAAGCAGACACAGAGACCATAAGACACACACAGAACAACTGAAAGGGATGTGGGAGAAAATTAATACCAGAAAAAGGCTAAGATGTTCTATATTACATTTTCCAAAGCTTCCCCCATGCTCTATATTTGTGGCTGAACTTCAGTTGAACCTGAAACACACTCCATATTCTTAGGTTTTGACCATCTTACTCCTAAATCCGTGCTCCAGGGAAGTGCAAGCAACCCAGCCACTGCTGAAGAGAAAAATACACCTCCATGGTGTGAATGGGGATAAGCAAACTTACGTTATTTTTCATTAAGTTTATTAACGCAATTGTCAGTCTGAAACTTCCGGGGAAAGCTGAGCAATCTTCAACTTGTGGTTGTTGCCACTGTGCCAACTGCCAAGGTTTCCTGTTTGGCCTATTTCTCCAGTGTTTTCAGATAGACGCGGATGCGGGGGCAGGGGGATGGAGAGGAAGATGAGATACAGCTTTGGCAGAACCGGCAGAAGGCCCATAGCTCACCTGCAGTGGTAGCTTTCAGAGACAAGGCGTGACAGAACAAGGTGGGGGCAGTGGAAGGGTGGCCTCAGGGGTCATGTGAGGGCGAAGAGGCTGTCTATGTGGGGCCTTGCCAGGTTAGCCAACTCCTCAAAAGTGTAATCAAAGGAAGGTAAAGCGAAGTCGGTAAGTCTGAAGTTTCTGCAGAGCAGAGGATTAGATCAACAGTTTTCCTGTACCAGTTCAGATGATATTTTGGTGATGTGGCCTAACTTTTCTAACATCAGGGTAAAAGACTTTTTATTTTTTTAAAGTTAAGCACTAAATCTGGGTAAGTGTTATATTAGTGTGAACTGTGTTATGGGGGCCAATGAAATGACCTTACACACGAAAGTCTGTTAGGGCTCATCACAATTTTGCTTTTGTCCCTTTAATTTCCTGGGAAAGTTGATTTAGGCTGGATATAGACAGAGGCACTCGAACAGTTTAGGCGAAGCTCTCATTCATATGTGTGTATTTCTTTTAACTTGAATCCACTAACTTTTCACATGTGTTCAATCGTTCCACTGGCCACTATTAGAATTGTCATATTATTTTACACGCAGCTTCTTTTTCTTTTTGTTAATGTCTTTCTCTGTCAGGAACACCTCATGTTCAGTGTTCTAGGCCAGGTCTGGGTAACACAAAGAAAAGTGGATATTTAACAACTTTTTTTCTAATCAGTGTGTATGACCTGTTCTCCATTTATTTGTTGTTACAGAGTAAAACAAATAGTCATAATATCACCATGAAAGTAAAGGAGAAAGAAAGAATAAGGACCAAGAATAGAGGTTGGTTTGGTGGAGAATCTTAAGGGAGGTATTGATAAAAGAGGAATGGACATAATTGTTTCAGATAACCTCGACTAGGAAACTTATTTCAAATAGCTTCGAATATTTCTTGATGGCCTTCCTGATAGCTCAGGCAAAGAGGAAACCGCAGTGAAATATGCAGCTAATAGAGTTTATATAAGGAAGTATGAAAATTGGTCAGAAGGGAAAAAAATTCCTGGTGCTAATATTATTGTATTAATATTTTTTTTTGATTTTTTAAAAACTTTTTTTATGGAAATTTTTTTTTTATTTCAGCATATTATGGGGGTACAGATGTTTAGGTTACGTATGTTGCTCTTGCCTCCCCCCCCCAAGTCCGAGTTTCAAGCGTGTCCATCCCTTGGATGGTACGCATTGCACTCTTTGTGTATATTGCATGAATATTAATGAAAAAGATATTGAAAACTAAAATGGAAGTCATGACTAGCAGTTTTATAAAACATCAGAAACACTCCACACTTGTTCATTTCTTTTATTCATCCTGCAATAAATACTAACTGACAATTTACAGTGTGAAAGCATAGCTGTATAATGCTGTTTACAGGGGAGTTAATGGAACATGATCCAAGCACGCAGCTTTTTAGAGACTTGCTGAGAAATAGAAATTAGTAAGAAATGTTTCAAAGGGGCTATAGGTCCCTTGGAAAATCTGATAATGTTGTGGCCACCCCCTCAGAAAAAAATGTACATGTGTACAGAATTGTGGATATGATTTTCATTGATTGGCAGACTCCCTAAAACCCACCCATTAGCCCCAGAAAGTGAGCTAGCTACAGGACCTTTATCTAGAACCAATTTTTTTCTTCAAATTGATGATTCCTTGCTTTTGCTTAAGAAGCCATTTGGCACCATTTAAATGCCCCCAAAAGTACTGAGTTGAAGCCTGCAGGAACTTTTAAAATACACTACCTCTGGCTTCAGGGTGATGTTAAAGTACTGCATTGCCTAGAATAGTGCTATTATACCTATTGTCTTGGCTAAGTGGTAATAGCTCCTCTTTTACTCTCTAAAGCAGCAGTCCCCAACCTTTTTGGCACCCATTACTGGTTTCATGGAAGACAATTTTTCCACAGAGCAGTGGTTGGGGTGTGGTTTCAGGATGATTTAAGCACATTCCTTTTATTGTGCAGTCAAACCTCTCTGCTAATGGTAATGTGTATTTGCAGCCGCTCCCCAGTGCTAGAATCACTGCCTCAGCTCCACCTCGGATCATCAGGCATTAGCTTTTTCCTAAGGAACGCACAACCTAGATCCCTCGCATGCGCATGCGCAGTTTACAGTAGGGTTCACGCTCCTATGAGAATCTAATGCTGCTGCTGATCTGACAGGGGGCGGAGCTTATGCGGGGACCCGCGAGTGATGGGGACCAGCTGTAAATACAGATGAAGCTTCCCTCATTCACCTGCTGCTCATCTCCTGCTGTGTGCGGCCTGCCGCTTCCTAACAGGCCACAGACTGGTACGGGCCAGGGAGTTGGAGACTGTAGCTCTAAAGTGTTTCGTCAATTCATTATATAGCCACCCTGTCTCTAATCCCCTTTGAAAATCACCAGTTAATCAAATATAAGCAATCAAAAGCTGAAACACCACCAACAAAAAACCTCAAAAATATAGAGGCTATGACTAAGAGAGTGGCAATCAGTCCATTTAAACGTAGAAGGCAAAATAACTACAGAAATTGTAGAGAATGGAATACAAAAGGAATGGACCTTGACAAATAAAAATAATATCAAAATTGGCAGGGGAAAGAGAGGTGCAAAGAAGTTAACAATACTAAATTTCTTACCCTTTCATGTCAGTCAATTAAAGCAGTGTAAAATTAAAATATGGAG
>NW_012155062.1:552740-670478 GCF_000956105.1 Propithecus coquereli | reverse complement strand
TTCCTAGACAGCCTCAGGATGGGGGCCGGTTGCCATAAAGACCAAGGCCTGATCACAGCGTTGGAAGTTCCAGCCCCACCCTCTGACCTCTGAGGAAGGGAGAGGGACTTAGTTAATCACCATGGCCAATGATTTAATCAATCATCCCTACATAACGGAGCCTCCATATAGGCTCTAAATGAAGGAACTTTAAACAGTGTCTAAGTCAGTAAACACATCGAGGTGCTGAGGGAGTGGTTCACCCAGAGATGGCATGGAAGCTCCACCCTCTACCCCCATACCTTGCCCTACATACCTTTTCATCTGGCTGTTCATCTGTATTCTTTATAATAAACCAGTAACGTAAATAGTATAGTAGAGTGTTTCCCTGTGTTTTGTGAGCCCTTAGAGCAAATTATCAAACATGAATAGGGGGTCATAGGAAACCCCAATTTTTAGCCAAGTTGGACAGAAATATGAGTAACCTGAGGACCCACTAGCTGTGATTGGCTTCTGAAGGAGGGGGCTTTCTTATGGGACTGAGCCCTCAACCTGTGGGGTCTGCACTAACTCCGGGTAGTTTGTATCAGGATTGAATTACAGGGTACCCAGTTGTCTGGAGAGTTATGGAATTGGTTGTTAGTGTGGGAAAAAAAACCACACATTTGGAGTCAGAAGTGTTGTGAATAGAAAAAGTTTTTCTTTAAAATGCAAAGTGAAAATATGTGCAGTATTTTAAATTACATTATTACAGTAATAGTATTTTATTTTGCTGTTTATAGTTGAATACACATTGGTTAAATGCTTATATGATGCAACTTAATTGAAGTCCTAGATTCTACTCCATTGCTTTAAAAAGCAGTAACAATGGCCTACAAAAATAACCTGAGGACAGGATTTAGCATGAGACCATTTCCATTATAAGATAATCCTAAATACAGTTCTTCTACATATTTTAAATTTGTTTAGGCTGTTTCCCTGCCCTGGTTTCATTAGTCATGAAATGAACTCACAAATGACTAAATGGGGCTGCATGGTGTCAGCCATCTTATGTGGCAGCCAAAAGAATAATGTAGTAGATGGATGGACCAAAACCGTCCCTTGGGTCCTGTATTGTTCATTCTAGCTGGACAGACAAATCGGTATATAATTGTCAGCCCCTCAACTATCTCTCTTCCCTCTGCACTTGACTGTTTTGTGCACACTTGCCCTGACACGATTTCAGTAATCTTTGTGGTTCTCCATGGTTACATAATAAAGTCCAAACACTTCATGCCGACTTCAGTCATGACCAACCTTAGCCCCAAGAAACAGATCTTCCAGCCACATCAAACTCAACCCCATCCCCCAAGCTGGAGGCCAAAGCCCCCAGCTTTGCTGCCTCATGCCTTCGTTCGTCTGCTCCCTTTGGCCCTATGCATTTAATTGCACACAGCACCCTCCCTGTGCCTGATCATCAGCTCTCCTTAGTTATGGAGATAAACATGTAAGTTACATTATAAAACAAAATGTGTAAGTGCCATGACATGGGGATGTAGTGCCGTAGGAGCCTGAAGTATGAAGAAAGGGAAGAGTTTTGACCAGAAGCCAATGAAGTGGATCATATTTGATATGGGTTTATTGAATGGGTAGAACTCTCTCAAGCAAACTGCTGAACAACCTTTTCGACAACTGTTTACTAGTACCGTAGTATGTTAACACGAAAGCTGTAAAGTCCATTAGTGAAAAGACTGGTTAGAGGAAGCGTACAAGTGACGATCTGTCTGTTCAGTAAAGGGCTGAATCATGGGTAGTCAGACCTGAAGAACGTAATTAAAGGTTGGCAACTTTTCCAAGTGTCCCTCCCCACAGCATGTCGTTCCTGATGTCAGACTCAATCCTCCTGTCAGGACCTGGCCATGTGTCAATAGTGGAACAGAGATTTGACAGATAATACTAGAATGTTAAGATAATACTAGAATGTTAAGAGAGCTGCATCAGCCAAGTTAGGGTGTTGTGCTGTTGTGGAAGGCCCCTCGAGACGAAACAACGAAAGAACATGATGAAAAGTGTTTTGGGATTATGTTGGGCTCTGAATGCAAGAATAAGGATTTCGTACCTTTGGGACAGAATCAGATTAAGAAACGGGCCAGATGAGACAATTTATAATTTTTATATGCTAAAACATCTTAATTATCCTATATTGAAGAAACGCAGACTGGTTCTCCCTGCACTAAAGTAGACAACACTCTGAAGTTGTAATAAAAACATGAATGCAACTGGAAACACCCATGAATAGATCAACAAACTATAATATAACCATTCAATTGACTGTTACTCAGCAGCAACAACAACAAAAGAACTATCGCTACTTGATGAAACTCAGAATCATTATGCTGAAAGAAGCCAGACACAGAAGAGTACATACTACATGATTCCATTTATACAAAATCCAAACTGATGTATACTGGTCAAAAATAAAATATGAGTCTGGAGGTGGAAGGCAGGATAAAAGAATGTAGGGAATTTGGGGGGTGGTGAACATGTTCTGTATCTTGATTATGGTGGTGATATCACAGGTATATAAAACTATCAAAACTCACTGGATTGCACATGTTTAATAGGTACAGTTTATTGTTTGTAAATTATTTCTCAATACAGCAGCTTAAAAAACACTCACGCAGACATAACTTAGTGGAGTATTTTTACATTGTCACGCTCGTGCAATATAGCTCAAAGTACACGTTGTCAAAAAAAATCCAAAATCAAGTAATGTATTTTAGAGTGATTTTTTTTTGCCAGAAACTGAAATATTTTTGAATAATCTAGATTCTAAACCCTTTGATTTGTCTCCCAAGAAGTTCTCCCATTCAAAGACACAAAATACATAACCACAAAAGAAAAAAAAGAAAAAGACCAACAGAACATAAGAACATATTTTATTAAGTCTTTTTTTTTTCAGGAAATGAATTTTTTTTTTGCCAGAGAAGGTGCACTAGGAAGCAACTCCGTTCACATAAAATTTCATCAAGAAAAGTCTAATTCTAGAGTGTCAGGACCTGAGCCCTACAGCCGGGATGAACAACGTAAGAGCAGGACTCTTCTGTGCCCACATGCAGGGCATCTTGTCTGCACGAAACATGACTGACCAGTTTCTCATCTTCCCGTACGAGAAGCTTCAAGGCCCATTAGTATGTAAGTGTGTGCGTGTGCTCATGTGTGTGCAAAAAACGTCTAAGTTCAGTTAGTCACCTTCTCCAGGTGATTTTAGGGATACCAAAAGTTTCATCTGGCCTCAAACTAGCTATTCCTTTATATTTTTCTTGCCCTTGCCATGGTCCACTCTCCAGGCTACAAGTACCTTCTTTAGGGTGATTCAGCTCAGGAAGAAGGAGAAGGCCGAGAACTTTGGCTCTAGAAGGTCACAAGAACAATTACCCATCTGCTACCAGGGAACAGAGGAAGCCTCCTGCATTCACATACTGGAAAGCTACAGTTTGCTAGATTTATTTGTTGTTATTGAAGCAGTTGACCTGTTCTTTTTGATGAGGCCATTTTAGTGGGGCTTTGCCAAGGCAACAATATCAAAATGTAATAAATATTTTTTTTATTACTAAATATATATGTAAATTAAATACCTAGCTCCTTCCCTCCAGTAACATGCTTGGAAATATTTTTTTAATGCAGAAAGTTTAATGATTTTGTTTTTTAATGATGGGGTCTCACTGTATCACCCAGGTTGGTCTCGAACTCCTGGGCTCAAGCAATCCTCCCACCTCAGCCTCCTGGAGTAGATGGGACTACAGACACACTCCACTGTGCCCGGCTTGTAGTCTGTTTTTTTTTTTTTGTACCATCCTTGCATCAAAACAACCGTATCAGTCACATTCCCTGTGTTCATTTGAGGTCATTCATTAACCTAAGTGTCAAAGAGAACTCAGGGAATCTAGAGATGAGAGAACATCCTGAGAGGGAAAGAGCCCCTGTTAGCCTGAACCATGATTTTGAACGAATTAGAAAAAGGCACTCCTACCTTCCGATACTTTCCAATCATGTGGTCATAATCATTCATCTGTAGTGATACAAGTCGCAACATGTAATATAAAATAAAAAAGGTGACCATGGAAGAGGCAGACAGGACGATCCTTACCCTGTCTCAAGACTGGCCGGGAGCTGGCCCTGTATGTTGGTGTGCACTTTGTCTCTCAGATGCGGCGTGACTGCCAACAGCATGGCATGGCTAGTCTTTAAATATCTGGGTCGAATAAGATATTTTTCAATTTTGCAAAAGCCAATAAAGCAATGGGATCTCAAGTACTGGCACTGCGTTTGCACCGGGAGACATCTGCTGAAAACAGCTGGGGCTGATTCGGGTGAGCGCTGCGCTAACGGGAAGCACATCTGGAGGACAGGGCGGTTGTCAGTGGGTGATTCAACTGTAGCCCAGTGCTGTTGCTCAGAAGGATTTTCTGATTCCAGGCGACGTGCAGGTGCTGTGCTCAGTACGGAACCAGGAACTGGCCCTTGGCAAGGACCATACGCCGCTCACTGCCTTTATTTGCAAAATATTTTTTTACTTTTTCCTAAACTCTGTTTCTGGGGCAGTATCAGGTTGACAGATCCCTATTTGGCATGTGCAGAGCACATTCCACCTGGAATTAGTCAAGCAACGGGGGTAGGATGAGAAGGGGACCTGCTGAGTGGAGAAAGCGTTTTCTTGACTTCTCTGCCCACTGACATGTTTGAACGCAGACAGATTAGTTTTGAAAACTACTTTCCAGACACGGAAGCCCTGTGCAATTCTGGACTTTTTGTGGCTCTTTAAAATTCTCAGGTTTGTCTCCTTAGGTGTGGGATTAGGAAAAATGGCCTCATTGTTCTGGAGACTCCAAACGGTGGTTGGTAGCGGGGGCGGGTTACCCTGTGTTCAGGCATGAAGTGTGCACGCCCCTGGTCCCTGCATACGGTGTCACAGGACTCCGTGGATGCCTCCAGTGTTCACGGCTGTCTTCTCACAACCCAGGCTGTCCTCTTCCCAGCGTCTCGCCCCGACTACCCCATGGTACTGCCTCCCCTTGGCTTCACACTCTGGATCTCAGATTGTAAACTGATGGGCCAGCAGCCATTTCAGCCAACAGGCATGTTTTATTTGGCCGGCAGGAACGTTCTTAAAAGTCTTAAATGTGAATGTCTTTAGCTGGACTTGCTCTCCAGGATACCGCAGGCTCCACCCCTCCCTATTGTTCTCTATGCAGCCTGCTCTGCCCCTGAAACCATCTGAGCTCCTGACTCAGAGCTGTCTATTTTCCCAACTCCTCTCCTCACTCGTCTCCCCAACAAAAGGCATTGCCTTATATCCCTTATATCTCATTTCTAGGAAATGGGCTAACCTCACAGTTAATTTGCATTAATGCACCAGTGGCTAAAAAGAGTTAGTTACTTATGTAGGGAATCTTTGCCTTATGGCTGGATAGCCTATAAAGGCAGTGCTTTAATTCAAAGGACTGAATCTCTGACTGTAAAATTTAAAAAACTTGCCAGGTAGTGGAGGAGGTATTTTACAGCCAAGAAACAGCAGTGCCACGTTAAAGATTATCACACTGAAGATTCCCTGCTTTCTTTGAATTTAAACATGATGGCAATGACAACAGAACCTGACAGAAAGCTTGAAGCCCAGCCTTATGCAAAAGCAGCTCTTACATTAAAGCGTGAGGCTGATTTCCAAGACCACATGCACGCAGTAACCCAGGGTAACCTTCCAGTCCTTTACGCTCTGGAGGATTTTGCATTCCGCACTAGCAGCTGGACCCCAGGCTGTCAAAAATAGGGCACATCTTGCCAGGATCTGAGGGAATTATGTGATTGTTTAGCTGTTTGAACCGGTGTCATTCCATCAACGAGTGTTTCTCTTTTTGCATGATAAAATGAAACCAAGAATTCGGGCCTTAGCTTCTGTTTTAGATTTTCCGCACTCCTGACCCTTTCCACTAGGCTACATGATTGAGATGTGTATGGTAAGTGCACAGGGCATATCATGGAATGCAGTTTGGATGGGAAAGTAAGAGGGAAAGTTCCCCTCCCCCTATACTGAGGAAAAAGAGTAAAACCTCTTTTATAAATCCTTGTGTATATTGTGCTATTAAAAATGTTTGATCAAGTAGTGTAATAGCAGTTAACAATTACCCTGTATTCACCAAATAACAGGCTCTTTGCTAGGCACTTCACATGCTTTATCTCATTTATCTTCATAATAATCCTCTGGGCAAGACTCGCTGCCCTTGTTTTACAAACCAGGAAACTGAGGCGCAGAGCGATTCCTAAGTGGAAAAGCTGGTTTTTACTCCAGACCATGGGTCTTCTGACCCAGCCTTTCACCACACTGCGGCTGGGAAGGGCGCAGGGAGGAGCTGACCAATGAGGGTCTGGAAGGTTCCATCCAAGGTCCTTGCAGGCGTTCTCTCACTTCAGCTTCTCATGGTGGGGAAACTGAGGTTTGGGGAGGTGAAGTAACTTGCTCAAAGATGTGATTTCATTATGCATCTGTGATGTGAACCCAGGTCTGCCTGATTCCAGCAGCTTCTGGAAATATGGGAGGGTGAGGGCATCCGTGGCCAGTGGGGTATCGTGTTCTGCCTTACGTGTCCACAGAGTCGGCCATTAGATGGGACAAACCAGCAAAGCTCCTGCTTTTGCTCTCCCAACTGCCTCAGCAGTTCACTCCTTTGAGTGGAACATCGCCTTCTCCCCAGATCCTCTTTCAGAACTCAAATACGCGAGACATTTTTCTAGGAAGGAATTTATCAGATTCTCTGCCTCCAACACTATCACGGGGCGGGGGTGAGCAAGGAGATCAGAACATGAGGCTGCGCCACCAAAGACTCCGTTCCCCAAATTAGAATTTTGCCGTCAGCCATTTAAAACACGATTTCAGCTAAATTAACTGAGTCTAAATGTACACAGTTAAGTTCCTACTCCCTCGGGCATGTCCTACACATGCAGACAAAGTATAAATAGCATTTTAATATATAGGAATAACTGCCTAGTTCAGTCTCAAACCTCAACAATTGCAAAGTTTGATTGTCCAGAAACCACTGGTATTTCACATTTACTTCTGGTGTTTCCAAACAATTTTACCCAAATGTCACATCTGGAAGGATCGTTGTTTGGAATTAAATTGTTTTTGGAAATCACTGGATGCCACGTAAAGGAATTTTCCAATCCAGCCTGTCTATTCGCCAACTATAAGAGTGTCTGTTACGTGTGATTTGGAGTTTTGTTTTGCTCCTTTTAACGATAAGAAGGACTTGCCATTCATTTGGAAATGCTGTTAATATTAAATATCTTCATGTACTTGATTTTTTAAGAAGAACTACTGGCATTTTAAATATATGTTTGACATTTTAGTCATTTAAATGTTCATCCCGAGATACAAGCCTGAAAAATATAGGTCAAATAACTAATTACAAACTAGAGTCTATGTTTCTGAAAGGAATACAGTTTCCTATTTGAAGTTTTTTTTTTTTCTTTTTTCTCTTCACATTTGAGATATATTTTTTTTTCTGATACCTTAGAAGAACATTGGTTGGAAGGTGAAGTATTTGAGGTATTGATTAAATCTCTTGCCAAATTCTTGCCAGAAATAACTTTCCTCGAAGAAAATGGATGGAGGGTATTTCCTGGTGTTTCGTGTCTGTGCTCCCTTTTGGCAAGAAGCCTGACCCTTGTGGTCAGATGGCTTCTAGGTCACAGGATAAAATGAAGCACCAAGGGAGTGGTGGGGGGAGACAGAAAAAGCTCATAGACTGAGCAGACATTCAGTTTGTCCAGCTTCTGTGGTTGGAGAGGCGACAGGAAAGCACAGACACTCTCTGACCTGAACTTGGAAGGTGAGTTGTTTCCAGTGCCTGGTTTGTCCACAGCTGACATGCTATAGACACCCGACCAGGGAACGGCCAAGGAAAGGAGTTTTCCAATGGAAATCACCTTGGATAGGCTGTGAAGAATGCTAACTTTGAAACTTTTTTTATTTCCTATAAGAGTTGTTAACCCCAATCCCTCCCTGTCCTTGCTCTCTCCGATTTCCTGAAGCTTTAAATTGGGACTGGTGATGCCTTAAGTTTTCACCACCTCTGCTTGAAAGTAGCCTGGGATGTGAGAGCTGCTTGGGGGAACTTTAAAGATGGGGTCAGAGCAGGTGCTTGGATTGGGAATATTGGAAATGTGCTGAGTTCCTGGATTACTAGGCCCTTGTTCGAGTCACAGGTCATTTCATTCTGCGTAAGACAACTTCACAGAGGTAAATGTTAGAAAGAGACAAGAGACATAAGGAAGAGGAGCATTACATAATATAAAGAAGGAGAAAGAGATGGAGTCCTAAGTACAATTCTCTCAATTCTCCACCTATTTATAAAGATGAACTTGTGTCTCACACATTAAGCAGTGAGATCCTGTTCACAAGACAATCACTTCTGTTTCAATAAGGACTCCTTCCGGATTGTGTTGTGCTACCTTTCGTGGAATTCTAAGAACTTTGGGAGAGATTTTAGTTGTTGGCCTTGGAATTTGGATTTTTAAGAGCCATGTATATCCATTCAGTCCTTACATGAAGATTCACTCGCACCTATCAGTAGGAAATGTGGATGTCTGTGTGTTTGGGGATAGAAGCAAGAAGATGAGGGTGATGGGGAGAAGCAAACTTAAAAAGACACAGGAAATCAGTTATGCTAGATAACTTTTTGAGAGTATGACCATGATATAGTTTTGGTTCATTTTAGGCCTAAATAATTTTTGAATTTATAACATGTGATCCTCTCCTCTCACAGAAGTTACAATCAATACTCTTCTTTCTAGAGATGCAGAAAGTCACACGTCAGAGTCCCAGTGCAGAGAACACATATTTTTGCTCCAAGCTTTGGGCTCTGGGAGAGGCAGCTGAATCTATCCTGGTCTCTCTGTCCACCAACATGTGATACATAAATTGAGGCTGATTGCTTTCAATAATTGTGTTAGAATGTAATTTGTACAGGTGAGTATTATCTTTTAAATTTTCACGTTAGAAAGTTATATATCAATTTCACTGATGATACTATTTCTCTGAAATTTATAACTTCCCCAACCCTCAACACTCACGTAGTCCGTACATGCAATATATATGCACAGATTCCTTTGGATTGGCTTCTAGAACCAACAGTGTAGAAGAGAACTAGTCCTTTTACCTTAATGTTGTGCTTCGCAGAGTTGTGAGCCATGGGATCATAGAACGATGCCTTGATACGCGGGCATGGCTGGCACCAAGGAAAGATGCAGAAATGGCGCAAAATCTGGACATTTGTAGTCCAGCTGTCAGCATCATCAAGGGGCAGTTTGTGAGGTCGAAGCTGGTTTTCATGACATCAGCACAGCTGAGGAGGTGAACCAGGGCCACTAGAGATGATTAAAAGGGTAAGAACCTCAAGTAGGATCTCACTGAATGTTTTATTTGCCACCTCCAAAGAATTTCAAGCCATTTTTGTGTTTAGGGATCATAGAGGCAAATGGTTCTAGGAGCCTTACTCTTGATTTCAGGAACTCAGTTTAACAGATGGCATGAAGAGACAAAGGATTAAGAAGGCTCCTAAAATTCTTTTTTCTCTCTTTATACCTCACTCTTTCTCATCTGGTAGGGTTGATAAGCTTGCCTGTTATTTCATCCAGAAAATATAAGAGATAAGCCAATGGATTGCAGCTCTGTCACCACCCCACTACCAACATATAACCTGCCTTCATTTGCATTCAGCGTCCTCCTGCAACAAAGCAGTGCCCCTCCTATCAAAGCCACCCCCCCACACGCACTGGTGATCCCATGCCCTGGTGTCTGTTTCTCCTCCAGGTTTTCCACTGTCCCTGATCACCTTTCTCACCAATCCAACCTCCTCCTGCCCACAGAATCATCACACTCAGCATTCACACATAGTTTAAAAGCTCCCATCTTTTAAAGAAGCCTCTCTTAACCCAAGTTCTCTATTTCTATTTCTCTTCTAGTTTGCAAAGTCATACTTCTCAAAACACATCCTGTCTTTTTCACTCGTACACCCTGCAAGCACCACCACTACACTGACTGTGTTCTTCCCAAGGTTAGCAACTGCACCTACATTGCCAGATTAAGTGGATGTTTTTAGTCCCATTCTACTCAACCTCTCAGCATTGCACTGTTTTCTATACTCTTCTTTCTGACATTTTCTCCGATCTCAGATTTTACGGCATCATACTCTGTAGGTGTTCCTCCCGCATCTCCACGCACTCGTTCTCCAGCTTCTTCTCCTCTAGCCCCTAGGTATTATAATGTCTCAGGGCTCAGCCCTGGGACTGTTATTCCAACCCAGCATTCATTATGATTACATTAAATATATGTTAATAATGCGCAAAAGTATATCCCAGCTCAGTCCTCTGAGTTCCAGACGAATATATCCAGCCTAACTTACTCACCTGAACATCTAAAAGCGCTTTAAATTTGATATGTCCAAAATGAAACTATAGCTCTTAATCCCCAAAAGCCTACCCTTCCTCAAGTCTTTCTCATCTTAGAAAACGGCACAACTAGTGTACTTGCTTGAGCTAGAAATCTGAAAGTCATCCTTGATCATCTTCCTCACCCCTCCACCTCTCGATTATTACCATTGTACCTTAGCGCCAATCTCTGCCACCAACACCACAGGCCAAGCCAAAATCAGCTCTCACCTGGGTTCCCGCAATAGCCAAACAACTGATGTCCCTGTGTCCACAGAGCAGCTGCATGGAGCTATGTTACCTCTTCAGCCTCATCTTCACCCTCCTTCACTAGGCTCTGACTGCATGTGGACTTTTTAGCTCCGTTATGAGATCCTTCTTACCTCAGGGCCTCCATACTTGCTGCCCTTGCCCTGAATGTCTCCTCCTCCAGTCATTCCCTTCCCACATCTGTGCTCTTGGGTAATGTTTTCACACCTTTCATGTCTTAGTTGAACTGTCTTCCTCCAAGAAGTTTTCTCTAACCAAGATCCTTAATGTCTATCTCCCACCATTACACATTGTCACACCATCCATTTAAAATTGTACACGTATTTTTAAATTTCATATAATTTCCTCAATAGAACTAAAAACTCCAAGAAATCAAGAACTGTGTCTATATTTTTTATGACTGTATATTTAGGACTTAGTCCAATGCTTAATAATAAATATTGGTGAATGAACAAACTTCTTTCATTTTTTTTGTCTTATCTATCACTCACAGCTTGGCAGGGTAGCCATGCCCCTTTGACCACCACTCCGATGCCTCTCTCATGGTGATATGAAAGGTCTGAGTCCCTGGAATTAGACAGACCTGGCTCTGACATCCACATGTGACTCAACTATGTGACTTTGGGCAGGTTGCTTAACTCAGTCTCCCAAACTGGAAAGTGGGAAAATAGTATCTATCCTATGATAATATTATGAAGATTAAAATAGGGTCATGTATATAGAGTTCTGATCATAAAGTGCTATGGTTTGAATGATGGTGTCCCCTCCAAAATTCATGGGCTGTGGCTTTTGGGAAGTAATTATGCTATGAGGGCTCCACTCTCATGAATGGAATTAACCCCTTAAAAAAGGGCTTGAGGTTACAAAAGGGAGAACCTTCTTATCCTTCCATTTTTCTCTGTCATGCGAAGACATAACATTTTTCCCTTCTGGAGGAAGCAGCAAAAGAGTGCCATCTTGGAAGCAGGCAATACCCCTCACCAGACACTAATCCTGCTGGTGTCTTGATCGTGGACTTCACAGTCTCCAGAACTGTGAGAAATAAATTTCTGTTCTTTATAAATTACCCAGCCTCAGGTATTTTGTTATAGCAGCACTAACAGACTAAGACATAAAGGTACACAATAAAAGTTAGTTCCCTTTCTTTTGTAACTCCCTCTAAGCTCCAAAATTTTCTTACCCAACAGACATACATGCATGCATACAGAATTTGAAACTGTGACAATGTCCATCCTGCCCTTCTGCATCTTTCTGATTGTGACGTTCCCACTGCCTTTAAGATATTTAGCTAGGGAGCAGCATTTCTAACTTCAAATCAAATACATAATTGTAACTCTAAGGAACTGGAGTTTGTATTATGAGGGCACCTTCTCAAATATATTTGAAGGTACCACAGAAAGGAGAAAGGCAACACTATGTTTGATAGTGTGGAAGGCGTTACTTTAAAAGAAAACACCAGATGGCAGCACCAGATGCTGGAGGTGTGTCTGACGGGGCTGTAGCTCAAACCCGATCATCGAAGATGCCAAAAGTTGCTTAAAACTACATTCGGAGAGACAACCATTTATAGAAAAGATCCTTTCCCTTAAGAAAAATAATACCTATTTTGCAACATAGGAGTGTTTCACATGATACAAGCAAAATCCTATGAAAATAACCTCAAGCATTACCTAACCAATAGAAGGTTATTAGACAAAGGCTTCATCTTGGTTTGCAGTTATATTTAATTAACTCTGTCAACCTGTGTTTCCATGAGCCTGAAAGAGCCTGAAGCTAAAGAATGAGTTACTATCGGCTTTTAGAAAAGGGCAATTTTTTTACCAAATATTAAAAGCAAATGTTAAAACTTATTCATTCATATCTAAATAAGGAGCAATAATGACCTCTATTATTATATTCCTCAGCATAATTTAGAAAATCACTTGCTAAAGTAGATATCAAAGGATCTCATTAAATAATCTGTGTTTTTCCCTATTATACATCAAAATTTCATCAGAAATTAACACCACTTTTAAAATCTTGCTAACTCGGATGGTCCTCATGCAGGCTGTTCTTCTTTCAGAGGAAAGACAGAGTGTGATGCTGCTCATTACGGCATATAACGGGAGAGCAGCAGTCCCAGGACAGTCCTACCTTTTAAATAAAAATTCACACTGAGGATTTCATTTATTCCTCTTACATCCTGCTTAGTGTCCTTCACAACTTTCCTGTGAGATGAGGAAGAGTGAATTTGGCCTGATATTTCGAATGAGGAACAATGGGACAATTCTAGCCAATGGAGTGGTTAGCACGAAATGCCCACTGAGGTCCTGGAGCAGGACTGTCTAATTGGCGTTGGTGCTCAGATTGTTTGAAGGACACCAGGAGCACCGGTGTCATGAGGGAACTGAGCCAACCTATGCCGGAGGCACGTTCCGAGGGAAAGGTAACTCACTCTGCCAGCGAAACAGCTCCTGTCACCCAGACGAGTGAACTGTATTGCTGGTATTATGATCACGATTCTGAAAATATTTCCCTCACCTGAATTCATGGCAAGTTTGAATCCCTTGAGAACATCGGGAAAGATAGCTGGTTCTAATCGGAAGTCAGATCAAGGATTCCGGAGGGAAATTATCTGAATTGTGAAAAGGAATGTATGCGTGTCACAGGCAGCGAAAGTCAGCTGTCACAGACAGAAGAAATTCTGAAATCTAATAATGTAGAGGGTAGCATTCTTTATGGAAAATGAGTGATTCATAGCACTATCTAAAATTTAAATGATACAAAGAAAGAAGAACATTGGCAGAATCAAACAGTAACTAAAAAAGAAAACTGCACTAGGAAGGAAAGGCTTTCTGCTGAAAGCGCTGTGGAAGGGCAAACGTCTTCCCCAGGGAAGGGGTAAACCCCATTGCTTTGAAAGATCTTAAGCTCTCTGAAGCCTAGGAGTTTTCTCCACTTTTATTAACCCAAACATGTTGTAAGTCTGGCAGCTAAAGGGACCCTATCTTGGATGACCTTTCTGTGCCCTCCCCTGAAGCCTGTGTGGTCCCCAAACAGGCCAGCACACATCTCACAGTGGTGGGGCCAGTTTCCCACAGACACGTGCGTTCTCAGGCCGGAAAGCAGGGTTCGGAGTGCTCTGACACAGCCATGTCCTCTAGATGGCCTCCCCCTACTCTCACCTAAATGCACAAGTCACTGAGGGGCCACTGCTCTCCTCTCCTGACATTCCCCCCTCCAGACGACTGGGTGAGTCAGGAAGGTGTCTTCTTGGGACGCTGTGGGCCCAGGCCAGCCTCTTTTAGCAGTCGTGAGAGTGAGAACATGCTGTGCCCAGCCTGTTGGCTCCACTCTTGAGCACAAAGTATGTGTTACAACAACAAGCACAGGAATCCTGACCACACTCTTCCCTATCTCCAGATCTGTAATGAGAACGTTTGAAATAAACGCATACAATCAAGAAACAGGGCTGCAAGATGGAACGCTAGAAGAGTTTCTGATTTGTGGCCCTGAGACACGCATTCTTTTGCTCTCTGAATCCAGACCCCACACGTTTTGGAAGAAAAGCAACAGTCAGAAGATGGGAAAAACAGATCATGTTTATGAGACCAGCTTGAAGACCATGCCACACTGAAGAGTTTGGTTTTTCATATGGCAAAGAAACTAGTGTTTTTTTTTCTTCAACGTTCATTGGAAAACTTGCCCAGCATCTGTTAGTCTGACTCTTCGGCTTTAGAATCATTGTCTTGGAATCTCCTAAACCAGTAAGACCATAATCATTTTATTTTAAACATGGACCTTGAGAAGAAGGCCTAGACAGTTCTCAAAGTACTAAAATAAAAAAGTAAGAAGTAAAAATGGAATTAAAAATAAAGGATGCACCCTCCCCCACCAATCCCTCTGTTTCATCTTTTACAAATGCTATGTAACCTTAGTTTTCCTAAGAGTTCATTTAAAGAATCCCTGCAAGCCGGGTGTTTCAAGTAGCAAGCCAGGGAGAAAAGACTTTTACCACTTCCTATTTCTCATGATTTGGTATTCTGTAAGGTTGGCACAGACAGTGCATGCGGTAACGGGCTTTATGGAAGGACGAAGAGCCTGGACCATGCCCTCTCTTTCAGGTAGCCACCCTCATAAGCATCCCTCCCCAATCCTGACTGATGAAGAAACTTCAGGTGAAAGCCCAACAACTCTTTGCCATATAACCTGGGGACCCTGGGATCATGCTTATTTTGAATGGCCCAAGCGGGAGGTCAGAGCTGTTTGGGCTGAACACAGGGCACAGAACGGCAGTGGGATTAAGCACCTCCCAGAACCATGAACATAAATCTAGTTGCTAGGGTTAATTCCCTACTCACTATAATCATATAAGTGTTAATAGAAAACATGCTGTATTTACAGAGCATGTGTATTTCTGAAAGTGCTCCAGTATTTAACTGTTGCTAAAGTCATTTGGGGTCTTTGACACAGATTCTATTTTAGTAAGATAAACTCAGCATGACCCAGCATTGCCAAAAATGAATTCCTAAGGTAGATGACTAAAATAAACCAGCAATAAATATTGGCTGTTGGAATGGGAATTATATCTCTGTAATGCAGACACAGCTTTAATGACTCATTTTCAAATTACAGTCTCTCCCAGGGATTACTGGTATGAAGGATCAGGGAAAAAAGAAGCTCATCTCTCTTTCTTTTAGGCAGCAGAATTGAAGAGGAACATGAACCCATCAGGCAAAGTTGTTCTTATATCTACTTTGCCAAGAGAGCTATGGCTCCTAGAGTCCGACAGGGAGTCAACCTGCACAAGCTACACTGAGGCAGAAATAGGGCATTGAAAGAAAAGATCCTAGGGACTGAGGCGGCTGATTATGGGGACAGTTTTCTCTCACTCCCTGGAGGCAGGAGGTACCAGCAGGTCCACCGAATGCGTCTCATGTGGCATGAATTACCTTATCAGTTACACTGGGTTCTGCCATGGTCCTTTGCTGCTTGGGATTACTGGGCTCCTTTAGACCACCTTTACTCCCTAAGGTCAAATTCTGATCTTTTGGCCCACGAGGTTGAGCTTTACAACTTCTCTGATGTCCCAGGAGGCGGTCTGGGGCGAAGGTCCGGCCGCAATTCGGGCAGGGTACAAGCTGAACTTGACTCGCTCCCTCTTGGCTCAACTGTCCAGTTGGAAGGGGCTGAGGCTTCTGTGGGAGTGGCCGGCGGAGCTCTCTGGGGAGCCGGTCATTTTCTATTTTCCACTTCTCCAGGCATTTGGGCTCATGAATCGGAAGAGACAGGGTGCCAAATTCCCTACCGCAAATGTAGCAGATAAGAGTCCTTGGTCGGGCTGAGATTCCACTGGGAACTTTCTTGAGACCAGCAAGACCGTCAGACCTGTTGGGGTTTGGTGCTCTGGGATCCTCACCCCTTGGCTTGCAGCTTCTCTGGTGAACAAGAAGACGATCTGGCAAGAATGTGCGGCTGCAGGAGTCACAGGGCAGAAGCTGGGCCTGGGCACTCAGAAATGCAGCCTCATTAGCTGCCTGGAGACTGGAGGACCCACTGCCACTGAGCGGCTGTGGTTTGGAGGGTTCTGGCCTCCTCAGGTGCTTGGGCAACTTGCTGTTTTCAATACGCCACTTCTCCAAGCACTGGGGCTCATGAATGGCAAGTGACTGGGAACCAAACTCTCGGCCACAGATATAGCACACTCGGAATCCAGGCCTGCGGGACGGGATCACAGGGGGGCTAAGCTGGCTTCCCGACATAATTCTCCTACTTGCCAGTTTTGATAGTATAACAGTCCCAGGTCTATTTTTCTGAGTGTTCTTCTTTATTTTTTCACCAGGATTGGCACACTCTGTTTCTGGCAAAAGGCTAGAATAGGACTCACTGGATAGAACAGCTTGGTTGATAAGGAAGGTGGGTTCTTTAGAATGGTGAAAAGTTTGTTGCAATTTATTGGAAACCCTTTTCTCCTTTCCTCTTTCCATTAACAAAGAAGTCTTTCTCCAGCGCCTGCTCTGACTTCAGGTCAGACTCATTTTGGGCTTTTGCTTAGAGTGAAGGTTAGCGAGGTTGGCTGTCCTGGGGTTCACACTGCTGCCAGTACCTTAGTCCCAAAGACCGTGACTCAGAGCTTCATTGCAGGGCAGCAGTCTGGAATGTTGGAAAGTCCCCATTAAGCCTCAGATGTCTCCACAATCTGTGGGGGAGTGGGGGAGACACGAATCAGGAAGTTTTTATGTATAAACACACACACACACACACACACACACACACACACACACACACACACACACACCCTTGACTGTAAGCTGATAAAAGGCATAAAGGGAAGTGGGTTGTTTTTTTGACCTTGTATCCCCTTTGGCTGGCATCGTAACCAACACCATAGGATTTGTTCAATACACTTTGAAATAAATATGAAGAAATTCTCCATCGTGAATTACATCGTTACCATAGTGAAAGTAGTGTTCTGTCCAAAGAAAAACTGACAATTACAGCACAACATAGACACAGATGGCAGAAACCAACAGTCCAGGGTAGTGAGACCATAGAGGAAGAAACCAAAAACTGAAAATTAGATTAACGACATCAGCGGGTCATATGAAAAGACCTCCTGAAGCCCACAGAAACTTCCACCACCTCAGGGATTCTTAAGTTTTTAGTTCCATGGATCCCTTGGACCTTTCTGTGGACAGCCTATGGACTTTGTCTCAGAACAAATGTTTTTGAAAGCAAAGAATAAAATTTTTAATATTACAAGTCATTGAAATAATTTGTCAAGTATTTCTAGTTGTGATATACATTTTAATTGAGATATAGTTGTCTCACAGACTTCTTAAGCTTCCATGGACCTGAAACTAAGAACCCCTGCAAAAGAAGTAATTTAATGCAATAGTGAATCCTATTAATATAAGGATTATCAGGAAAACCCTCAGAGAGGTATAACTCACCATGTATCCACTTTTCTTTTTTATGGGAAAGGGATATTAATAAAGCGTGGCCACAATTCTCAAGCAAAGAATGCAACCTAGGCCTACACCCATGGGTATCTGCAGATCTTCCATGGAATAAAGATGCTCAGATGTTACTTAATGCTCTTTATTTTAGGAATCATACTTACTTTCTCTTTATATATATATATATATATATATATATATATCTTCTAAATATTTTAATAAAAACAGTCCACTGGATTTTCCAAACAAACCAAAAGAGAGGGCTAATAATATCCCACTATGGGAGAAGCCTAAGTTTTCATCTTGGGAAAATCACAGGTAAATTTTACCACGGGTCTATAATCTAGCTCCAGAAATGATTGCTTTCAGAAGCCTCAGGACCTTATTCATTCCCTGAAGGATGACCCAGATCAGGGCTGGAGACTCTAGAGCACCCGTCCTCCATCACAGAAGGAGCAAGACCTAGCTGATGTGAGGCTGGACCCTGCACACCACGCAGACACTCAAGTTCAGGCAGAACAAGGACGGCGGTGCTGGTAATACGGAAACACCGGGCACTGGGCGTGACAAGGGACAAAAAGAGCTGGAAAACTTGTGCCCAGTTCTTGCACTTCGGTGCCAAGAAAGGTCTGAATCTTTGCCATGAAGAATATCGAATCAGGTCTGGCATGGAGAAGGAAGTTATTCTTCATTTTGACAGATCCCAAGACAGTAATATTAACACATGTGGCAAAAGTATGTGTTGGCCCCAGAGTGTCCAGCACAGAAAATGAAGCGGAGAGAAATTTATCACTTGATCAGCACCGTCCAAAAGAGAAAGTAAGTCTAGGGAACACAGGAATAAGGTAAAAATATTTCATCAAAATATTTATCAGCCCATGGGCAAAATCACCCCCAAACCCCTCTGCTTCATCGGCTCTGATTTCTTGTTCACAAAGGACCTTTAGTGTTTCATTTTCCTCGATACCAAGAAGTTGCACACTAACACTACTTAAGACTACATATTACAAAAATTAATGCCATCAAGTAAATTTCCTTCCCCTGAACACCCCCTTTCTCATACACACGCATACACATATGCACATGCGTGCGCACACACACACACACACGCACGCACGCACAGACATTGTCAATTCTGTTCCCAGCCTATTAGAATATCGAGAAAGCCCCATGTCTTGCCCTGACAACTCCTCCATCTCCCTTCTGATAAGGTAAGAGAAGTAATATTTACTGAATGCTAATTACATACCACATATTGCACAAATTTTTATAAAAAAATTTTAGTTAATTTTCAAATAATTATGAAGCAGGTATTATTATTTCAATTTTATAAATAAAGAAAGTGTGACTCAGAAAAGAGAAGTCACTTGCCCAAGACAGTCCATTTCTAAATGACAGGACTGGGAATCCTTTCCAGTTCTCTTTGGCTCCGATACTCAGCTCTTTCCATTATTCATTCTGCCTAAATTCCACCGGCAGAGCTTCTTCCCTTTAGTTTGCATCCCCGTTTTAATGTGCAATTCATATGCCTCGTGGGAAGGTAGCGAAGCTCCCACAGCCTTTACGCTCGCCTTTAGGGGAAGGAGGAGCGGACAGGGCACAGAAGAGAAACCTCCGAGATGGAAAAAGCAGAAGAGGGACTGGATTACCGAAGGCAATGTTTTTCCTTAAGCTACGGGGGCTGTTTAATTTTGCTGTATGTAGGTGGTTTTCTAGATGAAGGTTTTTCCTGAGTGATGTTCAATGTAGATCCTTTTTCTGATTTCACCAATATCTTAAGAAAAATAGAATCAGCCAGGGGTAGGGATGAGTGAGGGGCTCAGAGTGGGTCAGCAAGGAATGGCGCGTTTCGTCTGTCTTTACAACCAGCGCAGGGTGACCGTGAAGGCTGCCCACAGAGGCCGGGCGGGGCTCAGCCTGCAGCCACTTCCCTATGTGATTAGGGACGGATCTTGACCCCACACAAACGTTTGTGAACTGCAGATATTTCCTCTGCAGCAAACATGAAGAAACATCATAAAATCCTCATTTGAATCTTCATCTTTTCTTTGTCCTACCACCCCTTCTCCTCCAATGTCCTCTTGAAATTTTTTGCTTATTGTGAGTGAACATATCAAAGTATGAAAGACAAGGTAGCTGGAAGCTAGTGAAATTTGGGGGAACTGAGGTGCTAATAGAGAAAGTTATGATGTTTCTGCTAGTGATTCTGCCAAGGCAATGTGCCATGGCACAGCATGGTCAGCTGCTCTACCCTATAAGTTAGTTCTAAAAGCAAAAGTGCTGGAAAATACTAAATACCTATACTTAAATCACTTAAGGAATTGGCCTGTCACCCAGACACGTCGTAAAGTAATGCTGCTAGTCTATAAAGAGAACTACTTTGCAAAGCCAGACAGTTTCACCCAAGCATCGCTGGAGAAATGCTCACTCCGTTGGCCTGAATTATTCATTTTGACCATATTTGCACAAGGAAGGGCATGTAAAGAATGTCTTGGAAAGCATCACATTTTATCAATAAGATGCCTTTCGCCCAACCCCTTTGGGATTCGTGGGAAGGGAGAGACAAAGTCACAAGGATGAATGCAGTAGCCATGGAAATCCAGAACCCCTCTTGGCATTAGAAGGTGTTTCTCTAAAAGAGATGAGGAAGAACACAACCAAAAGTAGGGTTAAATCTTCTAAAAAATAATTTAGTCCTTTGAAACAAAATATAAATGATCCATGACATGACCCATTCCCTGTTAATATAGAAACCAAATTCTTTAAATGGATGAAAATGTAAATAAGGAAGATGGCGTTGGGGCTGATGCTGGCTGTGAGCAAAATTCTAGAATAGAGGAGTTTTGTCTTCAAGGTCCTGCATCCCCCCCACTCGGCAGCCTCCACTCCCCCCGCCCCGTTTCCTCATATACTCTCCAGTCATTCTTCCCTATGAAATCTCATTTCAGAAAGCAGCTTACGGACTTGTTCACACCAAGGCTTATGACTGATGAAGTAATATCCTTTGCAGCATCTGGCAGAGACAGTTGGTTCTCTACCAGTAGCCATTCTGCCTAGCCTCCTCAAATTAAGAGAGTACCAATTTTTACCTGGACACACGATTTCCCAGTTAAAAGTCTACAAGCTCCTTTGTAGCTAGTGGAAGTATTGTGTGGAACTTGTAAGAAGTTGTAAGCGGATCACAGTCTGCTCCTCTTCCTTTCCTTCATACTGATGCTTAGAATATAGATGTGATGGCTGGAGCTCTAGCAGCCATATTAGAACAGATTACATCTGCATAACCCTTGATATGACAGAGCAGAGACTTAATGGACTTGGGTCCCTGATAATGTTGGAGCCACGATCTGAGCCCTGGAGTGCCTTCCTTGGACTTTTATTCATGTAAGAAATAAATGTTTATTTGTATTTTAGCCTCTTTTTAAGGGTCTCTTACTCACATGAAAACCTAATACTAATTGAGATATATCTATATTTTAATAGTGGTCGTTGGTTTAGCACAAATTAATTCTAATGGCGATATTTCAAATTTCAGGATCTATTTTTGATTAGCAAATTTTTTTGAGGTAGTATGCGTTTTGGTGAAAATTTGACTTATTAAATATACACTTTTTCCTGAAAGTCAGAAATAAAAAACTTGAGGCCAGGTCTGGTAGCTCATGTCTGTAATACCAGCACTTTGGGATGCTAAGGGGGGAGGCTAAAAGTTCAAGACCAGCCTGGGCAACATAGCGAGACCCAGTCTCTAACAAAAAAATTAAAAATTAACCAGGCATGGTGGCATGCACCTGTAGTCCTACCTACTCAGGAGGCTGAGGCAGGAGGATCACTTTTGCCCAGGAGTTAGAGGCTACAGTGAGCTATGATGATGCCACTGCACTCCAGCCTGGACAACAGAGCAAGATCTCATCTCTTAAAAAAAAAAAAAAAAGCTATATACACAGAATCAATGGTTCTTGAGAAATTGATTCACAATACTTCCTTTCCTAGATATTTTGTTGTTAGAACAAATGTTAATGATATATTTTTCTTATAGAAAATAAAAACCTATTTTTTCTATGAGCTAGGAGATATTAATGTTGTGTGGTTTTTAACTTACTGTCTCTATACTCACAACCTTCTTTTCTATAATCAGCTTTTGATGCCAGTACTGGGACTATGCATAGCCCATTTCTGCTTTGCCAGTTGGCTCCGCGTTATGCTTTGCCAGCAGGGGTGCTGGAAGGAGAACGCATAAGTGGGGAGGAAGAGGGACTCACTCCTTTTTAAAGCATCAGCCCAGGAACACTGCTTTCCCTTTGCAGCAGCCGCCCCTTCCCTTCCCGTAGCAGCAGCGGAACCCAGTTGAACTACAATTTTCCAACACTCGTAAAACCAGACTAACTGACCCTCCCCCACAAAACGACACCACCAGCCAATCTGTGCCTCCTCCCTGGAGATCTGGTTTTCAACTCCATAAGGGACTTCTTCTAAGTTTTTAAGTTTTAATAATTCAAACTGATATATGACCACCCTCAGAATACAAGTAATAAAAATCGGTGATATTCAAGCTCCATATTACTTATTACGATAAATATAAATGCAAATGAATTCATTCAAAGCCCCTTAGCAAATAGTGAGGTGCATATCTTAACATTTAACCCTCGGCTCATTCAGACCACTGAGAATGCATTTTTGTGATTTGTACACCATTGTCATGTTTCCAGAGCTAGAAAGTATCGCGCTTCCATTTGCCACTAACTGAATAAAATAATAAGGGGGAACCTGTCATTTTACATGTTTATATTTTCCTAAGTTTTATATCACACCTGTTCCCCTGCTGACCACCCAGCCATAAGGTTGCCACCGCCTCACAGGGAGTCAAAGTAAAGTGACCCGACTCGTAGACTGAGGATGACCAGGAGTGCTGAGGGGCGCTGTTCCGGCTCACCCCTCACTCTGACTGGTTCTGCACATTCCCTTCCGGGCAGCGCCTGGGCAGCAGCGCCTGCGGTCCTCAGCAAGTCCCATGTGAGTGGAAGAGGCCATGTGAGAGCCGCTGGGACATGGAGGCAGTATGGTTTCAGAACACAGGAAGAGCATTCGAAAGGTAAGGATGGAAACACTTCCACAAAAGTTACTTAGCCTGAGGCACGGCTTTGAGGGAATATACTGTTCTTTCATTTTCATTCAATCTAACTGTCAGTTGTGGACATAATGGTCTATGGTGTTAGAAAAGCTATGAAAACAAAAAATGGGAGAAATGCACTCTTTACGCTTCTAAGTAGAGCCCTCTGCAAGGACATTTTACATTGTTAAGGTTTATAATATCACCCTGTGAAAGCTATTGTTACATCAAGACTATAATTTTCACTCTATATTGAGTATCCAAATCACACAGTACCCAAGAGTCATGAATGTCACACAGGTATGACTATATAATTGTAATACTGACATTTGGTGGAAAACTGGTTATGGAAACCATTAGTATAATCACACTAGAGGCCTATAATGTATAGAAATTCAAAGGATAAGCAAAAATCTCCAACAAAACAAAAAAAACCACAAACAAACAAAAAAACCCAGGGGAGTCAGGCAGTCTGATAACAAGTTTTCAAAGGAATTTCACATACATATTTTCTCACATTTTGGATAATTCTACTCCAATAAAATAGCTCTATATCAACAGAGTTTTGTCAAGAGTTTAAAGCATTGCCTCATAGGGCACATCTGGTCCATAGATACATTCTTTTTGGTCTGCAAAGAGTTGAAAATGTTTGACTTCGTTGTCATTGTTTTAAAATTGAGGGATGTAACATAAAATAAGGATTTTTGGTTTCTGTTGAAAAGGCGGAAGATCTGGCCAAACAGCGCCCACATTCCCACGTGGCAACATCCAACTGAGCAAGGGCCGTGCCTGCAGGTCAGACAGCCAGTCTTCACTCTGCCAAAGTTTCTCACCAGCCTGCTTCATTCTTCAGCTTCAGGGGCATTTCAGTCTGTGACCATTCGCAACTCTTGCTTGAAAGTGTCCTTTCCTTCATTTTCTCCTTAATTAAATATTTGAAAAATCACTTCAAGGAACTGGGAATCCCAAGCCCTTTAGAAACTGGGGATTCAAGTGAAATATTTTCTACAGGCTTTAATTACTAAAAACAGAGCATATTTATTAGTAAACATTTAGAAAGGAATCTTCCTAATGAAGGTAGATTGGGACTGAAATGTTTGATTCTAGGAAGGAGGAAAAAACACAAAGAGAAAAGAAAGAATCAGTGACCTAAGAAGAATTTTCATAAGTTGTTGGAGGCTCATAGGAGATGATACATACAACTTTACAGAGAAAAAAAACATCAGGCTATTCTCAGTGTTTAGAATAGCTACAGTTGGGACAATAGAAGAAAAAAATGGAAAAAAGGAAAACACGGACCAAAAAATGTATTTCGCGGATCATCTAAACTCTTTAGAGGCATTCCCATAATTATTATGTTATTATTTAATTATCATATTATTAAATAATTGTTATAATTATTTAATTATCAGTTGATAGAATAAAAGCTACTCTTCTATTTAAGCCAGGGGACCTTGCTTTACCATTAAAAGACTCCCCAGATGAGGACTGTTGGATGTCTTACGTTATATTACCAGTCTACATAAAGGATCAGTTAATAGCAAGAACTACACACAAGCTATTAGCAATATAGACTATTGTTGGATTTTAAAAATTTGGTCTGGAAATACTTCATGAGAAAATTATGCTTCCTTGTGGGGATTCCAGAATTTGGCGCACTTTTTCTTTCTGCCAAGTTGATCATTTTGTTACAAAGTACCTACAAATGAGTATGAGCCAAAAATGTATAAGAACAGTATAGTAATTTCTTCTCAAAATAGAATGAGATCTATATCCATCAAGTGTCTAATGATGATGTATTATGATAAAAAAAAATTGGGGTAAAAAAGTACAGATACCCATGTTTTAGTATTTAAATTTAAAGCACTACAAATAGATGCACGTGCTTACCAGCCCCCAGTAAGTGACATACTTGCACAGGGCGCCCACTGTGTTCACACTCTCGATTTACTGTAACTGGGTGCAATACTTTCGGGACAGACTTCCAAGCCACAGGGTGGCAGTATCAGAAGTGCAATCACCGAACCAGTGTGTCCAGGTGCAAACAAACACAATGAAGAATACAATTGCCCTTGAAGGGAGCTTTTTGGCCAGGATAGATTGGCATAAAAGAGATGGGCCCCACTGTATCCTGGAGGAACCTTTTAGCCACATCTCCCGCTTACCCTACAACAGTCTCAACGTTGTGTCTTAGTTTTATCCACCTCCCGGAGGCCGGTGCCTCCCGGAGCCTGGCTAACGCTTAAATTGATCGTCATTACCATTTATTACAGACATCAACACCTTTGTTAATAATGCTCTCTCCACCCAAAGCTGTTTCTGAGGAAAATTCCTGGGAAGGAAGTCAAAAACAGCAGTGCCCACAGGCGGTCTGAGTTTCTGCTGTGTGTGTGAATGAATGAATGCGCCTCAATTTTCTGATGTGCTCACCACGACTTCCCTGGTGCTGACTCCGGAGACGTGGTAGTTTATAAACACCCACACGCTAAGGCTGCTTCTGAACATGGGCTTTTTGTTGCTGTTTTCCCCACATCTCTCAATCTTCTGTTTAAATAAGTCATCGAAAAGCTATTGTAATTCCATTTGACATTACCGAATCTTGTAAACAAGACACTCTTTCACAGGCCGCAAGGTTAGAGCTCACTGATGACTCAGAACTCTCAGTACTCCAACTTTTTATTTATCAGGAAAGCATACATAAGATATCCCCTGCTGGAGAAAACCACGAGAATGAGTCTCCTGGTGTCTAGGAGAAACTTGTTCATTCCCTGTGTCCCCAGAGCCCAAGCAAAACATGCAATGTGGTGACAGTTCTTTACTTGAAAACCTCCTTAGCTTACAGTGTAAATGTTCTGTGGCTTAAAATTTACAGAAAGCCTCCTTCCACTCCATGCTCAATAACTATCACATAGCAAGGAAGTCATGAGAGTATCGACTGCTTTGTCCTGTTTTCTTTTAGTAAACAAAAGGAAGATCCATGTGTATATTTTAAGTCACACGTAAGATTGGAAAGATTGGGATATCTGACTGGAAGAATTTAATTTAAAATCAACTTTGTGGATGCTGATTTTTCCTATCTTCCTTTTGTTTTCAACAGGCTCTTTTCCCACCTTCTGTGTTCACTTGGTTTCATTGTTTTCATTGTCTGTCTCCACTTTAAAGTCTAGGACAAATAAGGACAAAATGCCATGAGGAAGAGAGTGAGGAATATAGCATCCCATGATGTCTGGGTTTTCCATTTGGTTGGAGGGATAAAGGCAATGCCAACCAGCTCACTGCTAGAAAAATGTGGTTTATACTTTAACTCCATCATATTCTGGAAAAAGCAGGATTAGAGGTGATGGGCCCAGTCTAATCACAGAAGTCCTCAAATGTGGACAACTTTTTCTCCCGTCAGTGAGAGAAACAGCAGCAGAAAGTTTTCACTGTAAAAGGGGCTCAATTAGCTGTTGCTAACATTAAAGAGGGAGGAAGGAGCTTTGAGTCAAAAAATGTGGGGATGCTCTAGAAGCCGGGAAGAGCAAGGAAACATTCTCCTGTAGCACTTCCAAAAAAACCCACAGCCTTGCTGACACTCTAATTTTACCCCAGTAAGACCTATGTTGGACTTCTGATTTATGGAATGATAAGATAATAAATTTGTGTTGTTTTAAGCCATTAATTTCATGGTAGTTTGCTACAGTAGTAATAGAACACTAAAATACCCCAAGAGAAAGAAATCATCTTTGTAAATGTAGCCTCTGACAGAGGTTGCTCAGCTAGTTTCGGCCACACTGTGCCCTAGAATCTTAATTGTCAGGGCAAGATTACCTGTCTGTATTAGAAACACCACCATGGGAGACTCCATCCCACAGGCCTTGCTGACATGCTCATCCCCCTAGAATGAGAATTATAATACAATTCATCCTATAGTAACAAAAGCACAACTATTCACCTAACATTCATTATATGGTGGGTTCCAGCATCTCTCTCCAGCTTTGGTGAGAACACTCACCCAGAATTGGCTGAGGAAATAATCCTGTTAGATTTTGCATCCTCCTCAAGTGGCCAGCATGTCTTTCCTGCCCACACTTGGAGCTTGTTCTCCCCTTTTCCACTTGACCATATCCTTTGGTTTACATCTGCATGTTTATATCCCAGAGAGTCTTCATTAATTGTTTCCTTCAGAAACTTCACCTAAATACACACTGCTCCAAACCAACTGATTCCATTTCTTGTTAATGAGAATGCCGAGTGCATAACAAAGTGTTACTTTTCTTCCTTCAACTGTGTTCTCAGGACCACAATCAGCCTCCTTTAACAATTGGAGGTGGGAGTCTAAACCCTTTCTGGGTGGAAAGATCACTTCCAGCTTGGATTCTGAGCACATTTCCATTTTGTAGGTCATTTCCTATATGCAGTCCCAGAATAAAATGAATCCTCCAAAGTGCTGTGCCACGACACTTTCTGTGTGGCCCTGTTAAATGACCCATGGCAGCAGTAGTTCATGAGCATCACTGTTTATTCAGCTCATGCCCAATGTGTATGCACTACATAATCATGAGCAAAACACAGATGGGATTTGGAATACACTGTAAAATAGCATAAGAACATTGGAGATACTGCCTGTAATGCCCAGAAAGTGGATTTCAATTTAATAAATGGGTGAGACTGAGTATTTTTATCTATAATTGAGTAGATTTAGAGATTTGGAGCTTCTCAGGTAGAAGAGAGTCACATAAGGGCAAATTTTTGCACTAACATGATGTAGCTGTCCCCCAAATGGGACATCCCTTACTCCCTCCCTTTCATGCCTGTATGCTTCCTCATGAAGAAAGGCATGCACAGTCATTCAGATTTAATTGCAGTTTACATTTTCCTGCAGTTACAAAATCCCGTTTGGTTTTATCACATCATGATCCTTTTAAAATGTATCTTGCCACCCAGATGTTAAGAATTAATGTTATTAATAAGTTTTGAGGCCTGATGATGACATTATAAATTGTATTTTTAATTTCAATTTTTATCGAGATAATTGTAGATTCACATGCAGTTGAAAGAAATAAGACACAATCCTTTGTACACTTGCCCAATTTCCCCCAATGGTAACATTTTGCAAATCTATAGGGTAATATCTCAATACTGAAAAATTGTGGGACTTGGTTTGTGGCAAGAAGGATAGATGTATGTATGGCGTATGTGGGTTTGTCAAGGAGGAGCCCGAGTGTGTGTATGCATATGAGAAGATGGGAATGTGTGTGAGCGGATGGGTGTGGGTGTGCAATTAGGTGTGAGTAGATAGGTATGAGTGTGTGCATAAAGATGGGCATGAACGGATGAGTGTGTTTGTGTATGGGTGTGTAGATGGATACGAGCTGATGAGTCCTTGAGGATGGGTATGAGCAGATGGGCGGGATTATGAGGATGTGTACTAGTGTGTGTAGGTGAGTGTGAATGTGTGGATGGATATGAATGGATAGGTGTGATGGTGTTAGTGTGTAGATGGGTGTGAATTGTTGGATATGATATGCATATCGATGTAAGCAGATATGTATGTGTAGATGGATGTGAGAGATTGAGGGTGTGTGGACAGATATGAGTAGATGGGTGTGAGTGTGCAGGTATGTGTGACTGTATAGATGGGTGTGAGTGAATGGGTATGAGTTTGTAGATATGAGTGGCTGTGTGGGTATGAGATATGAGTAAAATAAGAAAGGAAAAAAGATGATGAATAATTGATATAAGTAACTGGGAAGATAAATTGGAAATAAGTCATAAAAAGCCTTCCAGCTAATCTCAAAAATTTTCATTTCCCTATGGGAAATGGGAAATTTTTTAGATTTTCTTAAAACATATATCACATAAGATTGAAAAAAGATCATGGGTAACAAATCTGGAGAACTTTAATATTTAACATTTAAGGACTAGACAAAGGAAGTTCTGTTTCCTAAATGGATACATTGCAGACTTTCCTTTAAAAAGCAAACTTTTACTAAGAAAACAGATTGCTCTGATTTACAAAAATGTAATTTGCCCTAACTTCCTAAGACTATGAGTACTACACAAAGCCAGACATGTATGGTATGTTCCTTCCAATATTGAAATGTTTAATGTTGGTTCAGTTACCTTTATGTCCCATCTTAAGTTACTAGTAGCTGACATATATCTAAATATTTTTGTTTAAAATTTTGACAAATATTTCTGGACTAGAAAGTGAGCTTCTGCTATAGAATTTTGCTTCATTTAGACAGAGCTTAAAGAATGAAAGAATTTATTTTTAATGGTATGTTCCCTTTTAATGCCAAAGCAATTCCCCATTCTTTTTTCTGTGTGAAATGGGATCAGTTCACTCAGGCCTTGATTTTGATTAAACTGTCTCATCTGGGGGAAAAAAGTCCAAGGTCAAGCAAATTGTAAAATACATTGATAAGGTCTATTCCAAGTAAATGCAAAAAAAGTAACTTATAGCAAAGAATCGAGTAACTACTTGGCTAGTCCACACCCCAGAGTTATTTTTGCACACCCTCCTGTAAACTCAGACCTAGGTTCAAATCCTAGCTCCAAACGCCTATGGGCCGTGGGATCATGAGTGACATATGGAATTTCTCTCTGCCTAGTTTCATCATATGTTTAGTGGGATGATAAAGTTCACCTTGCAGGATTGCTGTGATGATTAAAGGATAAAATGCTTAGTACACCGGTAGGTGGTAAGTATGATATCATAATGGTTATCGTATGGTTTTAAAATTTGTCTTCTTTCATATATTTTCATAAATAATCTATCAGGCTGGAAAATTGAATTAGGAGGCTAACTAATATTCTTGAAATTATTTTTCCTTTTACTAAAATATTCTGAGAATTCCAAAGTTTACATTCTCTAGCTAATTCAAATCACATTTTATTCAGATCTTTATTAAAGAGATGTTTTAACCTTTAGTTGTGAAAAGGAAAGAAATCAAAAGTTATGAGCAATAGGAGTGTATTTTCCAGAATTATCAAATCAGTATAAATATTTTAATCATGCTGGTTGCCATACACACAGCCCCTGCTAAGGCAAATTGCCTGACCTTGTGGTGCGGTGGACCTAGGTGGTCACGCTCTGGAGCACATTAGTCACCTCTTGATCCCCGGCTAGAGCTGATTGGAACAGAGCTGGGCAATGACAAAAGGTTGGCTCACACAGCATAACGGTGGACAGGGCGCTTTCTCCACCCTTCTAAAAAAGCAGGAAGCAGGGTGGGGTCTCCAGCTCTGCTCAGATTTTTGAAACAATTGAAGAAAGAGCCCTTAATGAGGATAAAGCCAAGAAACCAGTGGGAGTGATTACTAACACTCTACTCAGCAGCAATAAAAATAACTTGGTTGAGAGGTTCTTTTGACTTTCCCCCTAGAATTCTGAGATTTTGTGAAAAATGACTTATTAATTATTTTGGTGTCTGGACCAGACAACAAAGTCCATTCAACTCTTGGCTAGGCATTCCCCTGGAACAGGTAGTCCCTGTGCTGCCTGTGGCCTGGTTGTCAGATTCCCCGGGTTTCCATGAACATGTGTCCTTATAATAAATACCCCACTGTCTGGGGATACTTGAGCCAGGCAAGAAGGTCCTGCCTGGAACTGGGATTTCTGTAATAATTAATCTAGCCCAGGATGCTGCCTCTGATAATGGAGCCCAGAACAGATATTTTGGGACATCATTTTTTTCTTTTTTATCACCGACAACACTTATTCATTAGAGATATTTCCAAATAACCCAATTCTTCCACTCATGAGTTAACAGGCTAATTATTATATTATGTTTACTTCAATGCTGTATCTGTGAGGATTGTGTGTCACTGCAAATAAAGAAAATACCACTCCAGTCACTTAAAGAAATAGAGGAATTTTTTTTTTTTTTGTCAGAGTAAGAAGTCTGGGATAAGCAGAAGCTCAACAATACCAATGCTTCAGTGACCGCCTTGGCCTTCCCCGCATGACTGCAACTATTGCATAGTGATGACAACATACTTTAAATTATGTCCACTCTTTTCTGCTCCTTTCATACAGAGCAGATGGACCACTCCCAATGTCTTAGTCTGGTTTATGCTGCCATAACAGAACACCAGAGACTGGGTAGTTTGTAAAGAACAGAATCTTATTTCTCGCAGCTATGGAGGCTGGGCAGCGCACGATGAAGGCACTGGCACTGGTCTGGCGAGGGCCTCGTCGCTGCAGCCCCATGTGGCACAAGTGGAAGCGCGAGGAGCCTTCTGTGTGCTGCTTGAAGCCTGTTTAGGAGCCTTGATTCCATTAATGGAAAAGGGCTCTCATGGCCTAATCACCCCTTAAAGCCTAGTTTTAATGCTATAACATTGGCAACACCTGAATTTCAGAGAGAATTAGTGGAGGGGACAAAAACATTCAAACCGTAGCACCTAGGGCCCCCAACACTAGGGTCTAGTAGGGCTCTTCGCTTGTGAGAGTTTTCTGTGATGATTTGTGGTTAGCCCAGCTACTAGGTGAACTTTTCAGAGAATTCGATCAACCTAGGGTCATGGGACACCAACGGGCATCGTGATCACCCTCTTCCTTTCACTCTCCTCCTTTACTTTCCTTGGCCATTCATGCCCAGAGTCCTGTCTACAAAGACTAAACGGCAATCCACTAAATGACAAATATGACAAATAACTCCTAAGCTGCCTTAAAAGAGTTTTCCTTCTCTATCTAGAGAAATAATTAGTTCACCCTGGATCACAGGATGGGAACGTGCTGATGAGACGTACTTAGTCGTGTCCTCATTTGCTTTCAGTGGGCTTTGACAATTTTTTAATATTTTACTTTTGTTCCGTCTCTGATCTTTCTTACCAGAAGGGTTGTAAGCTGGTTTTCATTTACTTGTTCACACCATCAGATTCCTTGTTTTCTAATTTTTCAAATACCAGGATCTTATAATACCATGATTACATGGAAAAAATACATACAATAGAATAGTATCTCAAGACATTATGGAATCAATATTTGAAAATACATACCTTTAGGATCTGTCCTATAAATATCATGTGGAAGAATAACAATTTTAGACCACAAATCTTGATGCTTTTTAGTTAATTGTAAATGTATAGTTACAAAATTAACAGTGAAATAAATCCAGTTACATTAAAGATTATTAAATTATTAGTGAGTGACAATAAAACCTATTTTATTTAAGCAAGGAATGAATAGTGTTCATTTAAGTAATTTTAGCTAAAACAGAATTCCTATACTACTTCTCCTGGGAATCTCTGTTGAAAACTTTATTTGGAAACTTCCTATCACCCATAAAGGCCCCAATAGTTAAAATAATCAAACTCCACTTGACATGGTGTTTTACAAGGGAATAGGTTAACTGAAGAGGAAAATGTGGTTTTAATTTTTGTCAATTGAAATGTCATGTGTTTCATGTATAAGATAGTTCAGTTGGAACTGAACAGATAAAGCAATCCCAGATTTACCTTATTTTAATATTTTGCAATAATTCAGTATTTTTGAAAGGAAATGCCATGAACTGATTCAAGTAACATTAGTAATTAGCTCTTTATTATGCATTTATGGTTTTTAAATGAACCATAATGTAAATAGTCTTTCACAAAATAAATATATGCATTTCCATCCTTTCAGTGAATATATGTATACGATTGTCAAGAAATCAGAATTTTATTAGTTTTATATTTATTTACTTATTTTAGAAACAGGGTCTTGCTGGGTCGCCCATGCTGGAGTGCAGTGGTGTGATCATAGCTCACTATAACTTTGAGCTTCTGGGCTCAAGTGATCTCACCTCAGCCTTCCAAGTAGGGTCTCACTCTGTTGCCCAGGCTGGTCTTGAACTCCTGGCTTCAACTGACCCTCTCTCCTCAACATCCCAAAGTGCTGGGATTACAGGCATGAGCCACTGCACATGGCCTGGTTATATTTATTATCACCTCACTGAGCACTCTGCTTCATACACATTAGTACACATACACACACACACATATACACACACACCCTTACACATCTCTCTCCACATTCCTTTCAAGATCAAGGGAATATATTGATAATCATCGTTATAATCTTCATGTAGTAATTAATCCATGCCAGAATGCCAGTCCATCTAACACTTATTTGGTCATGATACGCTGGATTATAACTAGGTCAAATGGTACTAATAAGGAAAATTGTTCGCTGAAAATCTAACTGAAAATTGAGTTTTGGGGTTTTCCCAATTGCTTATTTCTTCTGCTTCCAGTCCTCACTACTTACCATTTTGTTCTTTGTTCATTTAAGTGCAATTTTACTAAGATAACATTGTGACCATATCTTTGAAATTGGGAGAAGTCCCACTGGTGGTGGGGCCAGGCTGAGAAGGTAATGAGATCATGTTCCTTTGTCCCAGCTCTCCAGCGAGAGTCTCCATCTTATGTGGACTTGCAGAATCAGGGAGAAGAGAGCAAGAGAAAAGTAAAGGGTGCCAGACACTCTAAAAAGTATTTAGCATGTCTTTATTTCCTATATAATTGCCTATGAATCATTTGGTGGAAAAGAAAACATCTTATCCTACTCTAGTCATCAGTCATCTTCTTATATTTTCCTTCAGCTCCCCTTCTCGTCTCCTGTTTTTTTCTGCTTTTTGCATCTTAATACATCTCCTTTCCCATATTCTTTCATTCCTGTCTCTATTCTACCTTTTCGATATTGGATAACCTCTTGTGACATTACATTAATTCACACAGAAGCATTGCCACGTGTCACATGAAGTGGCTGGTTATTTCTTTTGGATGTTTTGGCTGCATTCGTAAGTCTACTGCCAGGCAGGAGTGGGAGTGTCTCACCATCTGAGGCCGTGTCAGCCTGTGGGTGAATAAACACTTCTCCTATCACCCCTTCTAATCTGTCTTTCTCAGAGCAATCATATTCAACTCCTTGGATCACGATCAGAACTCGTCTCCCCTGACTAAACGCTCCATGGTTGTCCCACTACTCTCAAAATAAAGTCCAAACTCTTGACCTTGAAGGCCCTTCGTAACCTGGCACCTCCCTAAGTCTCTGCCTCGGTATCCTTTTACTCTCTTCTTTCCGAGCTCTGCTCCATCCATGTTCACCTCTCGCTTCCTCAGACGAGCCAAACTCTTTCTCATGCTGGGGCAGGTGGGGGGCGGTGGAACTGGGAAGAGGCCTTGCGCATGCTCTTACTGTTGCCTGGGCCTCCCTCCAGTTCTCTGCTTGGCTTTCTCAGTTCACCCTTCAGGTCTGTGCGTAAGTGTCATCACCTCAGAGAGGTCTTTCCTGACTACTGTTTCTGAAATAATCTCTCTTTCTCTCTCTCTCAAACACAAACTACACACACACACACACACACACACACTGGCCCGTACATGTGCATACATGCGTACATGTGCATACATGTAACTGCTGCCACCACGACAATCACAGTTATGTTTGGTGATGTCACCGTTTTTCTTCACAGCACTTAGCACGCATATTTTTGTTTTGTGTATTTGTTTGCATGTGCGATACTTATTCCTTCAGTTGGATGTAAACCCCAAGACAACAGAGACTTACTTATTCGCTGTCTACGTAGTTATATTCCCAGCATCTAGCCCAGTGCCAGGCACACTGTAGGTGCTAACAAAATGTGCTGAATGTTGACTGAGCTGAGTGAGATGAGCTTGATTTTATATTCAATTTTTGAGCAAAACTCAAGTTTATTATTTATATAGAGGACTAGAATAAGACAACTTTTGGAAAGGAAGGTATAACAGCCAGTTTTGCAGTTTTCTCAAGTCTTAGGCATACCTGACCATTTAACTCTTGTTCATTTTTCTTTATAATACTAACTCAAGGGATTAGTATTATAATAGTGTAATATATAGCTTTAGAAGTGTAACTACTGAATCCAAGATATATGAGAATCCAGCCCAGGGCTGTGGACTGGAGCAAGCATTGCACCTCATGGTAAAGGTTATCTGTCAAGTAAAAAGCAGTCAGAACAGGAGGCTAGAGTCCCCCAGAGAGTGGAGCTAGACAGGCACACCAAGGCAGCTATATGGCCAGCCCCTCACATACACGAGGGGCACTGTATGAATAGGTAGAAAGCTGAAGGAGAGTCTGATAGTTTGGCTTTCCTGAGCTGAGTTTATTCACACATTGTCCCTCTTGACCATATGAGTTCTGAGTGCTCATGACTCAAAATTTAATTCTTCTTGGAAGTCGTATGTCTTCTGAAGAGAGCCTGAAAGTACCAGAAACCCAGAGGAAGAACAGTTTTAAGGCCACAAGTTTTTAAATATCATTGTATGATTTTTGGAAGGTATTTCATCAGAATTTCTTGGACATTAGAACGCAAGCTAACAAACCATGGCCCACAGGCCAAATCTGGCCAGCTGTCCATTCTTTTTTGTAAATAAAGTTTTATTGGAACACGGCCATGCTTAATCATTTAGGTATTTGTGTTTGACTACTTTTTCCTACAATGGCAGAATATATGACCTACAGGGCCTAAATTACTTACTATCTGGACATAGATAAGAAAAAATTCTAACCCTTGCATTATAGCTTACAAGTGAGACTTCATTTTAACACCTAATTATTAATCAACGTGAATTTATAAAACAGCACTCAACACAACCAGAATCCTACCAAGTTTTGCTTGCACAGAATTCCATTGGGCTCCTCTTACTGTCTTCTCTCAAACAAATGCTTGGCTGCGTTGCACCCTGCATGTGCTATTTGCTGTTTGTTGTCACTTTTAACCTATTAACAATTTACCTCCTTTACATTCTCCCTTTCTGTTGTGCACAACACGGTGTATCCCTATTGCCACACTTGTGTGCTGTGATATTTAGAAAATGCTTCTCTATGTTTATAAAATTCCACAGGAAATATCACTGCTCCCTCAGGAAGGGTGTTCTGGAATTGTTCACATTCTTCACCATTTACAACTCACTTCTAGAATTGTATATGCTCTTGAAAATGTATCATTCACCAGAGTCTGAGAAAATGATTTAACACAAATTACATATTCATTTAAATTATGTAGACTCAGAAAAGAAAAAGCCACAGTAAGGTCTAGTCTGTATAATAATACAAAAAGCCATAGTAAGGTCTAGTTTGTATAATAATAAACAAATTTGTCTTAGAAATAATATATAAGATTCAAATTCTAAAATAAGCTGGAAAATGTAACTGATAGAAATGAAACATTTTCAGTCTTAAAAGAAATGGATATTTTATGGCAGTAATAGCAAAATTTGGAAAGGCTGGGAAATATTTTTGCTTAGTAAACATTTGAGTGTTGATAATTTCTGTCAATTCATAGGAATATGTGAAGACATTTAATCTGATGTTTATTTTACCAGGTATAGATTTTTGCTGTAATTGTGAGAAATACATTATTAAATAGGCAACATGGTAGATGTCATACATAATGCTTTCTTGCAGAAATTGTGAACAAATAAATATTCTCTTCTTTTCTCCTCTCTAGAACAGTGTCTGGAATACAACAGACATTCAAACTATCGAATGAATGAATAAATGAAAATTAAGTTCAAGTCACATTCATATGAGTTTTAAAAATACTTTTTTTAACTGTGATTATGATTCTTCAATAAATTTATGACTATATTTTTGCCTTTTTCTTATTACAGAATCATTTAAAATCAGGTTACTAGCTAGGGAAACATCTGGGCAACATGTAAGAAAGAATGTCCAACCTGATCCTAATTCTTGTGTATGGTTCTTCTGGAAAGCAGTCCTGGAAGATCTTAACTTTCATATTTATTTTATATAGCTGCTTCACTACCTACAAGCCAAGATAAGTTGGATTATTAAAATTATTGATGCCAATAAGGATAGACAAATAGATCCATGTAACAGAACAGAAAGTCCAGAAATATATGGTCAATTCACATATGTGGTCAATTCATTGTTGACAAAGATGCCAAGACAATTCAATGAAGACAGGAAAATATTTTTCAAAAATGATAATGAAACAGCCAGATACACAGAGGGAGAAAATTAATGTCAATTCCCTACTTTCACCACACACAAAAATTAACTCAAGATAGATCATAGAGCTAAATGTAAAGCAAAAGCTATAAAGCTTCTAGAAGAAAGCAAAGGAAAATATTTTCACATTTTCAAAGATTTTATAGACAACACAAAAACACTAAATATAAAAGAAAAACATAATAAATTATACTTCCTCTAAGTTAGAAACTTCTGCTCATTATAAACACTATTAAGAAATTAAAAGATAAGCCACAGATTAGGAAGACATGTTTGCAAGACATGTATATGAAAAGAAATATATATGTATACATATATGTATAAACTAAGACAAGTAACCACATTTTTTAAAATAGGCAAAATCTTTGAGTAGATTATTCACAGCAGAAAATATATAGTCAAAAGATCATGAAATAATACTCAACATTATTAGCTGTTAGTCATCAGGAAAATGCAAATAAAAATCACAGAGATAACCACCAGACACACGCACTGGAAGGCTCAAATTTAAAAGACTGCCAATACAAATGGAAGATGTGGAAAAACTGGAACTGTCATACACGCCTGGCGGCAATGTGAAACATGAGAACCACTTTGGAAAACTGTTTAGTAGTTTCTCATATAGTTAAACCTACACCTACCTAAATGGTATTGGCATTCTAAATAATTACCTAAGAGAAATGAGAGTATATGTCCACAAAAAGTCACATACAAATGTTTACAGAAGCTTTACTCATAGTAGTGAAAAACTGGAAACAACCCAAATATACATCAACAGATAAATGGATTAAAAATAATGGCATATCTGTACAATAGAATATTGCTCCACAATAACAATGAACTATTGATATACATAACATGGATCCCTCTGAAAACATGATGCTAAAAAAGTCAGATACAAAAGAGAATAACCTGAATCATTCCATTTATATGAAACCCTAGAATAGGCAAACTATCTGTAATGATAAAAAGTACATCAATGATTGCTTGGTGGGTAGGTGAGTAGGTGGAGAATTGACTACAAAGTTTAATGGACATGTTCTTACATTGATACCATTGGTGGTTACATGAATGTAATCATTTGGCAAAACTCACCAAATTATATGCTTAAAATGGGTGCATTTTATTGTGTGGGGATTATACATTAATGAAGAGGATATGAAAAGAAAAATATTTTAAATGGATAAAAGATGTGAACAGATCATTAAAAAGAGATACAAAAGATAGAAAGAGATAAAATAGATCTCCAACAAGCCCATGTAAAAATGCTCAACTTCATTAGTCATCAGGCAAATGCATATTATGATAATAGTGACATATCATTTCTTACTCATTATAAATATCTACCCTATCACCCATCAATTTCACTCCTAGTTCTGAATCCAGAATAAATGAAAACATATCCACTGAAAGGCTTATGCAGATTTGTTTTAGATTCTACATATAAATGAGATCATAAGTTTTTGTCTTTTTATTTCTGTCTTATTTCACGTAGCATAATGTCCTCCAGGTTATCCAGGTTGTTGAAAATGGTAGGATTTCCTTCATTTTTAAGGTTTAATAACATTCCATTTTATATATATACCACATTTTCTTTATCCATTCATCTGTCAATGGACACTTAAGTCATTTCCATTATCTTGGCTATTGCAAATAATGTGGCAATGTACAAGGTAGTGCAGATATTTCTTTGACACATTGATTTCATTCCCTTTGGATATATACCCAGCAGTGGGGTTGCTGGAGCATTTGGTAGTTCTATGTTTAACTTTTTGAGGAACCTCCATTCTGTTTTCCATAATGGCTGTACCAATTTACCTTCCCATCAACAGGGTACAAGGGTTCTCTTTTCTCCTCATCCTTGCCAACACTTGCTATTGTTCATCTTTTTGATAATAGCCATTCTAATAGGTGTGGTTTTTGTTTGCACATCCTAATGATTAGTGATGTTGAGCATCTTTTCATATACCTGTTGGCCATTTGAGTAGAATGGGGGTTACCAGGGGCTGGAGGATAGGGGTGAAGGGAAGATATTGGTCCAAAGGTATAAACTGTCAGCCATGAGATGAATAAGTACCAGAGACCTAATGTACACCATGGTGACTATAGTTAATAATAATGTATTTTATACTTTAAATTTGCTAATATAGTAGAATCCAAGTGTTCTCACTACCAAAAATAAAAGGTAACTATGTGAGGTGATGAATATTTTAATTAGGTTGACTGTGGTAACATTTCACAATGTATATATATATCAAAGCATCTCATTGTGCATGCTAAATATATACAATTCTTATTTGTCAATCATACCTACATAAAACTGGAAACATTTTAAAATAAAAAAAATTGGGGGAAAAAAGACTTGTGCAAGTTTATAGCCACTTTAGTTATAGAAGGCCCAAACTAGAAACAAACCAAATACCAATCAATAGAATAAACAAATGTGAAATAATCAGATAATGCAATTATACTCATCTGTAAAAAGAATTGAACTACTGATATACAAAGCAACATGGAAAAATTTGAAAAACATTCTGCTGAGCCCAAGTCAGATATAAGAATATGTATTGTATGATTCTATTCATATAAAGTTCATGAATGGCTAACCTACTCTTTGGTGATAGAAATCAGAATGACCGTTACCTATGGAGGGAAGATTGGCTAGAAAGGAAGTGAGGAAACTTGTGGAGTGACAGAAATATCCCATCCCTTGACCGAGGTGATGGTTACATGGTATATATCTATTAAACTCATTGATTTTAGGAACTTGAATTTAAGAACTCAAAATTGGTCGCATATTATTCCTTGTACATTTTATCTCAATTAATAAAACAACAATAAAAAACTCCAGCCAAGTCAATTGAGTAATTACAGCCTTTAATCACCCCTTTTCTTTCATGGATAATCTGGCTAATAAATACATAATGGATTAATGTTAAAAATCTACTTTGTCTACTTTTCTTTGAAGAAAATTATTTTAAAAATCATCCCTTTACATGGAATTTGATTACCTTTTAGCTATTAGAACATTTAATTCATAGTTCACGCATCATTGCCAGCATCATCCAATGATGTAAAATGATATTTACTGCTTTGCTTAGCAGTACTTGAGGGTTTTTACTTAAGGACTAATTATTTTTCCTTGGATTTATTTTCTATAGCAAGGAAATATTTACTGCACACTAGTAAGAAGGAAGTAGAAGAGACCAAAAATATCTAAAATAAGCAGTCGTTATTAGTTGAAAGGAAAGATTTGAGATTTAAGAGTTACCAGACAAAAGAGCATACCTTCTGGGAGCCTTATCTTGTATCATTTGTTCCGTTTTTTGCCTTTCTATTTTGATCATGGCATTCTGAGCACCTCTGAGTATTGAAGAAGGGGGCTGGTGGAAACGGGAAGAATAGCTGAAAGCTCCAAGATTCACAGCCCCTCTTGCAGGTGTTGGTATTAGTACGTGAGGCTGCTGGGTAACAGGAACCTCAGCCTTTGTCGCCTGGATGTATCCTGGCAACCTGTCAACAAAAGGAACCGGACTGAGTTGTCTAGTAACTGACTGGGAAAATCCAAAACAAGGGGAGAAGGAACTCAGAAACAGACAGCAAAATAGGCGTGGACCTCAGCTTTCTTTTAAATTGATTCCAGGAATTTTACCAATGGATTGAGTATCCGACAAGGAGAGGCAGATTAATTGAAGTCACAAGGCTCTTTTTGATGTGAAAACTCAACTAATTTTTAAGGAAGAAAAGAATATTTACTGATTATCTTACTGATCTTTTCTAGGGACTTTTGAAAGTATCATCTAAATGGAAGAGTTTGGTCTCTTCTAAAACGGGGAGATGAATATTCTTCCTGATTCTCAAAGGGTGTTCTATGCTTTGGTCTAAAATGCAAGGAACTGCGAGATGTAGACTCTATGCTTCGTTTATTTTTCTAACGTGTCCTAAGATATAAAAAACATTTTTAAAAACTAAGATCAACATTTAAAAATATATCTGAAATAATAATTTTTTTACACCTCATATTTAGAAATACTCTGAGATATTGAGATAATTGTGGTACAATTCCACAATGAAATACTCTGCAAGAGTTAAAGTTATGAGATGAAAGAGCTTATTAACATGGGAAAAGGTTCACAATATATTGCTAAACGTAAAAGAGAAGCTACAAAACAGAACAAATAGTATGGTCTCATTAACTGTGTGTGTGTGTGTATGCACACACACGATTAACTCAGTGGACATATACCAAATTTTAACAGTGGTTACCTATGCGTGGTGAGATTAAGGAACATTTTATTGCGTGTTCCTTGGAGTTAAGGGTCAAAAAAGCCTCATACAACCTCTAGTATTTCGAGACCCTGCCCCTCGTCCCCAGATAATGCAGTTGGGATTGTTAATTCTGCTGAAGTGATTTCAGAGCACACAGTCTGGAGATCCCACTGTACAATAAACTTCCACATCCTAACTTGCTATAGTGCTGTAAAGATGAACAGATATATCCTCTACAGACATTTAAAGATATCTCAGATATCTCAATTATGCTATCACATAAAATAGTTCTAATTTTCTTCTGAAATCATTTAAAAGACACCATATAAAATAATAACCCTTGCCTAAAATGCCATAAGAGCTGCTGTGATGTCAGTGACTAAATACTGAGATGGGGGCAAGAAAACTCAGTTTTACCTGTGACCTTTTTCTAACTGTTGTGTCCCTACTTAGCATACTTCTCACTTTACACACACTGCCTGCGTTGCTGGACTTACTGTGAGCTAAATGCGATATTACTCTAAAGAAATTGCCCAGTAAATGAACAAACACTACCCCAATGCACACACGCTATTCAGCCCAGCGTCTGGGTACTTGGTCCGGACGGCAGAGCAGCCGGGAAGCGCTGACCTATGACAGGCGCACGACCCCAGGAAACATCGCGAGAACTGGTATTTCCAGGAATTCTTTATCCCAACCGTAGCAACTGCTTTCGGGAGACCCAAGAATAGCAGAGCTCGCAGCAGCTGTGAGCTGGGTGCACCCACAGCCCTCTCCTCCCTGGTGCGGTCGCCAGGTTGCGCCGGCTGCTTTTCTGCGTTTGCCGAAGCTGCTTTTGAAACGGGCTGGAGAGGATCCTTCGTTTACTCCCAAATTCTGGACTCGTTTGAAATTCATGCGTTTGTAGTTTCAGCCTAAACTGAACTTCCTGGTGCTCAAATGTATTTCATCTTGGCAGAACAGGCCTTCCTAGGTTCTCTCCTCTGTCTCTCTCTCCTTTTAAAGAAACCAAAACTTTCAAGCTGCTTATATTTAAACACACACACACACACACACACACACACACACACAGTCTCTCGGACGGCATCTTGGACATCAAATAGCTCTTACAACACACAACCTTTGATGATTTAAGTGTAAATGAAGCAGAAACATATGGATTCTTTTTCCCATAAATCACATACGGTCCTAAAAAATCAAGGGGGAATGTACTTGGCATCATGTATTCTATCTGGTTGAACCCAAAACATCTGAAGAATACTTAGAGGCTAATGAATCCAAAATATTTACCCATCCCTATTTATAACGGTGGGGGCGGGGGGAAGCCCTTGATTTATGGCGACAGCTAAACTGCTCACATCTGTTGAGTAGGCAACAAGCAACCAGCGTGAGCTTCCAGATAACAGTGTCTTTCTTCTGTTCCGGCTCCAGGCAGTCAGCTCAGCCTCGGATCAAAGACACTGAAGCCCTTACTTCAGCCGGTCTGGTTTGCTATTGCTTGAGCTTTTCTCACCTAGAACAATTGCGAGTTATTTCAAGTTATGTGATGTCCAATCATGCTTTTGTCACTGAGGGATGATGCCAGCCTCCACCAATAATCCAGATCTGACCCCTTGTGGCAGTAGCCCCACCACAAGGAATTCTGGCTTATTTTCCCTTCATAAAATCACAGCTGTTGTCCCGCCCCTGACATTTTCATTAAAGGAGTAAATCATGGTGATTTTTATGGAGCAGGAGGAATGCTTCTCCTTGCTGGTATCTCTGACCATCCACACGTCTCTTCATTGATGCAAACCCCAATCTTCGCAAGCTATTGATAATCGTTTTGAGTTTATTTAAACTTGGCAGGGACTACATTCTGTGTGCAAGGATTTTTTGTTTTTTAACTGGCAACAGCAGGAATCCAAACAGGATGTTTGTGAAGTCTGGCAAAATAGGTTCACTGGGCGCCTTGTTTTCTTCTACCCAATTATTTTTTACTTCATACTTACCGCCTAACTCAGAAACAGCCAGTGCCAGCCACCTGAAATCTGTTATCTCATCCTTTAACAACCCACAAGGTTAGGCATTAGTATCCTTGTTTGGCAGGTGAGGAAACTGGGGCTCAGGGGCATTAAGCCACTTGCCCCTGATGGCAAGGCTAATCCAAAGCAAATCTGGATGGACGTGAAGGTCTTTCTGCTGCCCAACAACTTTCCTTCCACTGCATTCTGCAAGATCTTGCTTCCAGATTGCCATATCAAATAGACTGACCTCAAAAAAGAGAGTCATTTTCTAAATATGCCTTTTGTCACAAGAACAGCCTTTGCATAAATTGAGCTTTGTATACTGTACTGTATTGCATTTACAAATGTCTAAATGTATGGCTAAGTAGTATTCCATGGTATACATACACCACATTTTCTTAATCCACTCATGAATTAGTTGGCACTTAGGTTGATTCTACATCTTTGCAATTGTGAGTTGTGCTGCGATAAATATTCGAGTGCAAGTGTCTTTTTGATAAAATGACTTCTTTTCCTTTGGATAGATATCCAGTAGTGGGATTGCTGGATCCACATTTATTTCTTTGAGGAATGTCTGTACCGTTTAATATTTTGAAGAAAAAAAAGATCTAAATTTAAAACATTGCAGGCCAGGCGCGGTGGCTCACGCCTGTAATCCTAGTACTCTGGGAGGCCGAGGCGGGTGGATTGCTCAATGTCAGGAGTTCAAGACCAGCCTGAGCAAGAGCGAGACCCCATCTCTACTAAAAAAGAAATGATCTGGACAACTAAAAATATATATATATAGAAAAAATTAGCCGGGCATGGTGGCACATGCCTGTAGTCCCAGCTACTCGGGAGGCTGAGGCAGAAGGATTGCTTGAGCCCAGGAGTTTGAGGTTGCTGTGAGCTAGGCTGATGCCACGGCACTAACTCTAGCCCGGGCAACAAAACGAGACTCTGTCTCAAAAAAAAAAAAAATAATAAAAATAAAATAATTTAAAACATTGCAAAACGTGCCCTGTGGTAGATTAGAAAGAATGAGGGGGGGATACACTTTAAAGATGAATTTTTAAAAGTTTTAAAAAATTGATTATATATCACTTAACTCCAGTGAGAATGGCCTTTATCAAAAAGTCCCAAAACGATAAATGTTGGCATGGATGCAGAGAGATAGGAACACTCATACACTGCTGGTGGGACTGCAAACTAGTACAACCTCTGTGGAAAGCAATATGGAGATGCCTCAAAGAGCTACAAGTAGAACTACCATTTGATCCAGCAATCCCATTAGTGGCCATCTACCCAAAGGAAAAAAAGACATTCTATAAAATGACATCTGCACTAGAATGTTTATGGCAGCACAGTTCACAAAGATGTGGAAACAACCCAAATGCCCATCAATACATGAGTGGATAAATAAAATGTGGTATATGTATACCACGGAGTTCTACTCAGCCACAAAAAACAATGGTGAACTAGCACCTCTTGTATTATCCTGGATAGAGCTGGAGCCCATTCTACTAAGTGAAGTATCACAAGAATGGAAAAACAAGCACCACATGTACTCACCATTAAATTGGTACTAATTGATCAACACTTATGTGCACATATAGTAGTAACATTAATCAGGTGTCGGGCAGGTGGGAGGGGGCAGGAGGGGATGGGTGTATTCACACCTATTGGGTGTATTCACACCTATTTGGTGTGGTGCGCACCATCTGAGGGCTGGACAAGCTTGAAGCTCTGACTTGGGTAGGGCAAAGGCAATATATGTAACCTAAACATTTGTATCCCCGTAATATGCTGAAATAAAAAATCATTGATTATATTTGATGCATCAGCGTCCTGCTCACCAGATCTTAAAACCTCAAGGATTCCTTGCCCTAAGGCAGGTGAGTGTTTCCGAAACTGTTTTTATCATTGCCCCTCCCCCACCAAGACTTTTTAAGTTTATTTTCCTAATTCTCCTTCACCCGCCACAAAATTTTAATATCACAGATTTACCTTATATCGGTTTATGTACTGAGGCCCTTTGGTGGGCCACAAAGCAATATAATATCTGAGATTATGTCACGCCCAAAAGCAATTTCCAAGGCTCCCATGGGGAATGCATGCCGAGGGAGATGCATCCAAAGAGCGGACAAAGTTGTTGGCCTCAGGTGATCTCATGGTCAAGTGGACGTGCAGAAAAGTGGTCAGGAGGACACAGACACCATAACCCTTCCCAAATTGCCAAAACATTACAGTCAATTTTCCCTTGACTGTATTCAAGAGAAAAACGGACTTGTTTGAAAACGGGCAATAAATATGTTATATTTTCAAAGTATTTGAGTGGTTTTATCATAAAACTACAACTCCTGCGGTTGAAATAGACTTCAAAATATTAATAGCATCTAGTCCAGCCAACTGTCTTCAGGCAAAAAGATATTTTTGGTCTGACTTTTTCAAATTGATGAGGCGTTTAAGCAGAGGACCTTCAATTATTTGTTCATGTGGTACAGATTTAAATTCAGATTCCAATAAAAAAAAAGTCAAAGGACTTCCTTGCTTTTTCTTTGGCATAATAAAAACATTGCCAGGGCAGATAGAGGGTTTTCTTTCTTTTGATATTCCTTCCTGTGGACAGGGACTGTTTCTTCAGTATTATATCTAGTGTTCCACTAATAATAAAATATTTTGTATATAAAATATTTTGTATAAAATATTTTGTATATTGTGTCATAAAACCTCCTGTTTTGAGGGCCCAAGATTCTAGGTTTTCAGTGTTTGCTGTGAGTCTGGGCAGCACACCACAGCCCTGGCTCTCCTGGCCTGGTGCAGTCCTCCCTCCTACTGCTCCACCTCTCTCCCCTACCTTCCCGCATCCCTACAGCAAGTCTGAACACAGTGCTTGTGTGGAGCAGGTGCTCCGTGCATGTGTGCCCACTATGTCGGACTCCTTTCTTGTTAAAAGACATATTAGTGACCAGTTGGGTAGAAGATGACTAGAGTTACAAGATGTTAAGGTCAGATTAGTACTTAGTTTAAGTTTTGTTCTGAATATAATGTAAACGTTTTGAAATAATTTTGCCTCTTTTTGTAGATTTGAGATTTGGCAGAAGTCCAAAATCTTTTGGCATGTGAACAATACATATTCTAATAAATACTTAATCACTAGCTTATTACTCAAAGATTTCTAAAGCTGGCTTAAATTAGAGGGTTCATGGCTGATAACTAATATTTTACTTTTTCATGTGCATTATTGTGAAGGGCATTTCAAATCCTTAATTGAAGACTGTAGTTATACGGAAATTCTTTCTTATTCTTATTCTTTCCACCAGTCTCAGAGAAAGGGATGTTTCTTCTCCCAGGTAATCTGCTTCCCCAGTGATCCCCTCCTTTCTAGCACCTTTAATTTCTCCTATTCCACTGGCTTCTCCCTTTCAACTTTTAAGGAGACAGGGGTCCTCTGTCATAAAAAGCAAAGCAAAACAAAACAAAACAAAACCCCTGCCTTTGCTGTGTGTTCCGACTCTCTTCTGGAGTAAGAGTGATCTACATCACTGGCTCCATTCTCCTCATATCTTTCTTCATTTTTACTCACCTCTCTACCCCATCATTTGGGTTCTATCCCCCTCTGTCACTGCGGCATCTTCTTATAACATCATTGGTGTCTTCCCAGTCAGCTCAGCCAAGAGTTTTTCCTGGTTTCTGTCAACCACAATGGCTTTGATATGTTTAGCTGTTGCCCTCCCATCCTCCTTTAACTACTCCATTGATGTTAGGGAGAAAAGTACAGATCCCTCAGACTGACTTCAAGACCTGATAAATATGAATATAATCCATTCAAGAAGTAGACAGTCCAAAACCTAAGTCTCAGCCATAGTTCCTGGTATGGAAGCTGTTTGTCGCCACTATGAGCGAGTAGAGGGAGAGATGGCAGCTCGTTCACAGGGACCACTGTATTCTGAGACCTAGAGAGAAAGAAGAAAGTTCATTCTTGTTGTATGCCAAGCCTTGCGCCAGGCAATTTTCTGTTGGGATCTCCCTTTGCTATGACGGGTAGTTTTCTGTCTCTCCTGACTTAATTTCTGTAGATCTTTGCTAATGTAGAAACTTGGATAGAGTAATGACACATGACAGTTTTACCAAAGAGATGGTCAGTATCAACAAGACTGGTTTGCTTGCCTCTCCAAGGCTCTCCTCGAACCCTGAAAGCCTTCAGCTGACTCACATGGGAACTTGTGCCATGCGCCCCTTGCCCTCGCTGATGACCTGATGAGGCCAGATTGAGGGCACATGGTGAGGGACAAGGATGCCAGGAAAAGTTGACATTTTCCACACACCCACCCTAGTCGACTCCGTATGAACCAAAACGAAACTTGATGGGAAAACATTCTCTGGATTAGTGGTTCTCAACTGGTGGTGATTCCTCCACCCCCAGGGACATTTCACAATGTCTAGAGACATTTTTGGTTGTCACATAAGGGGGAGATGGGGAGTGCTCCTAGTGGGTAGAGGGCTGCTAAACTTCCTCAAAAGCCCAACTCAGCCCTCCCTAAAAAGAATTATCTGGTCCCAAACGCTAGTGGTACTAAGGTCTACCTTGTGCTCTGGTCTCTCTGTGTATAAATGGGCTATGAGTTATGATGCTTTTTTTCTAGAATGGGCTGAGTCAACAAGCTCTTTCCAGACTCATGGTGCATAACTAAGAGGTTCCATCACAAATAAAGCAGCAGGGCCAGAGAGTCTCAGCAGCTTACTCACATTTCTATAGCCAATAAGTGAGGACGTCTTTGAAATTGCACACAGGCCCTGCCTGACTCACTTCATGGACCATGCTCTTTCCCACGTCACCTGCCTCAAGTAGCTGAGATGCAGACCTCCAGTCGTATATGACTAAGGGCAAAGTCATTTCTGCAGTGCAAAACTTAGTTAGAGAAAGTGCAAGAACCGAGAACTGAGACCAAGTCTTCCCCATGAAAGCTCTAATGGAATTAGAGTGGGCAAGAAGCTAGGAGCTGTCTGATGTGTAGGCAAATGCAGACCCTGAGGTGTCAGGCCAGAGCCACGTTATAGGAAAATAGGAAGACAAGGTCTAGTCCTGCTAGTCCAGGACAGTTGCACCAGAATCTGCTCCTAGATAAAGCGAAGACTGGCAGAGGTTCTTGTGAAGTGATGATCCCAGACAGGTGAACATGTTCGTAACCAGATTCTATCCTAGCATATGCTCCATTTGTTATATCCTCTGGGCCTTGACTCACTCAGCTGTCCTGTCCTCCCAGCTTCCAGCCCAAGCAACTTCTTCCTTCTCCTCCTCCCCTAAAGCTGCTTCTTATAGTGGCTGTTCAATAAACAACCAGTGAATTTTGAACTTTTTGGCTAGTAAGATAATGCTTATGCTTTATATTGTTATTATTAGTAATGTAGTATGGCTCCAACATCAGACTCAGAATGGAAAATGTTATTTCTATTATTGTAGAGTCACTGCTTTGAGAATATTAGCTATTTTTGCAGTTAAACTCTATGTTACCTTATTTTGAAAAAGAGGCATCTGGTCTAGAGGGAGAAAATTATCTACCCAATTGAAAGTAGAACCCATGAAGATGTGGTTTAGCCCACTTTATTATTATATATTTATATTTTCTGGAATGGGCTATATGTGTGTGTATATATATGCACACACATACATATATACACACATATAGGTACACAGTACAAAATTGAAATATAAAAATGTAAATTCTCTTTCCACCCTGACTCACCAGCTTCCCATTCCAGAACCCTACCACAGCGGCAACTTTTTGTACCAATTTCTTGTGTATCCTTCCAGAAAAATCTCTGCATTTACAGATGTGAATCTATGTATGAATACTGACTCCTGATCTGCAGGCCGGAGCCCTTCCCATCCTCTTTGTGGCCACCACAGCTTCTGTTGCTCAAGACAAGCCACGACAAAACAGATGACACATTTGTGCTGTTGAAGGAAAACTCAGTGACTCAGAGGGACACAAATTGTTCCATGCACCTTTCATCCTCATTACCAGGTAACTTTGCCAAAGTCAAGTGGTGACATTCTGATTTACCACTCAACCGAATGAATACAACTCACATTTGATGAGGAGCTGAAATTCAAATACCAAAAAACAAAAAAATATATTTTCCTAAGGTTTCCGGTTTCGTAATCAAACTTGTGTTTTTACTTTGTTGAGAATATTATTTTCCTTTTAGTTCAATGAATGCAATCTATGTGGAAAACTGAAAACAGGATTCTTCCTGCATCACTAATTAATCACCAAATCTTCAAATTTAAGAGCAGGTTCCACCACATTACTGAAATGTGCAGATAGCATCTCAGAAAAAAGACCCCAGGAGCCTCACTGTTTTCTCCGACCAGACTAGGCTGAGCCCAAATCGATCTCCAGGTATGAAGTGCAAATTGGGCTCACCATGGCTCTGCCATTCGCAAGCACCTGTATTCGAATAAACCAGGAATACATTTCTCTTGGCTCTTATAGAGCCCTTTAAATAGACTCCAGCCCTCCTAAGGTTTTTGTCCGGGTTGCCTGAAAGTGGACAATTTTCCCAAGTTTGCTTTGGCACCCATGCCATGGATTTTTATTGAAAGTCCCAGTTGTTTTAGTGGGTGCCAGTTTGCCAGCAGTTCTCTGTGGGGGCCTCCCAGCCAATTCCATGAGAACTATGTGCACCTAGAACGTGCCAAGTGATATAAGGGGTACCCTGTCCCCGACTCTTCGCTCTCTTTTATATGACCACTGATGCGTCTCCACTTTCAATTTAAGGACACACTACTGAGTGTGTCTGCAGCACTTCCAAAGTCAAATAGCTGTTTCTAAATTGAAAGCTTTTCTGCTTTTTTCCCTGCAAACATGTCTGTTGCTCTGGGTTTAGATCCAATTTATTCTACTACATCACATCAAACTGGTAAGGTGACAATGAGACAGGTTCATCAGGAACATATATTTTCCATGAATGAAACAAAATAAGGATTTGGTTGGGAAAAAGTGGGAATATAGTCCAAGACTGATTCTCACAACACCCTTTGATAATCAGTGGGAAAGATCGCTCATTTAGGAGGCTTGTAAATAAGTGTGCAGATGCATTTACACCACCACACGCAAATCATCATGTAATCACAGGAAGTCAAACCAAGATTGGCTTAAATTGGAGTTTACAAGGTCCTTGCCCCAAGATTAAGAAGTGTCCCACATTTTTCCTTTATTATTTTTTCTATATGCCATTTCCCTTGTGTTTTATTACTTTGTGTGATTGGAAAGCTTTTTACAATTTTACTTTATGAAACACTTAAGAAGACTTAGTTTAGTAATGGCTCAACCATGAAACAGCAGAATTCTCATTTTTAAAATTAGACTAAAATTCTCTAAGCCAGTTATTTCTTATTTCATGTTCATATTATTTCATATAAATATAAACAATTTTCTGAGTAAATTTTTTCAATAAGGCCAGAAAACTAATGCATAGCAGAGAAAAAAAAATGTACTTGAGAACAGATTTTATTAGCTGTTCTAGTGAAAAAAAAAAAATGTTTCATACCAACCAAAACTTAAAAGAAACCTGTTATTTTACAATCTTCACCTTCCCTTCAATTATACCAGCTTTAATGTTTTTTCTTTGAATTCCCTTGGGTCAGACAGTACTCTTAAGCCTCAAGATTATAAAAACAAGAAACCTTTCCAAAATCACATGGGTAAAGTCTCAACCTGCTGTTAAAAATACTACTGATGAGGCCAGTGGTTCATTCTCTGGGCAGCTTTCACAGGCTGTATGAACTCAGAGAGTCACAGTGGACAACACTGAACTGTAGGGAGCATGGCATTCTGTAGCACTCTGTCCCCAGAAAAATACTGTGGCTGACTCTGGGAATTGTCTACAACAGCCATTCCCTACCTCATTTGCCCTGTCCTATATCCACTAAAGAGGCTGAAAAAGGAAGGTTACTTTCCCATTCTCCCTTCCACCTGGAGATAGCCCTGTTACCTAGTTCTGGCTAAAAGGACATAGGACAATGTCTATTAGAGTAGTGCTTTTCAAGCTTTACTGTGTATAGGAATCACCTAGGGATCTTGTTAAAATGCAGAATGTGAATAGATAATCACAGTAGGGCCTGGGACATTACATTTTAATAAGTTCACAGATGATGGATGATGCTGTGATCTGAGGACCACTATTTGAGTAGCAAAGTGTTAAAGGGCTTCTGGAAAGGATTTTCCTCCTTGATTTCGACAGAGGCGTTAGAGGAGAAAGCTGCCTCTCGTCCTCCCCTCCAGCTTCCTGCTTTTGAGTAGGATTGAAGATTGGTGAATGTGGGGCTGTGTCGAAGGTCTTATATCCAAGATGGATGGAAGTCAACATGGTGAGAATAGCAGAGTAAAAGAATAGAACGTGTCCAGGCCTTTGATGATGTCATTATGTCACTGAAGTCAACTAATCTTGGGACCATTTGCTTCTAGACTTCTTGTTTTAATGGGATAATAAATATTATTATGGTTTAAGTCACTGCTTGTCATGTTTTCTATTATATGCAACCAAACAGTTCTTATTTTATTACAGGAACTAAGCTGATCCATTCAGAACTAGGTTTATAATCAATTAGCCCAGAGGCAAACTCTTTAGGTCAATAGCCTACAGAGAGAGTCACTGGGCCTGGGGGATGGTGATTCTATGGCTATAGGTCTTCTAGGAACAGAGAACATACATTCATGTGCTTCTGGAAGAAAAATTTATTCTTAGGATTGTGGCAATTTGCTTTATAACACCTGGCACAAGAGTGGGGGAAAGAGGAATGGAGAGAGGCCAAAGATTTTGAAGTGTTTCTTCTATTTTCTTATTTTTCTAATTAAACTATTCTGAGGTATGAGAGAATAAGTGATTTCCCATGGGTAAGCTCATAAAGTGAAGTTCGCTGTTGAAACTTATTGGCATCCAAAGACATCTTTTGACATTTAATACTGAGGATATGAGTTGCAGAATTACAGGAAATTAACTAACACGTATGATTTTGGAAAGGTGTAACACTTGCTTCTCCTAATATTAATATTAAATGAACACAGGGTGAATGTAACTTTGTCAACAAAAGCATTTTGAATTTCTTTGCTTTATCTTAAGTATATTTTATCCCCCAAAACTCTGATCTTTCCAGTTCTGTCTAAATCTTTTGTAGCTTTCTTTCTACCATCTCAATTTTCTCATTGTATTAGTTATGTTACAATCTTACCTGCGGTGAAAAACAACTGTAGCTTAAATTAAATATGAATTTATTTATGCCTCATTTAATAGTCTGAGTGTAAACAGTCCAAGACAATGAAGCTTAATGGTGTCAGGTCCTCACAATTCCACATTTTCTACTGGCTACTGAATGGACATGGTTTAAAGCCATGTCCATTTGATACCATCTTCCACGGGCTAATACTTCCACCTGGAAGAGACACACATCACTTTCCTTTCCTTCCCATTGGCCAAAGGTAGTTACAACTTTAAGAAAGGTGGGGAATGACAATAACAACCACATGCTCAGGAGGAGAATCAGAATATGTCTAAAGGGCCAAATAATTGTCCAAGTACTTACATAGTGAATTGCAAATGCTGTATAATAGAACAGGAAATACTAGTTACAATGATTGCTAGAACCAAATCAAAATTAAAGACTCCACCTAATTTTGATGCCAACAACTGCATTAATCTCTATCCTCCCCACCTAGAGCAGTTCTTCACAACGTCCTCAGGTATAGGACGTGTCTACTAACACATGTCCTAATAGCCAAAGAGTTTAAAGGAAACTATTAACCTGTAGATCTATATTACATTGAGAAATTTTCCATGCAACAAAAAGGTATATTTGGGGCTGTGCATGGTGGCTCATGCCTGTAATCCTAGCACTCTGCGAGGCTGAGGCGGGATAATTGCTTGAGCTCAGGAGTTTGATACCAGCCTGAGCAACAGCAAGACCCCCATCTCTATTTTTAAAAAAAGGAAAAAAAGTTTTAAAAGTATCACATTTGATGTTCAAAAAAAGTTATATTTCAAGGGTATTTTCCATTTTCCTCTAGAATAATTACTGTGGACAGAAGTAAGACTAATTGTGAAGAGGCTATGATTTGGGGCCATTTTATGATCTTTTAGAGGTAATACCTCCATTCTATTCTCTGTCTCTGCTTTCCAGCTCTTCCGTGAGTCTAATTCCCACAACTAAATTTTCACTTTCCAAGGAGGAACCCTTATTAAGGACCATTTTTATCTCAAAAAAATTATAATCAAAATTTTACTATGATCCGTTCTTTAAGGACACAGCTCTTTGCTAACCAAAATGAAAAAATAATTTATTATAAAGTGTTCATGGCTGAAAGGAATTGAATATGTAATTATTCCCACTAATAAATTTACAGATTAACAAGGACTTTCAATACCTTAAACCAAAGGAGAAACAATAAGAATTTCAGTATTCAGGAAAAAAATTATGAGAGATCTCTTTGAACAGAGCTGTCCTTGGGGATTTTCCTCAAATCACTCCATAGACCTTGAAATAGTTATAAACATAAATAATATATCTTTTTTATTATCTTGCTATTAAAATAACAAATTAATCATCAGATGCTGGTGAGGATGCCATTTAATTGACCACTTAATACATTGGCTTGTATTGGAGTGGGATGACTTTTGTTGGAAAGGAAGCTTGGATTATCAACTAAATGGATAAGTCAAGGATCGTTGCATTAAACATGATTGCTAATGAATGTTAGGCAAAATGCAAAAGAAACGTTCAGTGTTCCTACGCACAGTCCCCTCTCCAGGCACATACCTTCTTTAAGTTTCTCATATATACATATGCCCTCTTACTTTCAAATGTCACTAGCTCTTCCAGAAATGCACCCATTCACCTTTCCCGATCCCACTCTACAGTTTTGCTAATTAGGATTTATTTAAGTGTTACTTCCTCCAGGAAGCCATTCAAGGTGCTAGTAGTAGGAGACTCAGTCCCTCCTATGTGTTTCCGTAGGACCTCTACTTCTCCAAAGTAACGGTCACTCTGTAGACTCGTCTGCATCACCCATAGTAAGGAAAACTCCGTCAAGACAGAGATGGTGGCTCCCTTGGTCCTGTGATCTGAATGTCTGTGCTCCCCTCAAATTCATATGCTGAAATTCTAACCCCTAAGGTATTAGGAGGTGGACCCTTTTGAGAGGTGATTAGGTCATGAGGCCAGATCTCTTGTGAATGTGATCAGTGCCTTTATAAAACAGGCATGAGGAAGCTTGCTTGCCTCTTCAACCGTGTGAGGACACAGTGAGAAGTCAGGAGTCTGCAAGCTGAAAGAGGGGCCCTCACCAGAACCAAAACATGCTGGCACCCTGGTCTTGGACTTCCTACTCTCATAACTGTCAAAGATAACCTTCTGTTTTTTAAAGTTACCCAGTTTATGGTATTTCGTTATAGCATCCTGAATGAACTAAGATCCTTGGTCATTGTTGCCCTCTTAGTATTTCCAGAATAAAATCTGACATAGTGCTCAGAAAGCACATTTTGAATAAATTAATATATTTAACATTGTAGAAAATTGTCTCTTTCTAATCTACTTATTGGTTATATACTTGCCTGATGTTAGAGTTTCAAAATTTAACTGTTATAGGAAAGTAATAATAAATAGATATAGAGAGATATACTCTACTAGATATACATCTAGGTAGATTAATGGGTTATCTAGGCATACATAGGCTCATTATTAGATAAAACAAAATATGTAAAAAGCTATAAGCACAAAGATGCTCCCAGTAGTCTTGTTTATCAAACTCAAATATCAAGTGTATTTCAAATGTTCAATAATAGGGGAGTGTTTATATTAACGATAGTGTAATGCCGACATGGAATAACATGTAGCCATTGAAAAGATGGTTATAAAAAAGAAGGGTTCAGGAGACTATGTCACAATATGGAAAAACTTTATAATAAAATATTAGTTGATTACAAAGTAAGATACTAAATTCTGTGGACATCATTATAACTATGTGAAAAACATACATATGGAAGGAAATAATGATTGTATTTAAGTAGTGGATTATGGTTATTGTTCCTTTAGTCTGTATTTTTATTCACATCATTATGTTACTTTTATAATTGAAGTAAGTAATAAAGATATTTGTGACTTTAAAAGCCAATTAATCTGCATTATGGATGACAAAATAAGAGTTTGCCTAACCACCATGATTGAAAGTTTGAAAGACAAGAATGGAAACCAGTATTGACCGGATCAAAGTAGAGATTTCACCTAGTGTGATGAATTAATGAAAAATAAATCACTAGCCCAATAACAAAATATTTCTTTTGCAGAACTCTTTTTGCCAGACAGAACGCAGACAGCAGAACTGCTTCATGTGCAGGGAGGAAGGCACCAGGAAGGTGGCAATGCTGAGTGCCACGGGAAGTGCTCAAGCATGGATAATTCTTCTCTGGTCTTTGTAGATAGAAATACTAAGTGTGACACCTAAATGAATGGGTGTCAAATGCAGAAAACATGTAAAGGTAGAATAAGCAAATAGCCAAGCAAGGGAGTATTTCAGAAAGCAAATATGTCAAGCCTTGGCTCAAAAGCAAACAGTCTTTTCATGAAGGGAAGTGTTCACAGCATCTATTAAATGCATACTCAATCACAAGAATAAAACCCAGCTGTTTAAGATTAACATTTGTGAAAAACATTTTAAAGAAAGGAATGTAGAAAGCAAATATATATTGTAAAACAAAATCTACACTCTTGGGGTAAGTAAAACTTCCTCTAAAGAATCTGCATGCTCCAAAGCTTATCCTTTACCCCAATGAAACAGCAATTAGATGCATGACACCACAACAGCAGAGGCATGTTCTGCTGTTCGAGAGGAAAGAATATTAAGCTGAAAATCAAGCAAATGATCCCTTAATATAGAATGCCAAACTTCCTTGAATGCAACTGACCGAAGAAAAAGCTGGAGTGGATTCTAAATTTATAAGTAGAAATGATATATCATGGCTTAGATACACTAAATCGTTCAGCTACATGAGGAAGTTATTTGTCATGTACTTCAACACAGAATCAAGATACTAATTGATATTTGTATACTGGCATTAAATGAATGTATAAGCATATGATTAAAAGGGTATATTTGAGAAAACAAGGGGGTAATAGAATACTAATGGCTAAATCGAGGGTTTTTTTTTTTTTCTCCATGGCTAAGTTTTGTGCACATGGACACAGACTATACTAGGTATTTAGCAAGTGGGAAGAAAAAAAAAACTGCTGTGTCTACTGTGAAAAACACTTTAATAGGTCTGTCTAGTTTAGAAGACATCACTTCTTAGTCCACATTGGATGGTCTGGAGCTGTTCTACACGATACAATAAGCACTAGCCACATATAGCTATTGAAATGAAAATGTAAATTAAAATTAAATGTGACACGTAATTCATTTCAAGTGCTCAATAGTCACACGTGACTAGTGGCTACCATATTGTGTAGTGCAGATTACAGATCATTTCCATCATCACAGACAGTTCTGTTGGAGAGCACTGGTTTGGGTCAAGTTTGGGAGATAGAGAAACCAATCGATAGGGATCTTAGATTTGGGGGCCAGTGAAATGTTAAAGAAGTGACAAGGAGATCTGAACAAACAGGAGAAAGTTGCAGTGTAGAGAGAAGCTAGAATCGAATTGGAAAAGAGGGCCGGTTGGTTCCAGAAATGTCTGATGTATTCTTCCAAATAGGAATACCTAATATTAAGTGTGAACTTCTCTACCCCATACCACTCACACCTTTTGTTACAAATCTTCAGGAAGCTCTTAGAACAGAACAACACAGCAAAGGATGATACCTGAGCATCGGGAATAGAACACCACACCCAAAGGACTCAAGCTGGTGGCCAAAGATAAGAGCCTAGAGGCATCTCTCTGCCCAGCAGACTGGGCTCCCTGCTTTCCTGCCACTTCCTTTAAATAAACCATTCAAACATTTGTCTGTGAACTTAAAGTGACCCAGATTCTGCTAGTCATCTCTCTCTGTCTCTCTCTCCCTCTCTCTCTTTGCCTGACCCTTCATTCCTGCCTAGCATGACCCAGGGACGGAGGACTGCCCTCCCAACTCATTTTGCTTTCCCTAGCCAGGATCTATAAGTAAATCTTTGAACTTGTTTCCCATTGTGGTGGTGTATTTAATTGGCGCTTTCCATCTGAAGAACCAGGGACCACCCCAGGCTGGGTTTTCCCTGGGAAGCCAGGAGAACACAAGGTGGGATCCCAGTGCCAAGGCTATGGTCAGGCAAACATAAAACTGGACAGGACTCAGGCAAGAGCCACAAGGGCATCTGCCGGTATAAATAAGTCCCCATGTGAGGTATGCCCTGGTCTTGGGTCAGACAATTAGGCATTAGGCCATCCACCAGGTAAAAGAAGTATCCCTTGAAAGGCGCATAGTAAACGCCCACATTACGGCCCCCTTCATTTCCCCATATGGCAGAATTACTAGCCGCTCTGGTTCTGGAACCCCAATTTAGCTGGGGGCTCTCGAAACAACTCTCCTCCACACATAGCCATGGATCAGTGGTATTTAGGGGAGTATAAGTCAGGGTCATACTCAGTAGGTGGAGATTAGAAATTCAAGAGAAGTTGAGGACCAGGAAAAAAAATAAGACACCCATCCCCAACTCATTACCCCAACCTAACCATAAGAAAGAATCCCCATAACCATAAGAAAGAGAGGCGTTTCAGCAACTTTTATTTAAACTAATGAAATTGATTCTAGAATTACTTCAATTCTCCAATTGACAGAGGTTATGTATATGTGAAAAAAATTATAAATTACTATTCCTTTGTCTTTATTTCCTGAGAGACAATAATCATTTTCTTAGGCATTAGGATGGATAAAGAACCCAAATGCAGTATCCTCTACTTATCCAGCTCAGAAAAGGTTTCAGTTAAAAAAGACCTAAAGATAACTTTTATGAGATGGAAATACCTTGATTGCTAATGAGAAATTGATTGTGGAAGCTTCCTCTGACCATTATTTTATCTCTGCCTGCTTTTCGCTGTGTTTCAGAAATGTTAGGAACCGAGATGCCTTCCTGCAGAGCCTACTTTCTGAGGTGGATGCTCCAACTCAGAATGGATAAAGGTTTATGTCACGAGATTTCTGGGTCAATACCAGGAAGGCCTTTAGCTTTGGGGGTGGGTGTGAGAGTAGCTGACTGTACTTTTGTTTTTCAAAAACCAATAACATCACCATATTAAAGAAGAAGTTGGTGTTTATTTGTATATATATTTTTAAAAGTCTTTTGGTCAACCCTGCAAATAATAAAGGCTTCCAAAATTAAAGGAATATCAAAATAACTATGGCATTTCCTTAGCTGAGCATAATGGTTTCTTCAGAACAGATTTGTGCATAAACACTGAACAGTTTCTTTGCCTCCAGTGACATCTGTGAACAAGTTTACCACTTGGGAGAAGGAGGGACTAATAACTATGTCCAGACATGGGTGGGCACAGGTGCTTCAACAAACAGTTTCACAAACACATCCCAGTTCCGACACATGGGCTATTTCTGACTGATCCCTTAAGACTTCCCGTCACACTGCGTTTGGCCTGGGCGAAGGGCAACTCACTGGCAGGGCGGTCAGAATCATCGTCTAAAGGGCCCGTCTTTACTGGCAGAGTGCATTCCCTGAACATGTTGACTCTCCCCAGAGAGAACATCAGCCCAATGATTTATTAAAAGCAATTGTGTGTTTCCTTGGTCTAGCCAAACATTTGGTGCATGTTACACAACCCTCCAAGACCAAACTTCAGTCTGAATCCTTTGAAGCAAGGCTTTCCCCCACTAGCCTAAATTATAATGAACCTCTGATCTCCCACAGCAACCATATTCTGGAATGTTCACTGGACACTTAATCATGCACTGCTTTGTGAGAGGCACCTCTTCCACTTGTAATGAATAGTTATTTAAAATTTTTATTTTATTTAACTTCTCTCATTTAAAGTTTTTGCAACTTACCCCTGTTAAATAAAATTTATGGGAGGCCATCGTATTGGACTGAGCTCCTACACGAGGGCCCAACAGACTAGACCAAACTAGCATGGAGTCACTCATGCTTGGTGCCATGTAATCAAACTGAACTTACAAACAAGCCAGTTTTCAAAAAACGCAGGAGATTTACAGCAATCGATCCAAAGACATTGAGTCACCCTAAGCTGGCATGATAAGGAAGCCCCCTCTGCCTTAACCCTGCAAGGAAAGTAACTTTGAAAGGACCAATACACTTTTTGTTCCCTGTTTCTGTGTTGTTCAGCCTTTTCTGCATATAAGCCTACTCCCTCTGCTCAGCTCATCTGAGTGCCTATTTTGTAGATGAAAATGCTACCTGATCCCAAATCACTAATAGAAGCCAATTATAATTTATCTTTGACACTCAATTTGTTGAAATTTTGTTCTTTGACACTCCTAACTTCACTTCATACTCTTTGATGGTAAAGACCGTTTTTTAAATTTGTTTGTTTTTGAATAATATTAAGTATGATAGTTTATACCTAATAGACATTAATATATTTTTTGTTAATTTGAAAATAGACTTTTAACATTGCAATTTAGAAATAAGCATAAACTTCTAATCCTTTATAAAACCACTGAGTAACAAAATGTCATTTGTCTAGCATTCTAGTAGTATCAGAGGAAGAGAAATTAATTCTCTTTTTATTAAAATTAGAGGATTGGTGGGTGAAGAGGAAAGGCAGAACAGACAATCCATGCCTCAGAAGTTCCAGAATAATCATCTGATGTGCTAGCTGAAGGAAGTTACTGAATCCCATCAACTACTCAAAGGTATACTGTCTATCTCTAACGTCATCAAGCTGAAAATCAGATGCTCTTCTCTTCTTCCTAACCCCTATGTTTGGAGGCTGGTTATTTTATAACAGGGATGTTGTTCTGGTCATAGACACATAGTATGTGGATTTTCCCCATAAATGACACTTTTTATGCCTATATAGTTAATACATCAGCTAAAACATGTTCAATGTTTAATAAGTCAGTGGTTTTGTAATTCAGCATTAGTAAACAGACTCTTCTTTAAATGACACCTTACTTGGAAGACCAGCGAGAAGTGAACACAACCTATGCTTGAATACTCCAAAAAAAAAAAAAAAAAAGACCTGGAGAATTGAAATTGTGTGCCCTGTCCAAAAGACAGATAATTAATTGTAAGAAGGAATTAGCTGTGCTCAACCTTATCAAAAGACAGATTAAGATGAAATGTATAAATAAAATATCTTCAATACATGTAGAGCAAGAAGGGGTTTTACTTTCCCCTCATCCTTGAGGGTGGGCAGCATGGGTGTTTTTATTAAACCACAGGCAGCCTTTGTTATCATTATGATATATCGAACATGTATATACATGAGAAACCATTATCATAATCAAGATGGTGAACATATCCTTCACCTCTAAACACATCCTCGTGCTATCTCTCTACTACTGCACACCAACCTCAACCCACCATCCCCAGATGAACACTAATAATGTTCTGACACTACAGATTAGTTTTTATTTTCTAGAATTTTACATAATTGAAATCATGCATTAGGTACTCTCTTTTGTTTGACTTCTTTCACTCAGCATAATGATTTTAAGATTCAGCCATGTTGGCTGGGCACGGTGGCTCACGCCTGTAATCCTAGCACTCTGGGAGGCCGAGGCGGGTGGATTGTTTGAGCTCAGGAGTTCGAGACCAGCCTGAGCAAGAGCGAGACCCCGTCTCTACTAAAATTAGAAAGAAATTAATTGGACAACTAAAAATATATAGAAAAAATTAGCCGGGCATGGTGGCACATGCCTGTAGTCCCAGCTACTCGGGAGGCTGAGGCAGAAGGATTGCTTGAGCCCAGGAGTTTGAGGTTGCTGTGAGCTAAGCTGACGCCACGCACTCTAGCCTGGGCAACACAGTGAGACTCTGTCTCAAAAAAAAAAAAAAAAGATTCAGCCATGTTATTGTGTTCATAAACAGTTCATTCAGTTCTTTTTATTGCTGAGTAGTATGCCATTGTATGTATATACCAAACTATGTTAATCCATTCATCTGTTGTTAGATTTTTTGGTTGTTTCTCGTTTTTGGCTATTACCAATAAAGTTGCTATGAACATTTGTGTATCAGTCTTTGTATAGGCATATGTTTTTTATTTGTCTTGGATAAATACGCTGGGAGTGGAAAAACAGGATCATATGGTAAGTGTATGTTTATCTTTTTAAGAAACTACCATAGTGCATTCCAAAGTAATTTCCATTTCATATTGCTATTATGAGAGCTAAAGTTCCTCCATTTCCTTGCCAAATTTGATCTGATCAGCCCTTTAATTCTAGTCATTCTATTGGATGTTTAGTAGTTTCTCATTGTAATTTTGCTTGCATTTTTCTAGTGCCCGGTGATTTTAAGTATCTGTTCAGGTGCTCATTTGCTATTCATAGATCTTTTTGGTGAACAGTCTGTTAAAGTATTTTTTCCATTTAAAGAATTTGTGACTGTGTACTCATTATTGATCTTTGAGAGTTCTTTATATGTTTTGGATATAAGCCCTTTACCAGATACATGATTTTCAAGTATTTTTCCCAGTCTCTGATTTTTCTTCATTCTTTCAAAAGGGTCTTTGGAAGAGTAGACATTTTTAATTTTGACAGAGTACAATTTAACAATTTTTTGTGTGGATTCTGCTTTGGGTATTATGTCTAAGATATCTTTGCCTAAACCAAAATCAAAAAGATTTTCTCTGTGTTTTGTGTTTTCTTCTAGACATTTTATAGATTTTATATTTGAGTGAAATTTTTCTATGTGGTTTGACACATGGATCGAAGTTTATTTGTTTGTATATGAAAATTTGTTCTAGCACCATTTGTTGAAAAGACTATCCTTTCTCTACCGAATCATCTTTGCATCTTGTGGAAAATGAATTGACCATATATGTGTGGATCTATTTCTAGAATCTGCTCTGTTCCATTAATTAATTTGTCTATTTTAAACCAATACTATACTGCTGTATTCACTGTAAGTCTATAAGTCATCAAATAAGGTAGTGTTGGCTTCCTAACTTTGTTCTTCTTTTTCAAAATTGTGGCTATTTTAGGTCTTTTTCATTTCTACGTGAATCATAGAGTCAGCTCGTCAGTTTCTACAAAATAGCCTGCTGAGATTTTGTTTGGGATTGAGTGGCATCTTACAGATTGATTAGAGAGAACTGATATCTTAACAATTTGTTAACATATTAACATCCTCTGACCCATGAACAAGCCGTGTCTTTCTATTAATTTAGGTCTTATTTAATTTCTCTCAACAATGTTTTATAGCTTCCAGTGTACAAGTCTTTCATACATATTGCCAGATTTGTCCCTAAGTATTTCATATTACTTAAAGATACTGCAAACAGTATCATTTTTTTACTTTAGATTTCTGATGATTGTTGCTAGTATACAGAAACACAATTGATTCCTGTATTGATTCAGTATCCTGTAGCTTTTGTTTAAGTTACATATTAATCCAACTAACATTTTTATAGATTCAATGGATTTTTTACAAAGACAGTCATGTTGTCTGTGAATAAAACACAGCTTGCTTCTTCCCTTCCATACTGGATGCCTTCATTTATTTTTCTTACCTTATTGAACCGGCTAGCAACAGTCCCCAACCTTTTTGGCACCAGGGACCGGTTTCACAGAAGACAATTTTTCCATGGCCGGGGTCGGGGCGGGAGGGGGGGGTGGAGGAGGAGCTCAGTGATGTGAGGGATGGGAAGTGGCTATAAATGTAGATGAAGCTTCCCTGGTTCCTCCTGCCTCTCACCTCCTACTGTGTGGTCCCGTCCCTAACTTTCATGGAAGATCATTTGTCCACAGATGGGTGGGGCTGGGGCGGGGCGGGGTGATGGAGCTCTGCAGCTGGTCCCTAACAGGCCAGAGGTTGGGAACCTCAGGGCTAGAGGATCAAATATTTCACCACTAAGTAAGATGTTGGCTGTAAGATTTTTTGTAAATCCCTTTATCAGGTTGAAGAAGTTTCCTTCTATATCTGTTGTACTAAGAGATTGTTTTTAGTTTTAGTTTTGTTTTTTGTTTTTAATCAAGAGTGGATATTTTTGCAAATGTTTTTTCTGTGTCTGTTGAGTTGGTCATATGTTGTTTACTTGTTTTGTAGACCCATACAATTTTGGGTTTTTTTTCTCTGCCTTCTTTAGAATTGAGTATTTTTATGTTTTCAGCTTAAATCACTTTCTTTTTTTTTATTGGCTAATTATTATTAGCTATAACCTTTTGTTTTGTTATTTTAGTGGCTTCTTTCTTCAGGTTTACAGTATATACCTTTTACTTACCACGTTTACTGTCAAGTGATATTATACCATTTCTTGTATAGTTTAATAACCTTATAATAGTATACTTAATTTCTCTCCTCTGGCCTTTTAACTATGGTTTTTGTACATTTTTCTTGTGTGTGTATATCTTATAAATTCCACAATACATTACTATTATTTTGTTTAAATAGTCATTATCTTTTAAATGGATTTAACTAATAATTTTTTAAAATGTTATGTATTTTCTCATGTATATTTTCATCTATTCTGGTGTTCTTTTTTTGTGCCTGTCCATACTTTCACTGCTATTCTTCTTGCTGAAGGACTTCATTTAACATCTCATATAGTTCATATGTGCTGTTGATGAATTCTTTCAGCTTTTATATGTCTTAGAAAGTCTATTTCACTTTCCTTTTTTAGTAAATAAATCTGTTTTTTTCCTCTCTCTCTCCCTCTCTCTCTCTCTCTTTTTTTTTTTTTTTTTTTGAGGCAAAGTCTTGCTCTGTTGCCCCAGCTAGAGTGCAGTGGCGTCAACCTAGCTCACTATAACTTCCAACTCCTGGGCTCAAGCAATCCTCCTGCTTCAGCCTCCTAAGTAGCTGGGACTACAGGTGCACGCCACCACACCCAGCTAATTTTTCTATTATTTGTAGAGACGGGGTCTCACTCTTGCTCAGGCTGTTCTCTAACTCCTGAGCTCAAGCGATCCTCCCGCCTCAGCCTCCCACAGTGCTAGGATTACAGGCATGAGCCACCTCACCCAGCATCACTTTCATTCTTTGAAAACTATGTTGACTGGGTATAGAATTCTAAATTGACAGTTTTTTTCTTTCAGTACTTCAAAGATGTTCCACTGTCTTCTCACTCTAATTGTTCTGTTAAGAAATCTGATGTAATTTTTGTCTTTGTTCTTTTGTAAGTAATATTTCTTTTTTTCCTCTGGCTCTTTTCAAAATTTTCTTTTTTACCACAAATTTTGCACAATTTTATTATGGTGAACCTTTGTGTAATTTTCCTCATCTTTCTTATGTTTGGATTTATTGAGTTTCTTGGAACTGCAAGTTTATAATTTTCACCAAATTTGAAAATTTTTTGCCATTATGTCTTCAAATATTTTTTCTTCCTTCCCCTCTCCTTCAGGGACTCCAATCATGTATATATTAGGCTGCTTGAAGTTTACTCATAGTTATTTTATTATTGATTTATATATTTTTAAATTTTTTTCTCTGTGTTTTATTTTGGATAGTTTCTATTTCTAGGTCTTCAAGTTCATTATTCTTTTCTCCTGTAATATCTACTCCTCAATCCTTCTGGCTCTATCCTGGAGAAGCTGTGACAAGTCATTATTAGACCGCCCAAGAAGGGGCATCAAGTGTCTTTTAATCCTCAGAGTAGAGTATATATAAGATGAAGAGGACTTTTTCTTCCTGGTGTTGACCACCTCTCAGGGCATAACTTCTGTGTCACTATTAGGAAAACCATATGTCCTAGTTTGATTGGTACATTCCTGGTTAATGTCTGTTAAAATTGAGCTAATTATTAATATACCCCCTCTTCATTCTTAAAAAAGCTCCAGGTTTAACATAAAGTAGATAAGCTATTAGTCTAAGAAAATCCAAGTCCTCGACTTTCTTTTATTAGCAATCTTCTCAATGTCCATAGTTTGATTCTCACAGGAACTCAGGTTAGCTCCTCTACCAACCTATTTCCTTAGCCTTTCTTCTTTATTTAATATATTAATGCTGTCGACTTTACGATTAAAAGAATAAGTTTCTATATCCTTCAGGTGTAGTAATACGTAGTTCAGAATTATTCAGATCATAATCATAAACCTGGAAGTGAAAATGAGCTTTGATGAGCAGACAATGCAGCCCGTGAACTCTCCTCAGGAGAGAGATGAGACACCATGGTTTGATATATGCTGTCTATGTGTTGTTTTGAGAACTTGATAAAGAAGGGTATTTAAATTTCTTTTTCCATCTCCAAAGCTCTAAGACTGATAACTGAATTCTTTCGAGATAATCTTCACATTCACTTGATATTTATTCCTGCCAAAAGAGTCTGCCCAAGTGAGAATATTTGTCTGAACTGGTACTGATGTTACTACAAAAGAGGGCTGGGCACCCTCAGGGACATGGGTCTTATATGTCCCAAATCCCTGCTGATGCCAGATAAAAGAAAAAATTCTTTTAGACATTTCTTGTAGATTTGTATTTCTGCATGAGTTTTGTTTACTTCTCACTGTTTTTCTTTAGGTGAGAATTCATTTCGCAGTCTTTTCTATGCAGCTCACATACTCAAATACCCAATATGAAAAAGTATTCTTGACTCACTCTGCTTTTACACTGCATCTTTAACAGGAGTAGAAATAGTGGCACTGGGTCCTGGTAGGATTTAAAACCATAAAGCAATGAACAGGAAAACAAAAGGAAGTAAAGTTACATTTTAAAAGGTATAAATTAGTTTAATGCAATATGTGAGTGGACGTTCCTCATCATCTTGGCCTCCTGGCGTCTGTAGTCGAGAGAGTGTTGGCTCACCAGTGCTTCTGTCAGTTTCTCTTTGGAAAGGACCCAATAAAATGGCTGTCGTATTATATTAGGAAACCTGTCTGTGGCACTGTTTTCTTTTTGTCTGTACTTTAATGGGCAAAAGAGACAAAGAAAAGGTTATTAAAGCTACTTTGTGTTTGACACTTGAGAGAGATGTATGGGGCCAGGAAGGGGGAACGCTGAGAGTCAAGGGTCATGTTGCCAGTCTTGGAACAAGAGGGCTTATGTGAGTGGTAGCTCTCTCAGAATCCACCAACTGTACCAAATATTGGTAGACCCTATCTATCTTTTTTTTTAATTTAAGAGTATTATGGGGGTACAAACACTTTGGTTACATAAATTGTCTCTACACTGCCTGAAAAGCGTGCCCATCCCCTAGACAGCATGCACTGTATCTGTTAGGTGTGGATTTACCCATGCTCTCCTCCCCCCTCCTGCCTGCCCAGCATCCTATGAATGTTACTTCCCATATATGCACTTGAATATTGATCAATTAGTACCAATTTAATGGTGAGTATATGTGGTGTTTGTTTTTCCGTTCTTGTGATACTTCACTTCGATGGATGGGCTCCAGCTCCATCCAGGATAATACAAGAGATATTTCACCTTTTTTATGGCTGAGTAGTACTCCGTGGTATACATATACCACATTTTATGAATCCACCCATGGATTCATGGGCACTTGGGTTGTTTCCACATCTTTGCATGTGAGTCGTGCTGCTATAAACATTTGGGTGCAGATGTCTTTTTTATAGAATGTCTTTTTTTCCTTTGGGTAGATGCCCAGTAATGGGATTGCTGGATCAAATGGTAGTTCTACTTCTAGCTCTTTGAGGTATCTCCATACTACTTTCCATAGAAGTTGTTTGCAGTCCCACCAGCAGTGTAAGAGTGTTCCTATCTTTCCTCATCCACACCAACATTTATTGTTTTGGGACTTTTTGACAAAAGCTGTTTTCATTGGAGTTAAGTGATATCTCATTGTGTTTTTGATTTACATTTCCCTGATGATTAGAGATATTGATCATTTTTTCATGTTTCTTGGCCATTGGTCTATCTTCTTTTGAAAAGTTTCTGCTCATGTCCTTTGCCCACTTTTTAATGGGGTTGTTTAATTTTTTTCTTGCTGATTTTCCTGAGTTCTATATAGATTCTAGTTATCAGCCCTTTAATGGATGTATAGCATGCAAATATTTTCTCCCATTCTGTAGGTTGTCTGTTTGCTCTTGTGATCATTTCTTTGGCTGTGCAGAAACTTTTTAATTTGATTAGGTCCCATTTATTTATTTTTGTTTTTGCTATGATTGCTTTTGGAGTCTTCTTCATAAATTCTTTGCCTAGGCTGATGTCCATAAGAGTTTTTCCAACATTTCTTCTAGAATTCTTATGGTTTCATACCTTAGGTTTAAGTCTGTTATCCATTGTGAGTTGATTTTTGTGAGAGGTGAGAGGTGCAGATTCTGTTTCAGTCTTCTGCATGTGGCTATCCAACTTAGCCAAAGCAACTTTAAGCAAAAAGAACAAATTGGGAGACATCAATTCATCAGACTTCAAGGTATACTACAAGGCTACAGTAACCAAAACAGCATAGTACTGGTACAAGAACAGAGACACAGACCAATAGAACAGGACTGAGAACCCAGATATAAAACAATCCTTATATAGCCATCTGATCTTTGACAAAGCAGTCAAAAACATATACAGGAGAAAAGAATCCCTAGACCCTATCTTTTGATGTTTTTTACTCACTTTTTCAGTCACTCTTTAGCTTACCTAGGAACCCAGTTTCCCAGGGACCTTTTATTGCTACCACTTGGATCAGAGCAGGGAATGACTTTGGGAAAGTGTATAGCTGGATGGAAACAACAGGGCTTGAGAAGGCAATGAGAAGAAGGCAGACATATCACCTGGGAAAGATATGTCTAATGGGAATTTTAGTACTTGATGTATTTTCTCTCACTGTAATCCAGTTTCCTCCCCTTTTTCCTATTACTTGTCAGCAATTAAGGCTAGATCCAGAGTTTTAGTGGCCCAGGGAAAAAGTAGTAGATAGATATCCCTTAGATCAAAAATGCCACTTCTGAGATTTGAGTCTAAAAGTAGACTTTTTTGAATCCTTCATGAAACAATAGCATTAAAATCCAGAGCTTGTTGAAACATAAAGTTTTTTAAAAAAATAAATTCTAAACTTCCCTTTATATATCAGGAACAAAACATGAGAGTGTGTACATAGATATTTATCATAAGCCACAGTAAAGAGAGGAATGAAAATCTGGTGTAAGGGAAGACTCCATCTGACAAAAATAAAGATTTTTCCAATCACTGCAGAGCAGAGCCAAGAGAAGGTGAGAGTTGTGTAAGAGGTGCTATGGAATATCCTAGCTCCTCTATCAGTGCCAAAGTCTCTAGGATGAGGAGAGGGAAGATATAAAACAGGAACCACTCAAGGGCACAGGAGCTAACGGACTATGTCCACAGAGTCAGTCAGGGACACCACATCCCTTAGCAAAGCCCCTGCCCAGGTTAGTGTTGGTGTATGAGCAGAAGAGCAATTGCTGAGGGAAAGGCCTTGAGCTATCTCACCAAATTCTGCATCCTACAGTGAGATGGAGAAAGCAGGCAAAAGTTCTGGGGCTTCCCAGTGGAGCACTGAGATACAGGACAAGCAGACCAAGGAGGCCCATGGTCAATGATCTGTGAATTCCAGCACAGTACCACAGCACCATTCCAGACAAGACCAGCCCCAACTCAGCAAACACCTGCACCAGCTATCCCAGGAAGAAGGCAAGATGAAGGCATTTCAGCAAAGGCTGGTGAAGACCGGAGGGTGGCATAAGGAAGAGATTGCCCTCCCCAAATGCTATAAAAAATGCATTAGCTTCCACTTATATCCAGATGCCAGTTTGGACAGAAAGAAAGGGAGTAAAAATCTTGAAAGTGAAAATTAACCCTAGTAAGAAATTTGAACTCCAGGAGAATAATTTTACTTTTAATTGGCAAGTGCAATTATCTTTCTGCCATCAGCAGGAATAGGGTTTCCAAGGAAAGATGAGAGAAGTTTTAGGGAATAAAGGAAGTACATTTCGTTCAAGATTTGAATCCCAGTGTACACTTTTCAACCCCTCCCCCACCACACCCCACATTCCTGTGTTAGCAGTCATCGTAGGCAGAATTCTCTAGCTGAGTCCCTCAGGGATGAGCAAATGTTTCTGAGCTCCCTGAGTCACATCCCAGAGCATCATGTTTGCTTCTTTCTCTGAGCAAATGATCCTGATGCAAAACAAGACTGTCCTGGAACAAGTAAATGCAGATCACAACGCTGTGTTGGTCCGGGTCACCTTCTCACCCTTGCTCTCACAAGGGGAGGGCCAGAGAATTAGACTCTTGTTTTGACTCTTCTTCAAACGTGGGTAGTGCACATGAAAAGGAGACACAAGGAAGGTTTATACAAGTCTCTTATTCCATTCTGTTAGTCTTATAAATAGTTCTATATAGAATATTTATTAAAAATAACAAAAATAATACTTAATTTTTAACTTCTAATTGGTTTTAATACTGATAAAATAAAAATTTTGATGGAATTAAGGTAAAAAAAATCAGTTAAAGCACTTATTTATAAAAAATTATACCTACCCTTCACTTTTTATTTCAACTTAACAATACATGTTTATTCACCATTGTACAAATGAATGTAATTTATTCACCGATCTTCTGATTTAAAACCAATAGGTCAAGCGATTAAATACATGCTGTTTTTTTAAAAATAAACTACTTCATCACGCATTATCTGTAATTTTAAAGTTTAATTTTTTAAGGTAGATTGAGATCATGAAGATACTTGTGAAGCGATCTGGGTGAAAAACCTTTCTAGAATAAGATGATTCTCCCCACCCACAATTTTTCACACCAATTGTCCATATGTAATTCAAAAATAATTTTTAGTAACTCATCTCAGTCAAGGTTTTGAAAAGTTTTCAACTTAATTTTCATAGAAGCAATATTGTTTTCATTTTTTACTTATATTTTGTTGATTTATGTAACATTTATTTAGCTTATACCTTTAAAGTTATAAGTACAACTGTCATAAACTGATTTGGGAACAAACACAACTGACTATTGTTGGTTAACATGTATCTCAACTACTAAGAACTTGGCAGACTAGAGAAAAGTTGCCAACCGTGAACATTCTGCAAGCTGTGGGCACCAGTCACTGTTCTGGAAGGGGCAATATTGGTTAGTACAGAAAGTTGATGAACTAGTCATAAGTTAACAGAGTTTCTTACAAAACTATTCCCAACAAAGTCATATTGCATTACGCAAGCAATTTTTTACAATGTCCACCAGTAGCATTCTTTATCATCAACAAAGTCAACTCAGTGTTCGTGTGCTTGCTTTGTAGTTTTCAGTACAAGCACTCTATATATGATTTGTGATTATTGTTTTTATATAGGTTGAGCATCCTTAATCTGAAAATCTGAAATCCAAAACTTTTTGAGCACTGACAGAAATCATGTCAAGTTGAAAATTTCACACATAAGCACTTAAGGCAAACTTTGTTTCATGCACAAAAACATTAAAAATATTATATAAAGCTGCCTTTTAGGCTATGTATCTAAGGTGTATAGGGACCATAAATGAATTTCATGTTTAGACTTGGGTCTCATCTGTAAGATATCTCATATATTCCAAAATCAGGAAAAAAATCAAAATTTGAAACACTTCTGGTCCCAAGCATTTTGGATAAGAGATACTCAATCTATAATCTATGTATTTCCTACCTGGTCTTCTAGCTTTGAGATACTTGAGTAAATTCTGCTTTTTTATGCACTTAGGGAGCTCTTAGCCTGGCTTTTTATTTAGTTCTCCTGCTTTTCTGCATAGTCCTAATTTTCCTGCCACTGTTTTTTCCCACCTTTAACTACTCCCTGGATCAGTTCCATACCATGTTTTAAACAAGCAGTTTTCCCAAATGATTAACAATCAACAAAATAGGGGCACTGTGATGGTTAATTTTATGTGTCAACTTGACTGGGCCTTGGAGTGCCCAGATATTTAGCTAAACATTATTTCTGGATGTGTTTGTGAGGGTGCTTCCAGATAAGATTACCATTTGAATCAGACTATGTATGTTGACTGATTATAAGCCAACAAACTACAAAATTTTCCTGCAATTCTAAGGCATTTTCAGTGTGTGTATACTGAAAATTATACTGTGTATACAAATTCATACACACACTAACATAACCCTCAAAAATTGTTTCCACTTCCACAGCATAGTATAAGGAGTTGTAAAAAAAATAAATCAATATGACTGTTTTAGTACATAAAAATAATTCTTTTTAGACTTTCCATCACTAGAAGTCAAATATTAACAATTTCACCATGACAGTGGTGATAACTGGAAAATATTCTTACTTTTAACAGAAAATTTTATTTAAAGGTGAAATAGTATTATTTTTCCATTAATAGATTGTATCTTGTTAAATCACCAATGCATTCTAAATTCAGTGACACAAGTTCAAAGTGAAAAAAGGGAAGTAGGAAAGCTTTAAAATATCTCTCTGCTTTAGCTGAGGTTAAAGCTGACCACACCAAAGACATAAAAGTTCTTTTTAGTGTGAAATGCTGTTTCTGGTCATGTTTCTATTTGACTAGAAGTGTTCAATTCATGACAATAATCTATCCTTTCTGTAAAATTTTATTTTTTAATTAAAAATGTGTTTATTACTCAAATATTCATAGATAAATTCATATACTATCATGGATTTCCTTCAGTGAATCCAGTGAAGGGGTGGAGGGGTCAGGAGTATAAATGAAATAAGAATGGTCATGTTTGATAATTTTTTTTTTTTTTAAGACAGAGTCTCATGCTTTTTGCCTTGGCTAGAGTGCCGTGGCATCATTGTACCTCACTGCAACCTCAACTCCAGGGCTCAAGCTATCCTCTTGCCTCAGCCTCCCAAGTAGCTACAGGGACTACAGGCACATGCTACCACATCCAGCTAATTTTTCTATTTTTTTATAGCTAGCTCCCAGACTGCTAGGATTACAGGTGTGAGCCACCACTTCCAGTGTATTTGATAATTGTTGAAGGTGATCATGGGTATGTGGAACTCATTATACTATTCTCTCTACTTTTATATATGTTTGAGACTTTCCATAATATGAAGCTTTTTTCTGTTCATTTTTTGATTTTCACTTTAGACATAATTATATTTCTGTTTCTAACTTATTTTTTAACATAGAAAATAAAAGATCACTGGCACAGTATGTATCCAATTAAAAATAAAATCAATCTTAAAATAATGAGCCCTTTTCCATAACCATTCCAGCCGTTATTTGCCATTTACTCACAGTAGTCATCTTTATGGGAACTGGAGAAATTATCTTAGATTCATTATAACAGAGTTAGCAAAATTTAGAGTATTGCTGTTCAATAATTCCTCTACCAAATGTCGAGTATCTCCTATGTACCAGAAACAGTGTGGTAGGATTATCTGTGTTGAGTGAATATACATATATCCTCTCCAAATCTTAGTGGGGGAATTATCAAATCTGTGCTGGATTTTGGCTATTTCCTTGTTTGGAAGATCAAGGTGTACAACTTCCCTTATTAAAATGTTGCTGAGTTTTGCTTTCTGGCAAGAAATATACTATTTATAGGAATAACGTATTTTTATTCTGAGTATTTATAAATATATTGATTTCTATAAACAGCCCATCATCGAAGTGGGATAGATCAATAAGGTAAATCAATTAGTTTTTGGAACTGGCCTAGTATCTAACATATAAAGAAGGTAAAAATATTAATTGTAGAATGGTACATTCAAAAAATACTTAAAACTTGGTGAGAGACTATTGTCAGGTCTGGAATTCGATTTTACCCTACTTACAAACTAGTAAGTCAGCCTGCCGTGGTTTCACGGATGCTGGCTGAAGACGCAGACTCCTGGACTGTCGATGCAGTGACTACTGGCACAGCGAGCAGCAGGAGCATCAGCGTGGGACATCAGTTCTCCCCGCCCCCAAGTCCCACCAGCATGACTGAACATGTTCGGATGGATTTTAGATACACAGTGGGTTTGCATCACAGCTAAAGAACACTGCGTTTGGGGAATCTACTGCTTTTATAGCAAACAGCAAGCAAGCCCGGTTTTGTTTGAGGGAATATGCTTACCTCGTCTCCCAGAAGAGATGGAAATTTTAAGTATATCCTAGACTAGAAACTCGGCCACAGGACATCTCCTGTCACTCTCAACTCTGATGTACTAAACTCTGTAAACCGCATTGTGTTTTCCTGTTGAAGCTCTCAGGCATGAGAGTCCCTAACTCAATCACAGTTTTAAAACATGTATACCAAGATATAATTTTTCAGTAATAAACTTCTGGTTCTGAGACTCAATTCGACCTGATGCTGAATACTTAAGGTAAATTGAGTAAAGTTCGGTGCTTTTACAGCGATTTCAGGGTTAACACTCGGTTACGCTGAGGCACCCCCTTGCCTGAGGTTTCACACTCTGAGGGTCACACAGATCCTGCCGAGGTGGGAGTGAGGATGGGAGGAGGAGGAAGATGGTCACTTCCTGGTCCTCTAAGGTTCTGGGCTGTCTTCCTGTTTTACGCGTCATTCCCGTCACGTGCAAACAGGCCCTTGGGCTGACAGTGAAGTCATGAGGAAAAAGAGAAGAGTACGCCCATTAACAGATAGAAGTACCCCACCACACAAGGCTAATCAAACCAAAAGTACCAGTGTGAGGAAGATAAATAAGAGTCCAAGTTTTGTAAAGTTAAAAGCCACTCGTCTTCTTTTTCCTCCTATATGAAGCCCAGCATGGCATATAGGTCCAGTTGTACATGTGTCTCATGGCAAAGCAGAATCTCGAAGGAATAAGCTACTAAACATTACTCACAATGACCAGGAGAGGGCACCTAGCACAAATGAATGAAATAATGCAGCCAACACAGGTTTTACTTAAAGATTCCTCTGTGGCTCTATTTCTACATTTTACAACCCAATTTATTTTATATGCCCCCTGCTAACTCTTTTTGATCTAAGGATAATTTTGATTACACAGTTTTCTTGATAAAAATCCCCTATGATATAACATCACAGGTGGCTGAGATACTAATTTTCCCATGTAGGATGCAGGAATGAGTTCATACAAATATGAAATAATTATAGAGGGAAGAATTTATCTTTGTAGACAGCTTCCAAAAATTAACAGTTTAGAGGAATTAAAATATGTTCAAGCGATCTTTCAGAAGAGGTAAAACTCATATATTTATTATTCCTTGTAAGGAAAGGCTTCTGATTCTTTCTCTCTCCTCCAATTTTATACACATATTTAGTTTGGTTCAGATTGTAAACCATGCTCTAACAATTCACCTTTGAACACCCTAAAGCATAGGAAAGAATATGACTCTGTCATAAAATGGAAAACTATATTTCTCAGGAAAAAAAACCCTCAAATTCTATGTATTTCTTTTCTGGCCTAGCACAGACATAAACAATAATAAATTGGCCAACCATGTTCTTCAGGTATATAATTTTCTTTTTTCCTAAAGTGGATACTCCCTGGGAAAATACAAATAACTTCTAATTTCAAAGCCCTTCAACACAGAAATAAAGTAGGCCACCTTGACCAGAGCACAAAATAATCTTTTCCAAGAGGACTTGAATGGGCACTTCATTATCCAAGGGAAAAATACATACCAAGATTTTTTTACTACTTTATTTGTTTCATTTTCAAATACTTTTTATAACTACAAAAAAAACATATTGATGAATTGATTTTTCCAAAACAAAATCATCATGAATTTTAATTTTAGCCTGAAAGTGATTTCCTAAGTCCAGTATTTTAGAGTGTAGCTAAGGGACTTGCTTGGAGGGTGTTGCCCAATGTTTTCAACTTTGGGGTAATATTTCCACTCGCGAGGCATGGATTTTACACTTACAAAGTCACCTACAAATTCCAAACTCTTTCTGTCCTAATAGGACAGATTGTAGGGGTAAAGACATCCCTACAATCCAAACAGATTATGGTTTAATTTACATTATAGTAACTGTGACCAGCTTTAGTCCAGGAACCTAATTACTTCCCATTCGAAGGAAGTATACTTTGCTCTTGGCTGACAATTCACTGTCCATGTCATTAGTAATAATAATCAATAGCATTATCGAGTGACTGCTATGTGCCATTATTCTCTCTACTATCTTCCAAGATAGTTTTAGTTATTCCTGTTTTCCAGAAGAAAAGACTGAGGAGGCTGGGAGAAGTTACGAAACTATCCCCCAGTGCAGAGTAATACGTGGCAAACGCAGAATTGTCACCAGCTGTGTCTGGCTCCTAAACCATTGCCGTCTCTGCTAGACCTCACTACTTATTTGCATAAATCACTTTACCAAATAGAAACACAAATGCCATTTTCTTTTAATAGCCCTCCTACCTGTTTCCCTAATTTTCTATTTTTCAATTTAGTGCAGAAAGAAATTATCAAGCAAATTAATTTTTAGTGCCCCTAATAAGAATTCAGAAAGTATACGAATTCTTACTATAAAAAAGCACACTTGAATTACTAAGGCTGAGTACACAGTGTAACATATATTTTGAAAGAGATCATGTTACCAATAAAATATGGCATTTTTTCTATTAATATTTACTTACATGTGTTGTTTCAATCTCAAGTAAAAATCTTATTGTTAGATACAAAACTTGATGATCTACTAATCGAGTTCTCGCGCCAGCAGATGCAGTCATCTGTGATAAAACAACAATTGCAGGCAGTTTACGGAGTTTCTTCTGAAAGTCTGTCCATGTGCCACATTCACAGTTCCGTACAATTTTTACAACTGCTTTCATGCACTTTAGTAAATTCAAACTAGGTGACATAACAGACTTTAGAAATTCTAAGGCTTATTTTTAAAAGATCAGTCCCTAAAATCTCAGGAGAGCATACAATTCTGCAGTCACCAGCTTCCTGAGAGCCTTCGGTGTCAAAATAACAGGCCAGGTTTTCCATGTGGTCACTGGCTGCCTGAGCCATTCCTTGACAGGTGTGTTCAAAAGCAGCTGAACCTTGGGAAAAAGCCAGAAGATGAATAGATAGATGATAGAATTCTGGGGGCTTCAAGCCATCTCAGACTCGTCCCTGTCTCTGGCTCCTTCCCTCTCTGCCCTGGTCTGTAGCAGTTAGTCCCCAGCCTGGTCCATGTTTCTGAAGGAGTCAGGGTGCTGTGTGGTCAGAGTGCTAGTCTGTCCGAGCAGATGCAGGAGCCAGGAATTCCCTCCATGTCTCCACACCTGCTTGTGGACCTGAATGAAGTCCTTGTCATCCAGCCAGGACCTGGTTCAAGGGCAGCTTAGCTGGTGGGGATAGTGGGATCTTGCATTGCCTCTGACCGGTCAGTCCACTTGTTCTCTTCCCATGAGCTACCCCCGTGTCTTGAGAGGGAGTCCACCATATCTTGTCCTGCCACACCCCACCCCAGCGCTGCCTCTATGCTGGGATTGCCCCAGGAGTGGCAGCAAGAGAGATAGCTGGCTGTGGGGATGTCCCCACTCCAGGTCATCAGAGCCACAGGGCCGCCCTTGTCCTCCCATCCTCCCTCCACCTCTGCCTGTTCAGCTCTGAGGCTTCTGACCTCTGGGGCCTCCAGCCTTCACCATTTCTGTGGGTGAGCATGGCGGAGTTGTTCCAGCCCTGACTTCTGCACTTACTCCCTGTGTGACTTTGGAAATCACTTCACCTCTCTGAGACTGAGTTTCCTCAATTATAAAACAAGAATAATAGTAGCTCTTACCTCCTTGAGTTGGTGTATTACATGAGGGACTGCATGTATAATATTTAGCATAGTGCTTGGCAAAAATAAGTTTTCAATCGACATTTAGTTTAAACTCCTCCTATTATTTCCTATTTAATTTTTAAAAATGCTTACTTCTGTTTTCCCGGTGATTAGCTATATACGGTGTTCACATGGTCATAGATGTTTGCATAGTTTTGGCTGCAGCATTCACATGAAAACCATAACCTTCAAGAAGCATTTCTAAATAGATTATAAATATAAATAGAATTGATAATTCTGATTGTTTAGAAAAATTGGTCTCACGAAGCAGCTCATTTTTATATTGACTTGACAACACATCGAGATTTTAAAAATAAAATAAATAGCAATATATTTACTAATTTAAAAAAATTAACTAGTTTAAAATTCATTATTTTTGAAACAAAAAATAAAGGCAGTTAAAGAATAACTATTATTTTTAGTTTCCTTAAAGAAATACAGAAGTTATTTTTTTATTGATTACCAGCTGCATTACATTAAAACAATACTGTTGCTAATATTACTAAGTATGGCAAAGATACCAACCCGTGTTATAACACATGACATTACAGAGAAGCAGCACCACTGCAGACATGAGTAAATCCTACACCCTGTCAGACTGAGCTGCATAGAACTTTGAAAAATGTAAGTTTCTCTTGGTGGTCTTCTTGCCTGTGACGTGCAAGCATTCCTGTCTCTCAATTACAAGTTATAATAAAAAATAAAACAAATCCCAGCTGTGAGTGGCGGCTTGCAAGGCACCGAGGAATGACTAGATCCTGAGGGACACACGGCAGATAGAACTGGCAAGATGTCATCTTTGAGAATCTTTTCAAGAACACAATCTCATATACTTGTTAAAACTGCGGGTTTTGTCATTTGGAAAGGAAAATAAAGTGAGATTCTAATCTCGCTGTTTGTGCTGGAAACAATGCCGTATTTTTTTACTACAACAATGGAAACCAAAAACATATTGAAAAGAAATTACGGGAGAATATTTTTGCACTCTCAAAGTAGGAAAGGCTTTCTTAAGCCTGTCAGAAAAGACAAGGATCATTAAAAAAGATAAAAATAAAAGAAAAAAGTCACTGACATAAAAGTTAAGTAAAATTTAATTTCTTTCTAGAATAAAAGTACTCTAAACAAACGAGAGCAATATTTGAACACACAAGACAATGAAAAAAGTTTCTTCTATTAATATACAATTAACTACCATAAATCAAATTGAAAGGACTAGCAATACAGGACACAAAGGATATGAACACTTAACAGGTATGGAACTATGAATTATATTTACATTTAAGAACAGACGTTCAAAATGACACATAGCCTGTGGTTGGGTGGCTGCAGAGCCGGAGAGACCAAAAGCTTCCCTTAGCAGCTGCCTGGCCATATTTGCCGGAGGGCAGCTTTGGACTCTCCCGCCTGCTCTGCCATTATCAGCCTTCATTGCATTGGTGACTGCCTCCTGATTGCCTCCAAAGAAAGGAACCCTGGATTTGGATTTTGACATTTGCATCCGGATGGGTGAGTGCTATTTGAAGGTACCGCACAGTGGGGCATCTCCTCTGAGTCTGGGGAATTCTGAGGGAGTTCCCATTTGTTTGGGGTTGGATAAGCCCCCAATCATTTGTGAGAGTGAGAACTAACCTGTTTTGATTTGGCACTCCCAGGGCTTATTATATGAAACTGCAGTTTGTTCGGAACCTCTTGAATTTCTCTTTATATTGAGTGTTTACCTATATTGGTGTGTGGTATGTAAATGTGGAGTCTGTTAAACTCTCTGTCTCTATTTTTTTCTGCCTACATGGAATTTGCTGTGAATGGCGTGAGAAGCATAGTCCGAAGTCCAGGAGGTTAAAAGGCACCTCCACTGGTGGTTCCTCTTGCAGCAGGTTCTAAGGTTTGAGAGGTTAAAAGATACCTCTGTCTTAAGGTCTGGGAGATTAGAAGACACCTCTGTCCTAAGGTCTAGGAAATTGATAGACATCTCTGTCCATGGAGGCAACCTGGCCAAGATGCAATGCGGGGATAGAGGCTGTTGGAAAAGGAAAGAGGAGCAGAAACATAATATTTACAGATTCATGAGAACTTCACAGGATCTCATGGCTAGAATTCTGAGCTAAAACTACTGAAACTTTGTGTGCACGCATTATATGTTTAGATGTGTTTTATGTATATACAGGTATTATATGTTATGTCTACGTGGTACCAAAATTGGCTTATAAATAAAAAAATTTCTCATAAATTAAGTAAATCAGTCCAAAGGCTTTCCAAATTTACATGAATTTAGTAATCTTTGGTAAATAAACTTTTAAAAACAATTATTGGTAAAATAAAAATACAGATGTCTTCACAATTGAGAACAAACATTTTTGCCTGAGTTTAGTAGTCATTTTTATATTTGGGGGTGTCAGAGTTTGACATAAATTATAAAACTATAAATCTTTGGCTCACACCTGTAATCTTAGCACTCTGGGAGGCTGAAGTGGGAGGATCACTTGAGCTGAGGCGTTCGAGGCCAGCCTGAGCAAGAGGCAAGAGGATTGCTTGAGTCCAGGAGTTTGAGGTTGCAGTAAAGTACGATGACACCACTGCACTCTAGCTGAGGTGACGAGGTGACAGAATGAGACTCTATCTCAAAAAAAAAAAGAAAAAAGGAAAGAAAACTATAAACCCAGCCCAAACAAAATGATCTGTGTTTATGTGATTTTTGATAAATTTATGTAATGAAAATTGCTGACTCTCCTGAGTTAATGGCAAAGTTACCCATGTGTTTATCTTTAAGTTTCTTGTTTAGGTAAAAAGTAGGTATGCCTAAACAAAAATAAGTATCAGTATTAGAATAAATAAAACTCTAAGTAAATAATAGATAAAAACAAAAACTTATGGTCAAAGGTTTATAAGGATATTTTCGTTTTGTTTTCTTAATTCTAATTATTAACTCAGTTTCTTCCACTGACTTCACTGTCTGTGAAAAGGTACACACGAAATTTGTTTAAATCAAATTGGAGTCTTCCCTTAGGTCTGGCTTACTTTAGATTTGTTCTGAGTACGAGTTGCAAGCCAGCCTGCTATGTGTACACTGTATTGCAATAGCAAAGGCCTTTTGCTTAAGAAAATTAAAAAAAAAAAAATCCCTAAACAATTTTCGTATAGTAATTATTCTTAGAATCCAAAGAGAATCTCAAAACAATCTTATTCTTTGGAAGCATTACATGTACTCAAATTTACACTTAAGTAAATTTACATTATTTTTAAAATAGCTTGATTTTGATTGTTATGTAAAAATGTTATGACTTTGTGTCATTATTTGAGATGTTAAGAATTGATGTTAGAGGTTTATTCAATCTATAGTTAGGTGATGTCATGTCAATAAATTTTATTTTGGGATGTTGGTATTTTTGAAAGATGTAATTCGTTAATATCTTTAAGCAGGATGTGTTCTAAGACTTCTACTGTATTTATAGAACTTGAAGATGTTACATTATTCAGAATAGCAAATCTTACTAGAATATTTATGTTTGTTATCTTTGTAAGTTTTTTAAGTTTAAAAGTAATAATTAAAACTATATTCTGTGATTGTTTCTTGGTCTATGTTTTAAAAGAATTTTTTTTCTCTTTTCCCCCAATTTTCTTTAAGAAAATATGTTTAGATATTAAATTCATTTAGGCATTGAATGACTTTGTAGAGGGTACAATCATGTTGGCTGTATATCTAATAATTAAAGCCTATAAAAATGGTTAACAGAAAATAATTTGAAACTATAACTGGCATCTAAGTATTCTGCCTCCCAGCTGTGCTAGTGCCAAACTTATGGGCTTTCTTCACCATGTTACTTTAAGAGGCTCCACCCTAAAGTCAGTAATCGAATAAAGAAATAAGCTGAATTGAAAAGAGCACCTATCACACTAAGTCAGTAATCTACAGTTAGCTCTTTGTAAAAGAAATTTTTAAAAATCTCCATTTGTAAGGGCATCTCCCACTCTGCACCTAAACCACTAAAAGCTTTTAGGATAAAAAGGAGGTTGGCTCAAAGTTTACATAACAAACCTTATCTTTGTTTGAGTCTAAGTTCTGTGCCTTGAGATATAAATTTTCTACCTGGTTTTGTTAGATAGTTAGCAAGGGATTCTGGGCCTCATAGGGATGAAAGTGGGCATTTTGCCTGGGCGCAATTGCCCCACCTGGGAAGAAGGACAAGGGTGAGCCCCAGGCCCCCATCTTGGTCCTGCCCCACTTTGATATCCTGCCCTGAGCTACTGCCATACTTGGGGGAGGAGGGAACACTCTAAGAATCTGCCAGTCAGAACTTAGCGTGCCAACTGCAAAAGAATGCAGAGAACTCTCTAGCCCACTGGCCAAGCAGCATAGGTACCAGAGGGTCCGGAAGTGACCTAGAACACCCTGCATGTATAGTAAGACTCAGGTCATGCAACTCCCAACTGTCCAATCGAAGTGGTTCCATGGTGATTTCTGAACCACAAGGGAGGTCCCAATCTGGGCGCTATAAAACAAGATGCAGACCATGACTAGGCCGTTTTTTTGGCCCCTTCCTTTTGCTCGCCCTTTGCTGTGACAATGGGTCTGGTCATCATCTGTTGAGTGTGTATCATGCTCTGTAAACCTGTATCTTGCTCTTGCTCTATAATGGTATCTTTCTCTCCTCAATAAACCTCATTTTCATACCTGCCTTACTTTGGTGCATCTGGTTATTCTTCAACCATGAGCTACCAAGAACCAACATTTCAGACTGAAACCCGACAGTTTCATGTCTTTGGAAATGCAAATCTAGAGTTGCCTAGTGACAATTGTTTGGGGCAATAAAACAAGTAATTAAGAAATCACTTATCTAAAGTGGGGGAGAGAAACAATTTGAAAACTGGCAAATGAAAAAATCTTATAAATCTATAAGATATGCTTCTGAATGTATGTCATAGTTTCAAGATTCTTTTCTGTAATTTGAAATCTTAAAGTAAATTAAGTAATAGATAGTCATAAAATATCTGAGTCATTTTTGGAAACATAAGTTTAACTTCAACAGTTCACAATCAGCTATGGTCCAAGATTTGCTTCTTTAAGAAAAAGTCATAGAAAGAACTGAAATACATTTTTTATGACTTTTTATTTAAAACATTACTGATTGTTTTTACTTTGATTTTCCAGAGTCAAGACAAATATGAAGTAAATAGCAAAGTTTACCTGCTATTTCCAGAATTTAAAAACTATTCCATTGCCAATGTCCTGCTGCTAAAACTACAATCATCTTCCCTCTAGACCCAAGGACTATCACAGAAGAGTGGGGGATGTGAGATTGTAAGGGCTGATTTCAAAGGATGGAATTAGTTCAGGTCCTCCAGATCAAGGAGGTACACACAGATGCCTACACAGCTGGCAAAACAGGGACTTTGCCTTTTTGGCCCACAGGGCCCAGGCATCCATCCCAACCATAATTTCCTGCTTCCCATAGACTTAAAAGAAAATTACAGAGAAGATATCAAGATATCTGGTGACAGAGCTAATGGGTAGGCCAACAGGTAATTGAACCACAAGCCCTACCCTCTGGGATTTATGCCCAGAAAAATAAATTAATTGCACTAACTAGACTGATTCATAAAACTATTTGGAAGCACTTTACCTCTGAAAACAAGAAAATTCAATATGGACCACAAATTGAGTAACTAAAAGCCATTTTACTGCCCAGGGAGGTAGACATCATGTACTACTGGGACATCAGAGAACTGTCTACGGTGGTCTTGAAGGCCAAAAGAGCAGCCCAGCAATTGTCTGACCAGTTGGCCTTAATCCCCTCTCTCTAATTAGATAGCCAGGGAGGGGACCCCTATTTGTACAATAGTACCTCAGCAAATGATGTTTCCCCAGGGTCTAGGGAAATTGATAACACGCTAGATCTGAGAGGGACAGGCAAACAGGAGCAGGAACAGCTGGTGCACCATCTGAGCACATTTTTGTCTGTGGAGTCAATGAAAAAAACAACTCCTTGGGCCTATTGTAACAGAGGGAATGGCCTGAAAAAGGGTAACATGTTTTATGAGCTGTCTCTTTAAACACCCCCCCACACACACACACACATTCTTTTTGGGAATCAAAACCTACATTCCTGCCTGAGGCCAGTAATGGAGGGGCAGGGGAATGTCCTTTGTTCTTTGCACCACAGGAGATGGTTTAACAGAATTGTCCAGACAGAGGTCATGAGACTGTCTTCACTGGAGATGGGGTCGATCAGCACCATCAACTATAGTTAAACAGCAATAGCCCCAATATGAAAACTCCCTTTAAAACCTCTGTATTTCTGATTATAGATAAGACAATTGTACTTTAAGACACGAGTCCACCATTCTCATTTGCTGGCAAATTAATAAACTTCTCTTTCCTTCTCTTCAAACCATTTGTCCTCATTCTTTGGATGCAGCCTTAGGGACAAGTACTGAACTTGCGGTAACACTATGACTGTCTAAGCAGCTGGACAATGGGGGATACTTGCGCGTTGGAAATCCTTACTACCCACTTTCCAGTCCATACTAGGTCAAAAGTTGCCCACAAAACTAGCTCCCTAAACTGTTTTCCTGGGTGGCTAGAGGAATTTTGGATAGAAATTTCATCTTGGGGACACTGGGCCAATACTTCCTGGGAGGGATCCCAGAGAGGGATGGGTACTTCTTTTGACATACTTTGCTACATTGGTGGAGAGAGGTTGACAACTCAACAATATGCACTAAAGAGTTTCAGCTAGAAGCCCAACACTTTCGCTCTTCCTCATACTCCAATTACATCCCATTTTAGCAAGAAGCAGCCAGACAGACCAATGTCCTGATTCCCCAAGATTGAGGAATGAACTAAAAAGAAGGGGAAGAATTATAACTGGCTCCATGAACAAATTTTGATGACCCCTATGTTTTTTATAATTTTCTCCCTTAAGTAACTACTTGACTTTGTGAGTTGTTTCCCAGAAATGACAGATTTTCTGCAAGACAGAGGAGTTGAAATTCTGAAGGCCTCAGGGAAGACTTCCTGATGCAGGGACTCACCATCCCCCTAGACCCGCACCAAGGCACATGACCCCTCTGACAAAGCCCATGATCTCCATTACTTGGAGAGACTAATGAGGCAGCTTTTCCCATTCTCCCAACAAGGCAAGACATCTGTCATATTAAAAGATTTCTTTCTTCCTTGGCCAAAAGAAAAGAAAAAAGAAAAACAAATCACCCATAATAAAAGAAATGCAAGTTAAAACTATAGCAAAATATCCATTTCCATTTGTCAGGTTGATAGAAATCAAAACATCTGACAATACCCTGAGTTGAGAAGGATACAGCAATTAGGTACTTCCATATGCGGTTGATGGAAGTGTAAACCGAAATAATCCTTTTGGAGAGTGATTTATCAGTAACTAGTAAATTAAAAACACATATCTTTTAATTTAAAAATCCCATATTTCTAGGAATTTACCCTGCGTATATAAATATGAGCTCAGACTGTATATAAAAGGATATTCATTACAACATTGCTTATAATAGCAAAAGATTGGAAAGAACGTAAGAACATATAAATAAGGTTTTATACAGATAATGAACTCTGTAGAAAAACAATAGGACCATTATGCTTGTACTAATATGTAATGATCACCAAGACAGGTAGATGAATATAGAAAAAAAGCACAAAAGACAATGTTATAGTGCTATCTTTTTGTGTTTGGGGGATAAATATTTACATATACTCGTATACTGATGTATGTGTATGTATATATACATACACAGGGAAGAATACACAAGAAATTGGTAGAAGACACCCAGGGGTTAACCAGTACCTGAGGAGCAGGAGTGAAAGGGAAACTTATTTTTCACTATATATCCCTTTAATGTACCTTTTGAATTTTATGCCATGTGCATGATTTCCTTAGTTATATTTTAAATAGAGGCTTTGCAGTCAAACAGTTCCATATCAAGTCCCATTTCTACCACTCTAGACAGATTTCTTAACTGCTCATCCTTATAATGAGGATAATGCCCTAAGTGGAAAGTGTTTGCTGTTCTTCATTATATTTTATTTTATTTTATTTTATTTTAATTTAAGCAGCAAATCTTGAACAAAAGCAGTGGTTGCCTGTGATAGATTCTCAGGCACTGTGATGGTATGTGGGATACTTGGGGCAGTGGCTTCCTAGATGACATGATAGGTGTTTCTGCCACCAGTGTTTCTTTCCCTTCTTCTGGAAATTACATTCAGATATTTCTTTGGAGAACTACCATCTTCCCAACTCTCAAGCCAGTTGTTTTGAGTGGACCTGATGCTCCATGCTGGGGGTCGACATGGAACCAAGACCTGGTCAATCAGAGTTCTGCATTGTCTGGCTATAGTGAGGTAGAAAGTAATAATTTTGCATTTGTGTTTTCAACATGTCATGATCAGCGCTATTCTCCATTGCATCTCTTCCTGCCCACACCCATACATTGCTCACTGTTTGAGAGCAGATTTCATTTTCCATGTGGACCCCAACTCACAGGAAGTTGATTTCCTGCTAGCATCACAAGTGCCATTTTCAATAAGCCATTCCATTCTTCTAAGAGGTCAGCTGCTTCTGCACAATGAAGTAAATGCTAAGATCTGCAAATCTTGGGAGCATTAGCGCATCTCTATACTTATTTCAGCAAAATTTTTAGTGGTTTGAAGTGCAAAGGGTTTTCCTTCCAAATATGGCTATATAATTGTTCCCTGGCCCCTGCATCTGGGATAAGATCTTTCTTGTGGGTTTGTCTAGAGGAAATGGTATAGATGGGGTGACACAGGAAGCAAATTAGCACCCCAGGTAGGTAGTCCCATCGCATGGGGTAGAAGGAGCGACATCTGCTGGCATGGGAAGGTCAGTGAGTTTAGTTGGGAGGTAAGCAAAATTTTCCAAATCCTCCCAGGATCACTTCTCTAATTTTCAGAGTCTTTTTCTCTCCCAAGCAATGCATTTTCATATGAGAAATCTGAAAAATCTTTGAATTCAACCTATGTTGTAATTCAACAAGCCATAAAGTCCAACTCTGTGATTGATTTTTGGCTACATCAGACCAGCAGCCACAAAAAAGCAGATTCTTTTAAGGCTAAAAATTCCCTGGCTCTCCAACCACATTGAGTGGATGATTTAAAGTCCTGAATTTCTCATTTCTTTTTTTAATCTCACCAGTGCAGTTTTTAGCAGCCAGTTTACCCCTGTTCATCATGTCCTCATACTATGCCATGGCCTTTATCTTTCAGTCCATCAAAGCTGGGTTTTCTATTTCATTACAGGTGAATACAGGTGACAACTTTACTGCTTCACCACCAGCCGCCCAAAATTACTACTATCCCATCATTTAATGGGGTCCTCACTTCCCTCAATCCCAAGTAGTTTGGATACCTAACCTACGGCCTCAAGCATTGTTATCAATCAGGATACAGTTACAGATAACAGAATACACTCTATTTTAAGCAGAAAAGAATTTAAATCAGAGAACTCAGTCCTTATAAAATTATTGAAAGAGATAAAGAACTGTAGTCTAGCCTGGCCTCCAATTAATCTTCCTGAAATAATTACAGAAAGATTCTGTAACATCGGTCTACGAGGGGGCTGCTGTCTCAACCATATTTAGGAAAGTTGGGAATCTGGAAGCTGTCCTTGGAACTGTTGCTCCTGTAACACATACTTTAGCTACAATCCAGGGATCTGGAAGGTGCAACTGTCAGCTGCAGAGCCGTCCTGCTCCTCCAAGGCCCTGTACTATACCCCAGAACCACAAAGCTACTGAATAGACCTGGGACCTCTTCTGCAGCTGAAAATTCTAATTCCTGCACAATCATGTTTATCAGAAAATCAGCAGAAACTGAAAAAGAAGAACCTGTGTCTTACTTCAGTGTCAAATTTTGTGCATACCATCTAATTGCAGAACACAATTCTTGAACCCTGGCCTCGGGGAACTCTGAGAGGTACAGATTTTAGCTTTCCCTCTGCAGTTCAGGAAGTCATGCAAGAAGAGCTACATATCCCATAAAGCAGAATTCTAAAAGCTTAAAACAAATGACCTCATTTGTTCTTGGATTTGTAATAGACGTGATTCTTGGATGCTTCATATTTACAAAATGTTAATAAGCTAAATTTTGAATCTAAAATAAGCTTAAGCACAATGTTTTTCTCAGCTAACTTTCAATGAGTTGGGCCTATAGTAATGCTTAAGCTTCCTTCTCTATGTGGTCAAGGGCTAAATTCTAAGTAAAGCAAATTAACTTCTAGGGATTTGTCAACTGAAAGACTTTAAAAATATTATTTCAAATACTATAGATGTAACAGCGGAATATTACCTGTTTGAGCAGTTTTTGTTTTGCTTTCTCTGTTTGCTTCTTAGAGAATCAACATACATGTCTTTTTATTTACATTAACTGACGGAAAAGACAAATTATATATGATTAGGTACAGTAATTTCCTGAAATAATCAATATTAAAATGACTTATGTGCAAAGGCAAAATAAAGCAGATAGGAGTCCTGAGACACATGGAAGTCCGCACACAGCAATGGGCCCACTTGCAAATAGACCAAAGTATCTGCAAACTCTCAGACAAGATCTGTACAACCACCTTTGATGGGTTAGTGTTTTGAAAATATTGGCTAATCTTGAACTGCATGAGTTCACTTAAAGAGAAAAAAATATGGACTAATAAAAGAAAAGAAAAATTTTATACTTTTAAAATTGTTTATGTTGATGGTTTGAGTTTAAAAAGCAAAAATGAATTGAGCATGTATATGTTCAATGGATTGGTATAAAAGGTCGGGAAGAAACCAAGGTTATAGCAACTTTTAGAACCTAATAAGAGTACAGCAGTGAAAAATTATTTAAATTTTCTCCTTAATTTTTCTCTGCACTTGGGCACATCCTAGCACACACTTTGGAGATGAACCAACCCATTCACAAATGATTTTTTTTTTTAAATTAACTTTTGCAACTAGGGTATCCCATTTGTAATTTGTTTGCTTGCATATATAGTCTACATTTCTACAAATTGGTTTTACGTATGCCATCTTAGAAAGAATAACAAAGAAGCTCAATTTCAACTTAAATTCAGTGAGAGAAGAATGTTAAAGCCCAGATCTGGGCGCTGCGGCTGAGAACTGTGCCTGCTGTGTTGCTTGGTTGAGCAGCGATCCTGTGACCCTCTGGTCCACAAATTTGCCCAGTTCTTCATACCTTTGTGGTTACTTCCTGTACATGTGTGTTCTTAAATAACTGACATCCCTCCGCCCCACACACAGACTTCTTGACATGACTTGAATGTGGTTTTTGCACTTATATATTCAAAAGAGTGTAATTTAGTAAGTGGTTTATTACCGTGGTATTAAAAAAACAAAACAAGCAAGAAGAGCAGGGGAAAAAGAGACAAACAATTGGTTAGGAGAAAAGGGGAACAAATAGCACAGGTTAATGAAATTCAATGTTCAATTGAAGAAAACACACACCCTGTGTTTCTCAGATCTGCTGAGCAAATCCATCTATAAATCTCTTCTTCTAGAGTACAGACTTGAACTAACCCACCAACTTTCCAACAGACTAGTGTCTCCACCCAGCTACTCATTCCAGAGTTATAGTTATTGAGTCAAATGCCTTGGCCATTGTAAGAAAATTCCACAAGTAACAATTACTATACTTGGCAGAAAGCCTGGTAATACCCAGCTACAGCTTTATTTTTTTGTTGAATTAAAAATACATTTCTAAAATATTTTTCAGATTTATTGCTACTTAGGAAAGTGTGTTATCAAAATATAAAATGAAGAAAGAGCTAAAAGAAGCACTTTAGGCTAACAGATTATAACATTCCAAATCAATATACTGTATAACCGTAATCTAAGTATAATTGAGTTCCTGCCCCCAAATGGCCTACTCTCAAATAGTAAATAAAAGCATTTGGAATCCTTACTAAGTCTCTCGGTGGGGGAAAATGCCTGAAAACAGACAGTGTATTGTTAATATAAGCCACATGACTTAACATTCTTTTTTTGGATAGTTTTCTTATTCCTCATCTTGTCACAAAACTCTACTCAGTCCTTTAAAATGGTCCCCACTGCCACCCTTTCTCTCTCATCTTCCTCTGTCCTCTATCCAGGGCTGTCATTTTGCCAAGACCAGCTCCTTACCAACAGCTCTGGCTGCCTACAGTAACTTTGCCTGCTGCATGCAGCCCTCTGCCAAGTGTATTCCCATCCTATATTTTGATTGTTTTTCTCCTAAGAATTATCCTATCACCCAAATTCTGCATAGAAAATGAGGTCCAGCCAATAAGAATTTTTTTCTCCTTGGAAGAAAACAAAGGGGTGAGGGAGGCTATGGATGTCTGGAAATTAATATTATTTTTCCATCACCCTTTTCCCCATTATTCTTTATGTACCTCTACCAAGAGCAGAATGCCATAGGTGTTTGGACAACCCACCCGCCTCTCATCACACGCTAACATACCTTTCTTCTTTACCTCGCTCAGGCAGGCTTACCACCAGGTACTCTGGAAGGTGCACCATGCCTATGTCTATCTAAGTTTCTCCTAGAAAATTGGAAAGACAATACAGTCATCCCTCTGAATCCATGGGGGACTCATTCCAGTATCTCCCTCATATAAGAAAATCTGTGGATGCTCAAGTCTCTGATATAAAACAGTGTAGTATTCGCATATAACCTATGCACATCTTACACCTTAGATCATTTCCAGATACTTGTAATATCTAACTACATAAATAGTTGTTATTCTGTATTGTTTAGAAAGTAATGACAAGAAAAATGTCTGTACATGTTCAGTACTGATGCAAATTTTTCTCCTGAATATTTTGGATCAGCAGTTGATCGAATCACAGATGGGGAACCCAGAAACACAGAGAGCTGACTGAATATCACCATTAGGATTTCAATCCTCACTCACCCAGGGTCCTTATTTCCATAATATGAGGATGAAGGTAATTTCACAGAGTTCTTGCCATCACATGAGCAGTTGACCACTAGACGACCCGCACCAGTGCAACAGAAGTGGTATGATACAAGCCAAACCACCAAAGTTTTAGGGACTCTGAAGTCACCCAGAAAAATTTTCCTCCCATCCCGGGTACTGTAAAATATAGGAAATTGAGTAGCTGAAAAATTATACTGAAATTAAATAAGGAGCACAGTCCTCAACCTAAGCCCCTGGCAAACAGGTCAGAAACCTCATTTTAGAGCACCCCATCTCAAGAGCCTGAGTCAGCCTTGCCTCAGTCCCTGCTCCTCAAGTCTTCCCCAGATCTGAAGTTTAGGTTCCACTCATTAGTAATGCTCCTGCAGGGCAGCTACACTCATCTCTTGGTCCACCTAAGCCCTGTGTAGCATTACTACAAAAATTTGGGGAGACTATTGGGAGGCTGCAATAAAGTTGAAGATTCCTTAATGTTTTCTCAAGTCTAAGACTGTTTAATAATTCTTCATTATCAATTTTTCCCTCAGGAACTTGATCAGGCAATTCTGAGCCAGAGTCATACTAATCAGTAATACTGGAGTAATACTAATCATCCCAGAGGATGACTCGTGTAGTCTTTTTCTGTGGGAATACTAAAGCAGAGCTTCTACCCACTCACAGTCATGAATTTGACATATGACCTCCAGCAACTCTCCATTCTGCCACATACTCATTCTAGAGAACTGAGTAAGTCCACTATGGAAAGGAAAATATTTTGTGGCTCTGAGCCCACTAGACCTACAGGAAACATTCTTTTCTGTCTCCAAGAAGTTCTACTAACGTAATTTTAAGTCATTCACTAACCACACCTAAAATTCCATTTTTGAGGGTTCCTGGTGAGGCACCTCCCATAAATTTATCAAATTCATAGTAGTAAGTAACCTCTATCAGTAAATCCCAAAACTGTCTGAGTTGAAGTCTCCCAGTGAAAGCCATATTCCGGGGACGTGGAGTTCTTGGAAGGGGACTAGAGACATGAAACATAGGAGTATGTTGACCAAGATCTTTTTTCTCCCAGGAATTATCACAAGAAATTGAGAAAAATTTTTTAAAAAATGAGAGTCTGTTGAGAATAGATTAAAAACTATGCTATGATTCAATATCACATGTCAATTTTTTAGACGTTTTTAATAGATACCTCACACAATGCTATATAAATTTAGGCCTACGTCTAGAATATCCTGCCCTCAGAATGACATTTTACTTCACTACATTTCCATGACATTTCTCTGGCCTTTGGTATTATTCTAAAAACCATTGCCGCTTGTGTCAGGACCACTTCCCCCTTAGCTAGAAGGCACGGAGTAAATGTTTATTTCTAGAGATTATTATACTTTAGGCTCAAAGTCCCAAGAAGTAGTCCCTGAAATGTAACCCAAACATAACCTGGGCTCTGTACCAACCCAGCAGAATGTCAATTCAACAAATAATAGTCAATCATCCTAATAGTCATTAAGCAATTAGAAACTTTATTTAGTCTCCAAGAAAAATGCCAAAATAGAGAGCACATACTTATGACGTAGCCATTCTTCTTCTTCTTTTTTTTTTTGGCGGGGGGGGGCAGACAGAGTCTCACTCTCTTGCCTAGGCTAGAGTGCCATGGCGTCAGCCCAGCTCACAGCAACCTCAAACTCCTGGGCTCAAGTGATCCTCCTGCCTCAGTCTCCCAGGTAGCTGGGACTACAGGTACGTGCCACCATGCCTGGCTAATTTTTTCTAGTTTTAGTTGTTTGGCTAATTTCTTTCTATTTTTAGTAGAGACGGGGTCTCGCTCTTGCTGAGGCTGGTCTCGAACTCCTGAGCTCAAGCAATCCTCCCGCCTCGGCCTCCCAGAGTGCTAGGATGTGAGCCACCAGGTGTGAGCCACATGTGTGAGCCACCGTGCCCGGCCTAGCCATTCTTCTTTAAAAATCTTTTAGACACAGCTTCAGTATCAATCTTTGGCCAATGTGAAATAAACATTGAATATTTAGGACAGATCTCCATTCTCTGACAAAGTGTTATAGCCTGGCCTCTCAGAAATTATTAATAAGTTGGGATTCCATTATGAAAAACTTATATTTTTTAAAAAAGGTGATTATGTATAATGTAATATATTGTAGCAGTGTTTTATTTAGTGATCCCTTGGTATCATCAGGAAAATATAGTATTTACTTCTAGAAATAATCAATTTGATACTATCCATTGCTGATAAGGAAATGAGTGAATTGTGTCAATTTTGTTCTCACTGATCACTTGTTTATATAGTTTATTATTAGTACAAGGTTATAGCATAATAACAATGTGTTCATAAATAAAACAGTAACTTCTGTTTATATTCATTCTTCGTTCCTATAGCCAGTTGTAGATGATTTTTTTTTGAAGTCTCTAATGGGGCACTTAGGGGAAAAAAAGCCTATTTGACTGTGTGTACAAGTGTTAACATAAACAAAATCTGTTGTAGTAATTTGTGGATTTCCTCGGTGGTTTGCTTGAAAGATCACTAAACGATCATCAACACTTCACGTATGAAAATATCGCCATTTGGACTGCAGCTGGAGCTGCTCTTAGCTGGGGCCCTATTATCTCCCACACTAAGTCACAGCATTTTAAAGAGCCCTCCCTATCTCAGTGCTCATCCATGCATTCCGTCACATAAGCCTTGGAATTTAGTGTTAGGCCATCTGAAAGTATTTCTTCCCATCTCATTCACGGTTCACCATGTAGTCATTGTTGAGATGCCCAAAGACTATTCTCAACACAGAGCAGTTCATAAAATAACCCAGGATCCTATGATGATGTAAAATATTGCTCGGTTAAATGAATTATTCAATTTATAAATGAAAATTTAAATGAGATAACCCTAAAGCTATTTAGTCTACTTTAAAACTTATTTGTTTACAATTAAGTTACCGTTACCATTTTAAAATTACGAAACATGTAGATTTTTTGGTGCGTGTAAATGTGAGGGCCTGACTAGAGCCAGATTGGTGTGGTCGAGCACTGGGCAAGAGTCCCCATTCACCTCTGCCAAGACCCTGTCATTTTAATAAGATTAAGCTTTCAATTGCTTCAGCCCAAGACCTCTCTGGAGCAGAGGCTCTGCTATTCTGGTTAAATTATGCCCATTTCTCTCCCAAGTGAGTAAATACTTAAGTTCCCATGCTGAGAGAGCTAAAGTGACTTTTCACTTGGCACACTGATTTGGAGAGTATAATACATGTTTGTTGAAACCATGCTGGGCTGGGACAAAGTATTTTTATGATTACTACTTATTAACATGTATTAAGAACAGATATGGCACTTGATCCACACACAATATGTAAAGGAAGTCACCATTCCTACAGAGGAGAATGAACAGCTTGGGGGAATATATTATTGATGAAATTTATGTCCTTATGGAAATGACAGACATTTGACATATAATGACAGGTGAGGCCAGCTTTACAAAGAAGGCTAGTATGTTAGGTGTGTGCAAAAAGAGAAGGAGCTGACCTCGTCTCAGGGATAAGGGAAAGTCTCCAGGAAGAATGTCATTTAAGCTGAGACTAGAAGAATGAGATGAAGTTGGCTAGCAAAAGAGTAACGAGCGGTTCATGCAAAGGGAATGACAACATGTAAAGGCCCTGAGGAGGGGGGACATGACAGTTTGGTCTGGAGAGTGCAATGAATAGCCCCAGAGTAATGGAGGTGATGCTTTGGGGAGAAGAGGGTGGTGGTGTTGAATCTGCAGAAGTAAGAGTAGGCAAGAACAGGGCCCATTAGATCATAGTATGGACTTTTTACTTTACCCTAAGGTAGTGAGATTCCCCTAAATTGTTTTGATGACAGAAATGGCATGGTCAGATTTAATTTTGCCAAAAGATCACTCTAGCTGCAGTATGGAGTAGATGAGTCTCAGTTTTCTGGAATGGTGATCTGGGCTTATGGTTGCTAAGATAGAGAATGGTAAAAGAAAAATTTTGGTCCCAAAAAGGAGTAAGTTTGAACATGTTACATTATGTATTAAGAGTTTTGGAATACACACACACACACACACACACACACACACACACACACACACGAGCGCACGCACACGTCTATGTATAAATGTATTATAACGTTTTATTTAAAAAATTTCCTTTTATCTATTAAGTGAAGAATATTTTCATATGTACAAATACTTCTTCTGTCTTTTCCTATGAACCTCTGTTATTGATTCTGTGACAGGTTAAAAATATTTAAAAAGTAAATAAAATACTTTATACTTTCTTTTTATCTCTTAATTTTTTATGGGTCACCATAATTGATGAAGAAGTATTAATCTTTTAGATTAAACAAGTGAATATTTTGGAAGTATCCAATTATTTCTAATATTGTGAATATGTGAAAAGAATTATTCATGTTCTATTCAATAGATTCTTTTTGTGGTCAAAATTATTTTCCCCAATAAATTGATCTACTCCAAATAGAATAGAATATGTATCACATGTATTTCTGATACAAAAATATAGCTGAATGTGGCTGTGTGAGTGAGCCCAAGTGACAACAGCAGAAGAACCACTCAGCTTACCCCCAGGATGGTGAAATAATTGTACGTGTATTATTTTAAGGCACTAAATTTTGGGGGGATGGTTTGTTACATAGTAGTACTTAACTAAAATGGGGCTTTTTAAAATCATTACCTTCTTTCTAAAAGTCTTCATATAGAATCGTTCCTTGCGCTCTCCTCTTATTTACATCCACCAGTTCTCTTTTCCAGTTTCTTATTATTCTCCTCTTTAAATGTTGATGAAGAAAAGTTTTTTAAGAATATATAAAGTCAATATATAAAATCAGTCATCTTTCTATAAACTAGCAAAAAACAAGAAAATTAAATTTAAACATTTTCATCTACAATAACCTTAAAACACATAAAATACATAGGAACAAATTTTACAAAAGAGATGCAAACTTTCTACACTAAACACCATAAAAAAATTGCTGAAATAAATTAAAGAAGATCTGAATAAGTGGAGCAATATACCATGTTCATGGATTGGAATATTCATATTGTTAAAATGTAAATTATCTCCAAATTGATCTATAGATTTAACACAGCCTCAGCCAGAATTTCAGCAGTTTTAAAAATGGAAATCAACAGGCTATTTCTAAAATACATGGAAATGCAAAGTATATGGAAATGCAAAGTTCTGTCAGAATACTAAAATAGTCAGAATACTTTTGGAAAAAAACATGAAGTTGGAGGATTCACATTACCTGACAAAGACTTACTATAAAGCTGAAATAATCGGGACAATATGGTACTGGCATATTGATATGTAAACAGATCAGTGAAACAGAGCAGAAAGTCCAGAAATAGACCCGCACATAGAAGGTAAACTGACTTCTGACAAAGGGGCCAAAGTATACCTTAAAGAAAAAATAATTCTTTTCAACAAATAGTTCTGGATCAAGTGGATATTGATGTGGTAAAAAGTAAACCTTAACTCCTACCTCTTATCATACACAAGAGCATTCTGAAATTGATAAGAGACCTAAACATAAAGCTAAAATTTGGAAACCTCTAGAAGAAAACATGGAAGAAAATCTTTGTGGCCTTGGGCTAGAAAAAGATTTCTTAGAATACAAAGAATACTAACCATAAAAAAAAATTTGATACTGGACTTTATCAAAATTATAAACTCTGTTCTTCAAAAGACATCATTAAGAAAGTGAAAAAGTAAGCCCACAGACTGGGAGAAAATATTTGCAATGCATATGTCTCATATGAGTGTTATATCCAGAATGTACAGAAAATTTTTACATCTCAATAAGAATACAAAACGAAATTGGACAAAAGATTTGAATAGGTATTTCACAAATGTGTAGACATGGAAAAATGCTTACAATCATTAGTCATTAAGGAAATGAAAACTAAAATGACAATGAGATACCACTTCATATCCCATGGCTAAAATGAAAAAGACTGAAATACCAGGGTTTGGGAAGGATTGAAACAAGTGGAACTCTATATGTGTCTCGTATGAACGTAAAGACAATACAACTCCTTATAAAAAGACTCACCAGTTTCTTATAAAATTAAGCATGCACCTACTCTAAAGATGCAGCAATTCTAAGTATTTACAAAAAAGGAATGAAAACATGCATCCATAGAATAATTTGTAGATGAATGCTCATAGCAGCTTTACTCATAATAGCCCCAATTTGGAGTGGGGGGAAACCTAAAAAACCAATGAAAAATAAACAAATCATGGTATGTTCTTAGCATGAAATATTCCTCATCAAGAAAAACAAACGCACCATTGATTAAGCAATAACATGAATGAATCTTACAGACGTGAAGCTGAGCAAAAGAACAGACACAAAAAGGAATCTGCTGTATAATTCCAGCTTATCTGAAGTTTTGGAGCAGATAAAACTAATCTAGGTGGAACAAACAAATCATAACTGTGGTTACCTAGAGAAGGGTGAAGTGGGCTCAAGAAGATTTTGTGGAATTATGGAAATATTCTATAGTTTGATTGTGGTGCTGGTTACAAAGGCACGTACATTTGTTAAAACACATCTAACTGTACACTCGAAAGTTGTACATCTTATTTTCTGTAAATTATATCTCAATAATGTTGACTTTAAAAACAATATGCCTGCCCCAAAGTAACCAAACGGGCACCTTAAAAAGTAAAGAATGTCTCTTTTCCATGTTTACAGAAAATGCCTTTCTGCATGATTATCTGTATACAAATAAATAGTCTTTGTCAACTTCTAAATTCTAACGTCCAAGTACTAAGTAGTAACAACAGCTACCGTCTACTCAGTGCCAAATATAAGCTAACAAACATTTCATTCTCACAACAACCCTGCAAGATATTACCTTAATTATGGTGGAGAAACCCATGTCTCAGAATAGTTAAGTAATTCATCCAAGAACTTACTGTTAGTAAATAATAGAGGTAAGAGTTACCCACGGACAGTCTATCTCCATCACCAATGTTCTCTTTAGTACTTGTCACCTTCTCAGCTAACGTGTATGTTACACTTATCCCAAAGCCATTTACCCATAGGCACTAGGGTAACAGTCATTGCTAGTCTAATCATTTCATTGGTCTGGCCACATTCTCCTTGTCATGTAATGTCAAGTGACCTTTAATGACCCACTCAGCTTATTTTTTCAAATAATTAAAGAAAGAAAAGTTAAAGAAATAATTATCTACTTCATATAACAAGAGTTTAATATAGTGGCTTATAAAAGGCTAGATCTGGGTTCAAAGGAAATGAACAGAAACTTTTCAAAAGAAGACAGAATAATGGCCAGCAAACATATAAAAAAATGCTCAACATCTCTAATCATTAGAGAAATGCAAATCAAAACCACAATGAGATATCACCTAACCCCAGTGAGATTGGCCTCTATCAAAAATCCCAAAACAACAAATGCTGGCGAGGACATGGAGAGACAGGAACACTCTTACACTGCTGGTGGGACTGCAAATTAGTGCAACCTCTGTGGAAAAGAATTTGGAGATACCTCAAAGAGCTAAAAATAGAAATACCACTCGATCCAGCAATAGCACTATTAGGCATCTACTCAAAAGAGCAAAAAACGTTCTATGATAAAGACATCTGCACCCAAATGTTTATGGCAGCACAATTCACTATTGCAAGGATGTGGAAACAATCCAAGTGCTCGTCAATTCATGAGTGGATTATTAAAATTTGGTATATGTATACAGTAGACTATTATTCAATTATAAGAAACAACAGTGATCTAGCACCTCTTATATTTTCCTGGATTGAGCTTCAGCCCATTATCCCAAGTGAGGTATCACAAGATCGGAAGAATGGGCTCCACTTGTACTCGCCATCAAATTGGTACTAACTGATGAACAACACTAGGGTGCTCACATGGCAGTAATACTCTCAGGGATTAGGGGGATGAGGGGTAAACCCACAACTAAAGGACACGGGGGCGGGGAGCATTGTAGAGGGAAAGGGCATACCTCTAACCCTCGCTTGGGTGAGGCAAAGACATAAAATGTAACCAAAATGTTTGTACCCTCATAATACCCTGAAATTAAAAAAAAAAAAAAAATCCAACTCTGCCAAGTTTTCCCTGTTGCTTAATCTCTCTAAGCTTCAGTTTCTTATCCATGAAATAAAAGTATTAAAACCACCTCACAAGGTTGCTGTGAGGATAAAATGAGGTAATACATTCAAGCAGTTTGCACAGTGCCGGGAACATAGTAAGTGACAAGAAACAGAAATGGTTATTATTAAAGAGAGGATAGGTATTGTCTTGTTAAAGAGGGTGACTACATTGCTTATTTTTTAAATTATTTCCTTCTCTACTAGGCATCTATTTAGCAACGTGAAAAGGCCCTGCGTATTCAACTCAATTATTCACACATTGGAGATTCCTTAGCCACAGATCATTGTGAGGCTGTACAAATTCATTTAAGATTTCCACTTACTAATCATGTAATATTTTCGTTTAATGAATGCATTTAATATTTTCCAGTGTGCCACTGTACTATAGACCTTTGCATTAACTATTTGCAAAAACTTATATAGACTGTCGAGAATAAAGTATAAAAGATACCTCATTGGTAGACAAGCCTGCATTGTTCCCATAAGTAACCTAGAATGGTGGTCGAAGGGTCTGGTGCCGTTACGTGACCTATCAGAGACACAGTGCCCACAGACTTTAGCACAGGGCTTCAGTTCTTCTCTTCTTCTCTGTACCTTCTGAAAGAAATGACTGTGATCCAGGAAACAGTTGAAATATAAAAAAAAGAAAATGAGTAGAAGCCAGAGAAACCGTGTTTACTGCAATGCAGTTATAGTACTCACTATAACTAACCGAGCCTGCTTTAAAGGACTCTCATAGCTCTGGGAGCCATAAAATAAAAATATTTCATTCTTTGCTTAAGGTGCTTATAATCAAGAGGAATTAAGGTGGTAAAATGAGTAGTATTCTAATCATAACAGAAAAAGAATTATGATTCTCAAAGTTGGCCTCAGGTACAATTAGGAAACATCCACATTTTCCTTGCACTCTGCCCTCACTCCAGACATATATACAACTTCAAATATTCTGAAATCTACCATTTTATAGAAGAGAGAGGGAAAAAAATTCAAACCCCATATCATTCCTCCAGGACCTCAAGAGAAGGAAGTGCACCTTGGCTTAAGTTCAAGCAGAGGAATGACTGTCGAATGGCGAGAGTGCAATCGCCCAGTGTGACGGACAGATGAAGGACATGCCTCAGTTAAGCACAGATGCCCTCCTGGCCTATATCCTGCCGTCTCAGGGGATCATGCCCAGGTTCCATTAAGTTAAATAACTTTTAGCATATTGGTACAGTGAAACTGAATCCAGAAAGAGCTGCGGAGCTTGCATAAGCCAAGATGTGGGACTGAGAGCACACCTTATTCTATCATTTAATTACACAAATGACCCTAGTGTACCCCACAGCATGAAGAATGTTGCCTTTTTGTCATTGGACTGTCTATCAGGCCCAATTAAATCACTTGGACTTTCCTTGCAAGCAGTTTGGCCAACTGGCTGGCCACTTATTTTTGTGGTCAATATAACCACATTACTTTGAACTCTGATCCACTGCACTTCAAAGACCCATTCTTCTATCATAACATCACCTCTTCTCATTTTTCCATTTTGTTATAGTGACTAACATTCTCTACTTAATCACAAATGAATATGCATTAAAGACACCAGAATGAAATATTTTTCCATTCCCTAGAGTTAAATTACACTTTTCCTTTCCCTAGGTGGCCCAAGAAAATGGGCAACCAAACCAGATATATTTAAAAGTTATTATTTCTGGAATTCTTCTACTCAGTTTGTTTACAGATTTTTTTTTTCAGTTCAGTCTTGACATACAGACAAGTGTGTACTAACTGTCTACTTTTTATATTTGGGTGAATACCTGGAAGTGGTACGTGGCAGAAGGCAAGAATGAGTAGCAGAGGGAACACAAGCACACTGTTAATTTTAAGGCTAACTTACTCCTCTACTTCATTTTACTCCAAGTAAGAAGATTTCTGGTTCTTTATTTCACTGTTACTCCTCTTAATTACCTTTTAAAAGTGTCTTCAATGCCTCATTCAACTCTCAATGTATTTCCCCTGGGTTAGATGTTATTCCTACCTCTTTTTTCACTTATTTTCCCCTTACATAGCTCCAGCTTTCCACTCTATTTTATTCTCTGTGATGTTTTCAAACTACGTGGCACAGAAGCACTTACAAGCATTAGTCTATACCAAAGAACAAAATTTGTATGGTTTCTGGAGCCCCAAACAAAAGAATTTATTCTTGAACCCAAGTCCTTTGACAATGGTGTTACTGTTCTGGCTTTGGTAATTCAGAGGCCCTTATTTACTGTTTGGGCTTTCTGCATATTCTATTTTCCATTTATATGAAATATCCCACAAACGTAAATGCATTTAATGAATACCGGGAACATAGCCTTGTGACAACTTTCATTTCTTGGTCAATGGGCCAGACATTGCAATTTAAAGATTTGATATCAATAGGCCAGAACCTCATAGAAAAATTAGTATCATTTTATTTATCTTCTTATGGTACATACTGCAGAATTGTCCACCAAAAAAAAAAAAAAAGTCTTATGGACAAAAGTGAAAGCAGCTGTGGATCTTATCAAAGCCAAAAAACTGTATGCTCTTGATGTAGCTACAGTTATTATTATTATTATTATCATTATTTCAGTTTCGAGTGCTGAGGAACTGTGTTTTTTTTCCAATTTTGTAAATAATAATTTTGTCATTGAACAGATAACACAATGTGTGGCTAGATATCATCTCCCACAGGGCTTGCAAATACTTGGTATTGTCCCCAATGTGGTTGCCACATGTTTGTTTTTCAGCTGACTGAGTCTTAAGCCAGAGAGAGTTTAGAGGAAATGGAAGAGAGAAAAAAATCAACAGAGCTTTTCATTAGGATGTGTGACAAAGGGTAATGTTTTTCTCCCTTAAGTAGTATATGTGTGTTTAAAAGAAAATAAATATTGCACATCATTACTGTTCTTTCTAGTGAGTTATTTATATTCTGATAAGATATTTTTAAGTCTGTTGAAGCAAATTTGAAAAAAAAACGACTGACCTCATTCATTTATAAATTTTTAGTGGTCCTGTGTGCAAGTCACCATTATAGTATATTATACTCTAGAACACAAATGTATTCAAGAAATGTTTGTAAAACAAATAAATATATTTTGAATTTCACTGATGGGAAATATGCACAAACAGAAAATTGTAGTCTGAAGATTCAAACTTACACAAATGGCATCCAATGTTTTAATGTCCGACTAAAGGAATTATTCAGTTAAATATTAATAATCACAATGGAGCATTATAATGAATGAATTGAAAGTAACTGAAATAACTTGGATATTTATAAAAAAAAAAAACAGATTTTTCAAACTAGGAAAAATGCTTTAGAAAGGATTTGGTTAATCCTTGAATCCTACAGATAACTAAAAGCCAGAAAAAGTAAATCAGCTGCTCAGAGATATATAACTTTTTTTTTTAAAATGAGAGCATCAGGATTGCAAACAAGGATATTATATGAGACCCAGCATAAACTTCCCATCCCCCCATTAGGGGTTTGGCCTGTCATTCTGACACTATGTTCCCCATACCAGAGGTCTTCCCTCAGAAACCTGTGGTCAAGTAATAGCAGTTCCAGGCTTCTCTCTTCTGGAAATAAGCTGTTCAGGAATACATAAAGAGTCTTTTTCAGATGAAGGGTAATTACACTCTCTCCTTTCTTGCTTCTCCTATAATTTGGCCTGTCCATTCAAATTATATACACCTGCTTCTTCTTTTTCACTCCGTCTTCCTCAGTGGGTTTGGAGAAATTGAATACTTTTTTAAGCCCTGCGGCAAGTCTGGAAAATGACAGTTAGTGATGTGTCTTACCTTCATACAGACAGACATCGCTGTTGACTTACCATCAATGGCATTTGCACTTGAATGTTTACCTTCATCATATAAGCAATAAATTTGCTAACCCACTGACAAGCTTCCATCTGATATCTCTTTGTGACCAAGGATGCTGTGTGGTCATGGGCAGAACGAATCCAACTTGACTCAAAAAGAACCAAACCCATTGGCCTGGACTCAAAATCATGTGATCTGATTAGCTGACAGAACCAGCCACAAACTCCTCAGTGTCAGTCGGTGTTCTTAGGTGGCAAACGGCAGAAATGGACTCTGACCCTGTTAAGCCCCAAAGGAATGCATTGGAAAAACTGAAGGAAAAGCTGAAGAACCAGGCCTTGGAATATACTGGCCTAAAGAAGCTGTGGGGGGCTCTGTGTAGCAACACCTAAGGGACACTTTCTTTAATAGTGAGAGAAGCAACTGCTCCTTCCTTCTGCTCATGATTGAAATTCCAGCGAGATGGCTTGATTAGCCAAATCAGAATGTGGAGACTGAATTCAGAAAGCCAGAGACTAACAGAGATAGGTAACTACTGAAGTATATCTAGACAAAAGTTCAGTGATGAGATCAATAAAAAGGTTATTAATATCCGGTTTTGAGTAGTAGTGTTAAGACAGGCTAAATGCAGCATTTTTTTCCTTTGAAATGTTTCCAGAGCTGCCCAAACCCTAAGTGGTATGCGAATAAATGGTGGATTAAGCATCTCTTTCCAGTCAGCATAATTTATCCTCCCACCCATTCTCCTGCTGGCCACTCCTACTCCATTCTCTTTACCAAAATCTGAACTCCACGGCTATTTCTTCAGCAACCCCTTTGTTTAAATTGGAAGACAAATCAAACACTGTGGGACGCTTTACTGAATTTCAGTATTTAACAGCACTGATTTAATTTTTTTAAATGCAAAGTCAAACTTATTAGATGTAGAAGAGAAAAAGAAAAAAGTAAGATAAAGTGTTTATTCGAAGATGTCTTCCCAATGCTCTCTTTGCCAGACTTATTCTAGTCCCCTCTAATGAAACTTCCTGGTAGACACTGGGGAGATGAGAGATGGTCCTTCATTTCCACTCAAAGTACAAATCAGGCCGGCATTTTGAAAAAGAGACAGGTTTATTCATCTCTTCAAGGTTAGCTGGCTTTGTTCCTTGTAAAATTTCACTTTTGGTTATTAAAATATTCACTGTAGGAAACATATTTGTAACTCATTTCTCATATTACCTACACACAGAAAAACAAAATTTGATATCCTGGCGTTTATTTGCTGAGGGCGCTTCCCATAAAAGCGAGTGAGTGTGCACTGGGAAGTATGTCTGGTTAACTCCTTTGTGGATAAACGTTAGTCACAATCGTTCCCCATCCACTCTCTCCCCTAGCACCCTCCCCACCTCCCGCCTTCCCGCCTCTCAAGGGCTGGTGACCTAATAGCATTTTTCTTCATGCATATTTTGGCGTCGCCCCATGGCCTGGCTGCCTTCGCCTGTCTGAGTCTTTTGAAATTCCTGCATGTTCGCCCCAGATTAAGCCAGTGTGTCTCAGGATGTGTGTTCCGTTTCGTTCTTTCCCCTTAACGCTGCCTGTGCAACGTGTCTGGGGGGAGGAGGACGGGACGGGAGAGGAGGGCAGGGAGGGAGGGGCAGAGGCGAGGAGCTGTCCGCCTCGCACGTTTCCAATCGCATTACGTGAACAAATAGCGGAGGGCGGCCGGGCCAGGACGGCTTGTGTAACTTTGCAAACGTGCCAGAAAGTTTAAAATCTCTCCTCCTTCCTTCGCTCCAGACACTGCCCGCTCGCTGGGACTGCCGCACCGCTCCCGCCGCCTTCCAGGACTGGGAAAGGGGAGACAGACGGGTGCCACGTCCGAGCGGCCGCCCAGACAGGGGAAGGGGCTGCAGCCCACCCTTGGCACTGCGCGGCGGGGACTGAGACAGCCGCGCTCCGCCCGTCTCCTCGTCGAAGATTCCTCGCTCCTTCACGTGATTTGAGCCCCGCTTTTATTTTCTGCGAGCCACGTCCTCCCCGAGCGGGGGCAGTCCGGCAAAGGGAGCGATGCGCTTCGTCTGGACCGTGCTCCTGCTGGGGCCGCTGCAGCTCTGCGCGCTCGTGCGCTGCGCCCCGCCGGCCGCCGGCCAGCAGCAGCCCCCGCGCGAGCCGCCCGCAGCTCCGGCCGCCTGGCGCCAGCAGATCCAATGGGAGAACAACGGGCAGGTGTTCAGCTTGCTGAGCCTGGGCTCGCAGTACCAGCCGCAGCGCCGCCGGGACCCGGGCGCCACCGCCCCGGGTGCCGCCAGCGCCGCCGGCTCGCAGCCGCGCACGCCAATCCTGCTGCTCCGCGACAACCGCACCGCCGCGGCGCGTGCACGGACCGCCGGCTCGTCGGGAGCTGCCGCCGGCCGTCCGAGGCCCGCCGGCCGCCACTGGTTCCAGGCTGGCTACTCGGCGTCTGGAGCCCGCGACGCTGGCGCCTCGGGCGCGGACAATCGGACTGCGCCGGATGTCCCGGCGCTCAGTAACCTGCGGCCGCCCAGCCGCGTGGACGGCATGGTGGGCGACGACCCGTACAACCCCTACAAGTACACCGACGACAACCCCTATTACAACTACTACGACACGTACGAGAGGCCTCGGCCTGGGAACAGGTACCGGCCCGGATACGGCACCGGCTACTTCCAGTACGGTAAGCGCCCCAAGTCCGCCAAGCACCCTGCACCTGGTCCCCAACTATGTGGCTCCTCGACGTGGCTGCCTGGGCGCGGCGGGCCCTGGTCCTGGCGGATGCGTTCCCTCCCCCCGCGCCTGCAGAGGCAGCTCTGGAATCCAGTGCGAACCGCGCGCCTGGCCCCTCCTGCTTCCTTTTCACTTTGCTTCTCAGCGCCGGTGTCTCCAGTTCTCTTGCTACCCTCGGCCCCACCTAGCAGTCCCAGGGGGTGAAGGGTGAGGAGTTAGGGACCTGGAGGGGTCGGGAGCTGGAGTGGGGGGCACCGGGTTGTCTCACTGCTGCGCCCGTTGCCTGCTGACGTTTAGGTCTCCCAGACCTGGTGCCTGACCCCTACTACATCCAGGCGTCCACGTACGTGCAGAAGATGTCCATGTACAACCTGAGGTGCGCCGCGGAGGAAAACTGCCTGGCCAGGTACGGGCTGGGATCTCCGCGGCCCCGCTCCGCGGTCTTGGTTGTGGGGGCGCTCTGGTGCCTGGTTCTGACAACTTCTGTTCCGCGCAGACAAGAGCTAGGAAGTGGGACTAGAGCTGGGAAGTGGGACATGACCTCCTGGGCACGCTGACCTGGATGGAGAGTTAACTTTTGAAGATTTCTGTGGGTCCTGACTCTCAAACTGCTGCACAAACCAGGGAAGTGGAGCAAACCCTTATCCTGGAGACTGGAGTCTCCTGGTGCTCTTTTTCCAAGATACTCAAACTTCGGAGCCAATTGTTTCCAGTAACTTTCTATAAAACAACTGTACAGTAATTTTTTAAAGTTATTGTAATAGAAGAGTGTGTTAATACTCCCTTAAAAGGTTGGGGACAAATTTGCCATTGTAGCCTCATTGGTAAAGGTTAGGTTTTCTCTTTCGTTTGAGACCGCGATTAACTGTTTGGTATTATTAATACTTGAGCCAGAATAAGCCCATGAGCAAGAACTTTGCTTCTCCATTAGTCCTAAAATAAAATAGAAGTTCTAGGATTGGGGTTCTCTGAGTTTTCTGCTGGGAAACCAGCAGAGGGAGCAAAAGATGTTTTGATAGGTCTCATAAAAATTTTAAAGTGTGAATAAGGTCGTCGATAGTATTTAACATGTATTCACACAAAATATATTAGTAGGAGCACAGAGGTATGTATTTGTGCATTTCTTGCACTGTGACCTTTATAATTGTCAGGCTAAAGGAAGAGAATCCAAGTTCATTTTCATTCCTGAGTCTTGCATCACTCACACCATTGCCCTCTCTATGATGTTATTATAGTAGTGCTGTTGTTTTACAGATAGTGAAGTTACAGAACGATTCATCTCAATCTGGGTCTGTTCTTTTAGAGTTATTTCCCCAGTTTCCATCTTAATTAAATATTTAAGAAGAAATATTTTGTAAAATTCAAACATCTTAACAAGTATCTATGGGATTATTTTTTATTGAGGATAATTTCTCCCTTAGTTTCACGCATTCATAGGATCAAACTTGAATCGATTTTAAACACAGTTTACTTCTCACATTTTTAGTGCTAATTTTATTATGTTTTTACTTTTAAGGTCTGTGGATTTCCATAGTTGCCATTCATTCTCTTATTCACCAAATACTCATTGAGCTCTGACTGTTCCAGGAGTGTTCTAGGAGCTTCAGATTCAGAAATAAACAAATTTAAAAAATGCCCTGGCCTCTTGGAACTGATAGTCTAGTTGGGGAAGGGGGATTGTCACTATTGTATAATGGAGAGGTTTCATTCGTAGTTTTGTCTTTAGTTAATATTCTGTGAATATAATAATATCTCTTTTTTGAAAATCACAGTTCGGCATACAGGGGAGATGTCAGAGATTATGATCACAGGGTGCTGCTAAGATTTCCCCAAAGAGTGAAAAACCAAGGGACATCAGACTTCTTACCAAGCCGACCGAGATATTCCTGGGAGTGGCACAGTTGTCACCAGTAAGTAGATGGGTCTCCTGGGTACACCTGAGTTACTTTTTCATTTTCAGGTGATTCTTGGTATGGCAAACGTAAGTCTTATTTCTTACCTACAGGGGGAGCATTGCTACTATTTACGGGTAGACTTTTTCTCTATGTAATTTGACATAATGAAAGGAATCTACTTGATATAATCCATCAACTACTAGATCCTGTTGTCTTTTGGATTGGAAACTCCAAGTCCAGCTTATTAAAACCGCTTATAGGATACAGCAATTGAATTCAATATAAAATTTACTCCAATATACTACAGGTAGGATTTCTAAAAACATCTGTTGCAGCCAAGATTATCTGCAGGTAGTTATCATTAAACAGCATTTCATAAAGACCACGCATTGTTATTAAAAGGGTTTGGAGATCATTCTCAAAGAGAGATATAGATGATATACTCTATGAGCTGAAGAGGACTGTCCTCCATCTTTTAAAAGGCCTGTATCAAACTCAGGGTGGTTACCTGGTCTGCCTATATTTAAAGATTTTCACGTAAAGTAATTCTAACATTTGACTTCATAACTTGCCCGGGTGTTTATTGTCAGGAGATCCTGATGTGTGGCCTTAAACTTTCTGAAATTCTCATTGTTTTTTTCCTTATGTGAGAAGATGAACAACTCAGCACCTTTATTTTCTGAAATGACAAAAGTAAATATAATATGAGCCATCCAATTTGCTGATGAAATAGAAATGTTTTATTTCTAAATAAAAGTTTATACTATTTAAGTGATAAGGGTGGACAACACATGACATTATTTATCTTTTGCATTTTAGTAATGATTTTAAATATGTGAGAACTCAGTTTTTAAAAATCTCATCGAAACCTCTCAAGGATCATGTGCTTCTCTTTTTTGGAATGGAACATCAGTAGTGGCAGCCAAGAGAAATATAGCCGAGAGTATGTGGCAAGTTTCACTTAAGCACAAATAATTTATTTTCTATTTCTATTTAATATTCAAAGATAAAACAGGGAGTAATGGGAAAGCAAAACACTCAAATGAAATCTTTTTTCCTACTAGCAAAGTTAAAAGCTTGTAATTTTGATAGATTTATGTCCCTGGGAAAAAAAATCTAGCATGAATCTCCCTTTATGAAAATAAACTTGACCTCAATTCTCATGTGAAAACAAAGTTGTGAGGCAACAGGGAAGTCATGTAATATCGTCGTTGCTTTCTCTGTGCGTAACTGACCACTGTCTTTTGTTGTGTGGGACATTAGACATTACCACAGTATGGATGAATTCAGCCACTACGACCTGCTTGATGCCAACACCCAGAGGAGAGTGGCTGAAGGTCACAAAGCAAGTTTCTGCCTCGAGGACACATCCTGTGACTATGGGTACCACAGGCGATTTGCATGTACTGCACACACCCAGGTGAGTTGGCACCCTGACCTCGGGAACCCACAGGCCTCAGAGAAAAAACAAAGTAGGCTAGCCATTTCTTTCCTCCCACCTCTCTTTCATAAATTGTTTCATTTTGGGGGTCATCTTATGAAGATGGATGATAGTTGGGAAAACGCAAGTGATGGCTTGATGATCCAGAAGTATCTCCTATTCACGATCACAGAAGTTCAGTGTGAATCCTTGTTACGTTCTACAATGAAAAACAGAAGTTCACTCTCTAAAAAAATCTGAATAGTTTATGACATGGGTATTCATTCTATATTCTTTAACCGGCTTGGTCAATAACTGTACGGAAGATACTTCTGTTTTCTCACCTGAAAAACCATTCCTGTCTTCACCTGTGATGCTAAAAATAGAAGAGTGGTTGGGGTTAACAAAGAGAGGAAATAAGTTTTTTTTAAAAGCCCTTAAAAAAGTTGTCTCTTTTAATAATGCGCATAAGAGCAGAAGGACACCATTTCTTTCTCCACACATGTATGTTTAAACCTACAGTATAATTGATGTCAGATGTCGTTTGGATGGATTTTTAAAAATAGTGCTGAGCTAAGCAGTTTGTATGTCTTATAATTGGAAAATGTGTGTCAGTTAAAAAGCCATGTCAGTATTTCCATATGAAACCCTAATTTGTAAAAGGACATTATAATTTTACTCCAGCCCAGATCTTGGCAAGGAGTAGTGAATGTACATAACCCGGGGCACAGAGGGATAAGCAGCTGGCATCTTGGGAAGCAAATTCCAGGGCTGTGGCAGGAAGCTTTTTGGTGACCTAAATGTTACCATTGCTTTTTTCTTTGAGCTTAGAACATCATCACAATTGGAGGGGATAAAGGTTAAAGTCTGCATCGTTGGCGTAGTACTTATTCTTTAAGAAAAAGGAAATGTAACCTACCCACATATTATCTTCGTGAGCCGATAGAGATTCCCTTTTCATTGCGTAATCTCCAAGTTCGATAGCGCCACATGCGCAGGGGGCCTGGCGTTATTCTCCCCACTTTTCAGAAAATGGTGCTCTGGACAGCTCACTGTGAAATACTGGAATCTGGGATTGTAGCGCTTCCGGTTCCCCTGTTTTTGGGGTGACCTCATATTATTTTATGTGGTAGGTTTCTTGTTAATCATCCTACGTGTATGTCATATTTAACCGTTATTCACTAGGTCTTGCATTATAAGTGATTTATGTATTTGTTTTTTTCTCTAGACCAGTGTCTCTTGAACATGGACTTCATTTAAAGGAAAAATATTCTCACAAACCCCCAATGTTGACTTAGATTAGTTTTATTATAATGCTGGTTAAATGTATTGAAGCATAAAACTAGGTATACCTTTTTTATATTTGTACTTTTATATAACTCCTGTGTTCTTAGGTAATAAATTTACGTATTAAATATATACAAAAACTAAAAACAGTTGCATTAACCTTGTTAATTTAATGAAACAAACAATTGTGTTTTGATAAAACCAAGTAGCTAATTTAGACAGTCTCAGCTAAGGTTCTACATTTAATCTCTTTTTATATTTTTACTTTGAGTACATGAAATGCTTTTTTGCTTAATGGCCTTAGTAACTCCAGTTTTTTGTTTGCTAGTTCAAATAATCAAAGCTTGTACTTAAATTCTGCCAGCTGAGTAATTCTAGAGTGCTAATTTCAGCATTCTTTAAAGCTCTTTTGTTCACTTGAAGGTAGGGTAAGCATTGTAGCATTATTTAAACCTGTCTTAAATAGGTATCTAATCCAGCGAATCCTTTTACAATGTCATGAACTTAGTGTTAGTAGTAGTAAAAGTAATAGCTAACACTTTCCAGTATGTATTATATGCCAGAATCAGAATTATGTGCTGGAATCAGACCAAAAATTCTCCATTTTATGTTTACTACTCAACATGCTGGTAATTGATGTGTGGACTAAGGTAGGAATTCAGGCAATAATAATGGAATATGGCTCTCACTGCTGTGACACAGGTCCTTTTGAGTGTGGCTTGTCTGTGCTATCATGTGCTGTATGATAGCACAATTCCACCCTACTCTTCCCAAATCAAGCTACAGCTAAACCAGAAATGGAGCATGCTAACATGATTTTGCCATCTCCTTGGTGACCAAGGTGATCTTAAACACCAGTGCAATTTTGGGTACCGGAATTAAATGGCAGTATTGCATTAAAATGATTTTAGTGTATACTTTTAAATTTGCTTTAGATTGCTATTAGAATAAAAATACAAGTTAAAACTTCTCATGAAGAACTAAAGGGATCAAGAATATACGTACAGTCTCCAATTTGTGTAAACTTTTCCAATCTATAACACTTTTAAAGCAAGAACCCTATTTTATTCTTATTTTTCTCCTCCTAGCCTGCAGAAGGCACTCATTTACTTATTGACATGAATATCTGAGCAAGTGCAGTGATGCGGCATTCATCAATTTAGCCACACATTCATCCCTTCAATTCAGCAGAATATTTCGGTGACTATGTGAGAGAGGGTATAGTATGGTAGTTAAGAACAGGGACTCTGGACCTTGATTGCCTAAACTCAAACCAGCTTAGCCACTGACTAGCTGTATACCCTTGGGTAAGTTATTTGACTTTAGTGTGCCTCAGTTTCCTCATCTATGAAATGGAGATAACAATAGCACCTGCCTCACGTAGTTGTGAAAATTGAATTTATATATGCAATGTGTTTAAAATTGTTCCTGGAATAATATTGAGTAAATGTTAGCTATTCAAAGATGCAACATAGACTCTACCCTTAGGGAACTCACAGCTTCTAGTTAGATGTATTCTTATATAGTATTATTTTAATGTAGAGGAAAAAAAAGATAAACACTATAAAAGCTATACAAAAAAGTATCATGGGCGTTCTGAGTACAAGAAGATAATTTCCAAAAGGGGAAATTGGGCAGGGTTTCCCTGAGAAGAGAACATTTTAGTTAAGTTAATTATTAAGTGGCCTTTATTCCTGAACTGGTGAAATTCTAGAATTTTGATGGAGGTCTATTTTGTCACTTAAGATTGCATTTATCACTGGTGATTTATGACACTTTTAAGAAGTGAGGTGTACTACTACTTATATTAGTCCTGTGTCTTTTTTAGCTGGAGGTGCTATAAGACTGAGTAATATATACTTCTCAAGGGAGATGAAATATAAATATAGTTTTATGTCAGACTCTTGTAAGTACTAACTTAAAATTTAATTTGCAAATAACAGCATATTTTTTAGCATAGTCTGACCGTATATCATCATTTTAAATTTTTTATTTTGTTTGTTTTAGGGGTTGAGTCCTGGCTGTTATGATACATATGGTGCAGACATAGACTGCCAGTGGATTGATATTACAGATGTAAATCCTGGAAACTACATCCTAAAGGTAGAGATCTTTGGAAATATGTTATTTATTTTCATCGCAAATCAATAAGCCCTCTTCTCTGTATTCAAATGTTAAATAATCATGGTCTTGGAAATAATTATACATCCTCTATTTATAAATAATCTAATCTAGTCTAAACATTTCTTATTTTAAAAGACTTCAGGGGAAAATATGGAGTCTCCTTCTATATCATCTCCAGGTTTTAACCACTTGCTTAACTTAAATTCCCTTCCCTGCTCGATTTAGATAAATCCGTTGTTAACAATTCCCTTGTTGCAGCCCTATAGAAATAGAAAGATACCAGTAAGTCCTGATGAACTCTTTAACACAAATGCTGTCTGCATTGCCTAGGTCAGCGTAAACCCCAGCTACCTGGTGCCCGAATCAGACTATACCAACAACGTTGTGCGCTGTGACATTCGCTACACAGGACATCATGCCTATGCTTCGGGCTGCACGATTTCACCGTAAGTCTCATTTGCCTAGCTAAGTAATTATCTCCACAAAGAATTTTAGTTCCTTGTCAGGCATTATACATGACATGTGTCTATTTCTACCACTGCTGCAGCTTCCTTGTAAATAGACCAGAGGCAGAACATGGTATAAAGTCTGTGCAATTACATAATTAGGGCTGATCTCTCTTTTTTTTGAAAATACAAGGAGGGATGTACTAAGGTTTTTATCACCCTAAAGCTTAGTTTTAAAAGAAGTCAGATACATAGAACACAGTGTTTTACCCAAAGAGCTGGTGTGGAGGCCCAGTATGTCAAATTGCTCAATATGCAGAGGAGGTGAGCTTGTAGGAGCCAGAGGGTTTGGTTTCCTGCCCCACGATCTGAAGGAGCTCTGAAGAAATTCCTGGAGTTCTTCTTAAAGTACATTTGGAGAATCACTGCCATAAAGTAAGCAACTGAAGAGATCAGATGCCCTGATCTGTACAAATGAAGGTTTCATATATTTGAGTTCTAGAACCATGGGTACTAGGACAATACTGTGCAAAGGAAGGAGATGTGTAGAGTTTCCTTTGTATATTCCTACTCCTGAAACACTTCATTGAGTCCCAGCATGTAAGTATTAACAGGGAGGTGTTAGAAAGAAAGTTGGGTAGAATGCCTGCTTGCCTGTGTGTCCTGCCCTGCCCTGCCTCCTTAAGCACTGCCTGCTGGAGTGTGGCTGGGTGGCAGATCATGACTACACATGCCACCTGACTTATACTTTTCCAGCAATGACAACACCATTGGAATGACACTGAACATGCATCAGCTTTGCTTTCACATTGGAGAAGCATCAGTGCCTCTGGGTCATGCAGAAAAGTGTATCAGAGCTACCCTAGAAACTCATAATTAACAGAAATTTCCTGCATGATACAAAAATCAGGAAAATGGTTTGCTGCACATGAACCTGTAGTTTGTGGGCTTTCCCAATTCCATGCAAACCTGGTAGTGTGGGTTTTGCCCTGTGCCTGGGCTCCTGGTCCAGGGGAAAAGGAGCTAAAACCAGCCCAAGTTCCATTCACAGAGTTATGCACTGTGGCTCGGGGCTGCATTCACCGTGGAAGGGCACCTTTTCCTTGTTCACATAGAGGAGCAGAGCCTTGCTTCCCCAGTGTCATCACAGCATTAGAGATAGAGGGAGCTCATGGTAGCAAAGGGATATAGTAGTGAAACACTGTGATCAAATATATTTTTCCACACATGCCCACGGCAGAGAAAACCTGGCTGGTTTTATGGCCCATATTGTGTGGAGTTGATTATAAAATAACTGAAAACTCCCAGAACATCAGTATAATTTAAGCTAAGATAACATAATCTAAAACAAATGGATTTCTTAATTTCTCATTTTTATAATTCCTTAATTCATTCACTAATTCTCCATTTAATTATTCATTTGGATCCTCACTTTTGCACTCTGAGGTCCTAAACTAGGTATTACAGAATAATGCAAAGGTAAAGATGACTCCTATTCCCCGTGCTGCTGCAGCCTTATTAACATAATTTTAATTAATTACTAATGAATCTCTTTGTTTAATGTTTACCTCCTGCTCCACTCCACGATGGCTGGGATCTAGGCTCCTGTCCACTGTCGAATACCCATTGCCAGGTGCAGGTCTGCCGCCTTGCAGACTCTCATTCGACACCTAATTAATAGATGAATTTCCCTCTTTCTCAAAGAATTTGGAGTCGAGTAGGGAGGCGAGATAAATCCATGTTTAGCTGTAATAGAGATACAATATTTACTCTGTGAGGAGTACGATAAAATGTGGGGGACCAGAAGGACCTCTGCTGTAGCAAGTTTGGTGACTCCCAAGTGTGACTTACTGACCTCACACTAGAGACAGGCCTGAAGAGGTGACTCGGTGGTTGCATAGAATATGTCTTGCTTTCCATCGGTAGAATCCATTGAATTGGATATTGCCAGATACTTAGAAAAAATAAAAGTAGTTATATTGCTTCACCAATCTTATAACACCGCAAGAGGGATTCCTGATGTGGTCACCCACATAGAGTGGATTTTTTTTTTTTTTTTACCAGTTATTACTGACTATAGCTAAATTTTGAGAGTTGTTGAGGCAGAATTTTAATAAGCAATATTGATCAGATGAAAATATGAAAAAGTGAAATGAACCATAGTTATTGATCATAATAAAATAAGATGATACTTACTCTGAGTGGAAATAACAGGAAAAGTGCAGAACGCTTGACTTGAGGGGAAAAAGCTCACCGTCAGGAGAAGGATGCTTGCCTCTCATACTGACTTTTACTTTAGGCCTCCCTCACGAAGGACCAGAGTCCAGAGGAAGGAGAGATTTCTTTGGCCTGAGATTCAGGGAGTGACTGCGGAAGCGCATTTGAATTGGGCTTTGGAGGCTGAGGCGTGCACGGGGGAGAGTTAAGGAAGGACATGCTGGGAGGAGTCAACGTCACGGGCACCTGCCTGGCAGGAGGAAATTGCAGGGCACGTTTGGAAAAGCAAGTCTTCTAATTTGGCTCAGGCCTAAGTGTCATGGAGTTAAGAGTTGGGCAAAAAGGACAGAAAAGTAAGTTGGGAACAGATCAAAGAGAGCGTTCGAGAGCAATCTAAAAAGTTTGAACTGGAGGCAATGGGAGTCTGAAGTTTCTTGAGTAGGGGCTGTAACTTGCCATGTGCTCAGTCTGGTGGCTATGTAAGCAGCACTGAGTGTGATTCCTGTGCTAACGTTAGTGTATTATTATTATTATTGTTATTTTTGGTAACTCTAAAGACATATCATCTCTCAGTTCACTGATTGTTTTTTCTGCCAATCGGATGTTTAAGAACATTCTGTTGGTGTGTATAAAAACCACCCAGTAAGTAGGTGTGTGTGTTAATGTGCCCAGCCTTCCTCATTTTTGTCATTGTAAACAAAATGTATGGACCAGGTGACTCTGAAGTTCTAAGATACTATGTAATTTCTCTTCTCCTTACAGAATTTACTGTTAGAAATTGCTAGTTGCTGGCTGGGCGCGGTGGCTCACACCTGTAATCCTAGTCCTCTAGGAGGCTGAGGCGGGAGCATCACTTGAGATCAGGAGTTTGAGACCAGCCTGAGCAAGAGCAAGACCCCATCTCTACTAAAAATAGAAAAAAAATAGCCAGTCAATTAAAAACAGAAACGAAAAATATGCTGGGCGTGGTGGCTCCTGTCTGTAGTGCCAGCTACTTGGGAGGCTGAGGCAGGAGGATCACTTGAGCCCGGGAGTTTGAGGTTGCTGTGAGCTAGGCTGACGCCACGGCACTCACTCTAGTCTGGGAAACAAACGGAGACTCTGTCTCAAAAAATAAAAAAAAAAAAAGAAAGAAATTGATAGTTGCTGATTTGCACTAACTGTATTCTTACTTCCTTACGTGGAGGGGGATCTATGATCACAGTTTAAATACAATAAGATTTGGTTGACTGGCTTTGATCCAGTTTCTGCCTTATTAATGTATTATTCTACGTCCAAAACCGTGCTGGAGAAGGACTAATGCAAGATGATGCAGAAGCCATGACTCTGCTTCTTGGTGGCTGTGCCACCCTTGTTCCATGGAATGAACTCACCTGGTCAGGGCTGCTGGTTTCCTAAGTCCTGCTTTACTCTTGATTGCTTCAGAGGTTGTTTCTTTGACTCTTTTATTTTTTTATTTGTTTTTTTGTCAAGTGCAGTAGTGAGGATGGGGGAAAGTATAAGAACAAGGAGTTCAATCTGTAACTGACTGTGAACAATCAAGGGAGATAACTCACTACCTTCGGACCAGCCATCTTTGACTCTAAATGCGAAGATTTGTAGGCGTCTGGCATCCGCTGCCTGCTGTTGACATAGTCCCTCTCTTCATATCATTATTAAAATAAGGGACTAGTTGATAATTTCACAACACGACTCTTGCTTAGATGAAGGGAAATTGTTACATAAAGTTTTCAAAAGTTTAAATTTGTATACTGTACTCATTCATAATATTAGCAGGGTAATAACTCATCTTATTTTGTTTTCTTAATCTAGGTATTAGAAAGCAAGCCAAAACTCCCAATGGATAAATCAGTGCCTGGTGTTTTGAAGTGGGGAAAAAATAGATTAACTTCAGTAGGATTTGTGTATTTTGAAAACGAGAACAGAAAACAACAAAGGAATTTTTGTTTGGACTGTTTTATAACAAAGCACATAACTGGATTTTGAACATTTAAATCGGCATTATTTGGGAAATTTGTAATACTTATTCATATTACTTTGGGAATTAACACAATATTTCAATTCTATAGTTGCGTATTTGACTCTTTCAAAGGAATCCAAATTTCTTATGTTTCTTTTGAAATCTAAGTGCAAAAGGGAAAATATCATTTCAATGAATGAGCCAAAATTACTTTGAACTGAGAATTTTCTAAAATGTTAGAACTTCGGTGAAACATGATAATAATGAGCTTATATATGTCCTAGCATCGATTTAGAAGTGATGCTCCTACTGTTTGAATAGATACGGACACATTTGGTGCTGAGGAAGAAACAAACACACTCCCATTGGTGTCAAGAAATATTACTCTATAGCAGAGACATGGCAATATATGTATTCAGATAGTTACATCCCTATATAAAATTATGTTTACATTTTTAAATTAGTAGGTTACTTTCTTTCTGTCAAGTGTACAATTTTATTCTGTCTTAAGTCAACTTTTGTTTTGGAACAAATTAAGTAACTGAGCTGCCCAATTCCTGTCTGATATTCGTTGACGCTCCCCTCTACACTTTTATTTTTCCTATGGATAGAGATGTTGTGAGATTTTTAAAATTACATTCTGGGGACTGGTATACGGAGGACAACTGCGTAACTGGGAAGTCATTCTGATGACGTCAGAGAGAATATGCACTTAAGCATATTAAAGTATTTACCAAAGATAAAATTTCCTCGCTGACAAAATCATACAAACGAGTCCCCCAAACCACAACTGTCTCTCAAATAGTTAAAAAAAATCATGAAAAACATCTTAGGATTTTCTACATTTTTTTAATGTTCAGTGATTAAAAAGGAATCCTAACAATTTTAAATTATTCATAACAGATGACATACTGTGTGAGCAATACAGGAACATCATCCTAGGTTATTCAAGAGTCAGTCACACATGTGTTTTCATGTGTGTCTAAAATATAGGCCCATTAGCAAAGCACATAGCATTATATACCTGAGGGGTTGGGGAATAAGGGGAAAAATAAAACTTTCTGCAAAACCAAAGACTAGGCTGCATAATGAGACAGCTGTGATTTAATTTTAAACTGTGAAACCATGTGCCACAACAGAATTTGGAGAATTCCTCTTTTTCCTAAATTCAAAGGTGCAGAAAGAAATCAAATGACATTTTTAATTTAGTGATGCTTGAGCAGAATTTTTCCTACATTAACCAGTATTAAAATCTTAAGTAAAGTTTTTCCAGTGCCAGAACACATTAGGTAGAATTTTAAAAAGTGTATTGGCATCCTGTATTATATGTCATAGAGTTGTAAATCAACACCAATTACGAATAATCATTCTGCAGTCTCTGGGTACATAGCGTGGTAAGAGGGTAAAGATGGACAGGCATCAAGTAGCGGATATAGCGGTACACGTGATCCTTATCCGCCAGGGCACACACCAGTAGAGAATTCAGAACTTTCCTTGAGCTACTATCTGAGCTATAGAATAGCTTCTTTGATGTACCTCTTTGCCTTAAATTGCTTTTTAGTTTTAAGAATGATCCTTTCAAATTGTAATCTTTTCTCATAGAGATATTTTAATATACTTGCTTTTTTAAAAAACAAAACTACTGTCAGTATTAATACTGAGCCAGACTGGCATCTACAGATTTAAGATCTGTCATTTCATTAAGATTCTTACCCTTGTATGAAAAACTAGCCAATATCATGGCCTTTGGATACACAGAAGGTACATTTACAGTCATGCATTGGGCCTTTTATCTGTCTATTCATCCATCATCGTTTGAGGGCCTAAAATGTGCCAGGTACTCACATGCCAGGCATTCGGAGATAAAACAGACAAACTAAAAATACTGTCCTGATCTCAATAAAAATGTATTAAAAATGTCATTGTTACCCATTAGGTTCACCTTATTTTAAAGAACTAAAAGTACATGTCTATGAAATTTTAATTTTAAGCA
>NW_012155062.1:538848-551665 GCF_000956105.1 Propithecus coquereli | reverse complement strand
AATGCATTAAGTCTCAGCTCATGGTATATAAACATTTAATTAATATATAACTACTTGCTACAAAGTAACATGTCGTTTGGTATTATAATGTTTTTAATGAAGTTTTAGTTTTTCTCAAAATTTTTCAGGAATGCTTTTGGTAAAACATTTGTAACTTTTTTTGAAGAGCTCTTATTTTAAATGCCTAGACACTGGCTTTATATTCTTCTATGCATTCTTACATTCTTTTATTATATGTCTATATTATGTTTGCAAGATTATATAAAAATGCCTTGAATAAATGATTTCAAGAGTCTATAGTGGTCATTTGTTGTTGTATAAATAAATGATCTGAATTTGATTTTAGATCAAAACATTAAAGCCATGTCTCTGGTTGGTGGTTTTGCTTAATTACCTTTTATATTAACACATTGTTTAATAAGATTACATGACTTGAAGCTTGTCCAAGATGGATAAAAATTTCAGTGATGTTTTAAAGTAGATACTATCATACATGAACTTTTGCCACCATCACCAGCTACTTCTAAGGACACAGAGCAGGCATTGAAAGAACAATCACGCTCTGCTTTCATTAGCATTTGCAAGGAATATACACTAATACACATATTACGCACACATACACACTTTCGTTTAGGGGACACATCCAACTCTAGCTACAAATTATTTACATAAAGAGAAATGTTGTTGTCATAGTAATCCTTATTTAAATGTGCACCAGATTAGCCTGGGCGCTGGTAACCTGAGAGGACAAACAGGCCTCAAACTGTGGGCAAGTGTTTTAGGGGAACAGTTTGCAAAATTAACCTACAAAAACAATTCATCCTTAAGGAGCTCTTGCAGGTCAAGCAGTTGTAGACTTGCGGCTGGCAATTCGCAGATTTGAACTGTAGAACATAGTGATATTTGAACCCACCAATTTTCTGCTTCCATCTCCTGCTCAAGGCAAAACATCTGAATATGCTTTTGTTATTAATGCAAATGATGATTTCTTTTGCCCACCAGTGCTCAGTGTTTTAAGCAGCGTTCATTATTAGCTTATTAACCAAAGATGGGGTGAGCAGATCTTTCCTTTTTGTCAGAAAACCTGCCTGCCTTTATGTTACTCATTTATTAATATTTCTAATCTTTGTCACAGATATTAATAGAGGATTAATATACAGATTGAATACATCACTTTCATCATAGTAATTTGCAGCTTAAATTCAAAGAGTCCTTGCACCATATTCCTTTTTGATTTGAATGAGTAAAATATCATTTATATAGAATTAGGACAATATTGATTTCCTACAGTATGTACTGAGGAATTCCAGTTTCACAAGATACTCTACTCAAAAAGAATCTCCTAGGAAAGCAAGTATAGGAAATTCCATCTCTATGGTAGAGAGTCACAATACATATCATCATCCTAAAGATTCTGAGAAGCCCTGCAGTAAAGAAACCACTTTATCTTTGCTATCCAGTGTTTCTCAAATTTGTTTTGCCACGTCTTTTTTTTTTTTTAATAGCACTTACTATCCTATTAAGCCATGTTTGCTTGGAAAACTCTGGCACTTACTATCTTAAGTAATTTTCAATTCATAGGAATGAGATCATTTGCAAATTACTTAAAACAAATGTGGCAGGATTGGAACTATAGACCAGAGGGATAACTGAAACCCACCAATTGACTGCCTGTTTTGTTTTCTAAAGACTACTGCTGGATATGGTTAAATAGTAAAGAATCACTTCACTCTCTAAACCATGTTCTATTCTAGAAGGAAATATGGATCTTTCCAATTTGTCAGATAATTTGAACGCTTTTAGGTCCCCTTTTCAAAAATCTTTTCACTCCCAAATTTTAGTTGTTTACAGCACTCAGGGTGAACCGACCATTTTCTTCTTGGTTCATTCGTTTTGTATGTTCAAAACTATCTTATGTTCTACATAATTGCATAATTTAAGTTTTAAATAAAGTTTAGCACTTCTCACAGTGGGCAGAGAAAAATGGGATTGGAAATCAATGGCTTAGAAGGATGTATAGATGTACTTACAATTTGCTGCCAATAATTTATTTGTTGATTAACTATGGGAAATAAGCACCAACTTTGGAAAGAGAAAAAAAAAAAATAGCCACAAAACCAAAAGAAGAACCATCAATACAATGACAAAGAATATACCTGTGTCACTATTAGAAACAATATTGCTAGTTCTCAATTTCTTTAAATACCAAGTCACTCCATGTTCATGACACAACTGTATATAATAGGGGCTAAGGACAAATGTAATGAGAGCCTAAGAGAAAACTCCTTGAAAACAAAATCAAATAATGCTGGGTCTTCATTGCATGTATCTTTAATAAACTAATGCATAAATTCAGAGCCTGACAAATTCGGAGCCAGTATTACCAGTCACTTGCAAAATCGTTTAAGTTATACCACTGTCGTACAGCAAACATTAAAGTCAATCATTTTTGATAATTATGGTAACATTATTTTTTTAGAGGGATGATATAATGAAAAAGAAACTTTTAATACAATCTATAGTTGGGTTGCTGTTGGGGCTAAGATTTATAAATATAAAACAATTTGGTAATTGTGATCACTTGACTTTTGTTTCAGGACTCTGGTTTCTAGCGACAAGCATATATTTTAAACTTGCCTAATCAAAAGAGGAATTCATAGGCTCATGCAACCAAGGGACAAGGGTGGGATTTGCCACAGGAACAGATGAAACCAGGAAATCAAACACCATCGAGACCACATTCTCACTGTCTTTTCTCCTTTTCTTTGTGAATCCACTTAATTCTCTTGGTTTTGTTTCTTCACGAGGATGGACCCCTTGTTGCCTGCAGATCTAGGTACACACCTACGCAGCTTGTTGACCAGAAAGAAAATGGCATTAACCTGCAGCTCCAGTTTGAAAAAGTCCAGGGAAGGCATTCCGTAGGCTCAGTCTATGATACATGCCAATCCTTGCCCCCATCATCGTAGATACTACAACTGGTCCAGATTGTGTTGAATGCTCTTCCTTTATTAATCACTGAAGTCAGAAAGGTGGGGTCAGGTAAGAGAATAGCTGCTCCCATCCAAATCACATGATTGCATTTTGGCTTATGTGTGGGTGTGAAGGGAGAGTGGGGGAAAATGATTCCCCAGAAGAAGGGGGTGAATTATTATGGACGTTGTCAGTGAGACAATTACCGGGGCCACCAAGCCACTATATTTATGCCCAGCAAAAAGATTAATAAAATCAACATCCATACAATCCAACTCAAAACCTTTCTTTCCAAGCTGATCACCTACCTGATTTCTATTAAAAGAACCCCCATATTCTCAGTATCTCAGGGCTGACTTTTCCCCAGAAAGAACTAATGCGACCTTCTTCTCCCCTCCCCTATTGACAGCTCTAAATAGCTTGATCACTTCCACCCCATCTTCTGTGTTTCATGAAGTCTTAGTAGGACATTTCAGGAGGGAAACCCATCCTTACAAGTCCGAGGAGATCCCAGTTCCCTCTAATTTAACCAGTCACATTAGAGTTCTAAAAAGGAGAGTCAACACAAAGAGAAAAAGGGAAATAACAAGAGAGAGTGAACCATTCTTTAAGCTTTTGCTCCTCCAATTGCTACCCCTTCCCACTGACCCCTCTACTGTCTGTCTACCCTGTTGTCTTTGACCACCAGTGAGAGACTCCCTCTGGAAGGGATACATTAGGGTACATTGTACCCTTTTTCTTGTTTGTTTTTAGGAGACAAGATCTCCCTCCGTCATGCAAGCTAGAGTATAGTGGTGTGATCATAGCCCACTATAGCCTCGAACTCCTGTACTCAAGTGATCCTCCCTCCTCAGCCTCCCGAGTAGCTAGAAATACAGGTGCATGGTGCCTAGCTGATTTTTAAATTTTTTGTAGAGATGGCATCTTGTTATGTTGCCCAGGCTGGTCTTGAACTCCTGGCTGGGGTTACAGGTGTGAGCCACTATGCTTGGCCTACATTACACTCTTTCCTTTTATTAGTTACAGTGTACTCTTAACACATTTACAGACCCTGCAGAGTGAGTACAATCCAATGGTAGGGTAATGAGGAAGGGAAAACTTTGGAGAACACAGCAAAATACCAGTGTTCTGTAAAATCTACAGGGGCAATGGGATGCTTGGATGACAGTAACAAGTAGTCAGCTATATGCGATGCGTCCATCTCCCAGTAGTCTCCCTTGACATTCTCAGCATCCGTTTTAACCAGGATGTAGAACAATTTACAATTCATGGATCACTGCAGTTGGTGCCGCGGTGAGGTGGGAGTGGTGCACAGGTGTGACAACTCATCCCAGAGGTTTCTAAACTAGAGCCCAAGAACATCAGTAACTTCATTAAATTTGCCCTGCGGATCAGAGATCTAAGGGGATGAGGTCAGAGGGATGGGATGCAAATCACACACGTGGTTGCAGCTTCTTCAATAACTTAGGCAACCTGCTCTCTGGAAAATAACCAATCTAGCCAAGATTTTCTCCAAGGCCCAGACTGACCAGAGATGCCTTTTAGGCCACGGGGAGGTACCCTGTTATTCTTTTGGAGTTTGAGAAGGCTTATCAGGAGCGAGGCCCCCAAAGCCTGTTCCCCCTGCCCCCACCATTTCCCCAGGGGACGACTTCTGAGTAAGAGACTTGGAAAAAAACCTGCATATTCTCCTTTCCTCTCTCCTCATGATAGGGTTTCACAATTTAGCTACAGTGGTCCTTTGGGACTTTTTTTCTCTCTCTCAATGACCAGGCCAGCAGGAGAGCTTTAACCTCAAACACTGGTCTCATTTGAAATTTCTAGAAAATCTAAGAGTTGGATTTGACCCATCAGAATATTTTGAATCTTCACTCAAATTCAGTACTTCCCTCTGGGTTCACTGAGATCGTTTCAGTTGGTCGACATCAATAGTGAAAGTTCGTTTCGCTGAGGTAACCACACCACCAGCGCCTCACACACGTAGTTCACAGAATCACAAACGTACCACTGCTCTGAGGCTTATCTAAAAATATTAAATTAAATGCCCTTACAACATGAGAGGCCTAATTTCTACAAATGCAGTCTCATATAACATGACAATGGCCAGTTTTTTGAGGAGCTAGTTAAGGGGAGGTGTGTTAGCTTTCGAGAGAGAGTCCAGTCATGTAACAAGATATATTAAATACTTAATGAGTCCTTATGACTTTCCAGACATAAGGCTTTATATATACACACACACATTATCTTATTGCCCTCTCACAACTATGAAGAAGTTATTATTTTCCTCATTTTACAGATGACTAAGAGGCTCCGAGAAGCTAAGTCACTGCCCAAGTTATGATGGTTCCAAAAACCCAAGAAAATCAATGAAATATTTTAGAAGTAAGAAAAATCCAGTAAACTAATTGGCTACAAGATACAAAAAATTGTCCTATGCTAGTAATAACCAGTTAGGAACTATACCTTTCAAAAGATTCCATTTATAATACATGTAGGAATAATCTTGACATAGGGCTCATGTGAAGAAAACCCCAAATATTTGTGGAACAAATAGAAAAACATACCATGTTATTCTATGGGAGGGCTGAACATTGTAAATATAATATATACTACTTTAACACATTAACTGCCATGACAGTTGTATTTAACTCACTCTAGTTTTGACCCCAGGGCCATGTGAAGCATATATAAAACCTTACTTGGTTATGTTCTTATTGTTACAATTAATATTGACAATTTAATTCTAAAAACGTGAATTAAATGAATAGAAGTCAATAAATTTAAGTTTTCTATTTATATTTACCTTTATATTACACTAAAAGTTTTTATTCTATTTTCGTAATAAAACACTGTGGCCCCAAGGAAAAATTTTGGGGGTTTTTTGTGTGGCAGTCAATGCGTTAAAGCAGATTACCCTTGAATGCTATCAAAAAAGTGAAAGATTAACATTTTAATAAACTATTTGAGTATAAATTGATGTTATTTTTCATAAGAATAATTTGACAATATGTTTTAAGAACCTTAAATAGGGCTGGGCATGGTGGCTCATATCTGTGATCCTAGCACTTTGGGAGGCTGAGGCAGGAGGATCACTTGAGGACAGGAGTTCGAGACTAGCCTGGGCAACCTAGAGAGATCCCATCTCTACAAAAAGTTTTATAGTTTGAGGTTGCAGTAAGTTATGGCGATGCCACTGCACTCTAGCCCAGGAAACAGAGTGAGATCTTGTCTTAAAAAAAAAAAAAAAAGAACTTTTACTAGGCTTGGCACAGTGGCTGCTGCCTGTAACCCCAGCTACTGGGAGGCTGAAGTAGGAGGATCACTTGATCCCAGGAGTTTGAGGCTGCAGGGAGCTATGCACTCCATCCTGGGGAACAGAGTGAGACCCTGTGTCTTTAAAAAAAAAAAAAGATCATCAAATAATTCTATAATTCCTTGGGCAATAATTACACTTTGAGGAAGCTATCTTAAGGAAATAATCAAATATAGGCTGTCCCCAAGTTACAGACAAGGTATGTCTTTAGGTCAGATTTGTATGTAACTCGGATGGATCCCTGATGAACAGCGCATACGAGGTAATAATAGTAATAACGATAACAGCTCATACGTGGTAATAATAAAAGAGTGTAATACTGTAATAATAATAATAACCCTGTACTGTAATAGTTACAGAAACATATAGAACATAAAAACAAACTCATACAAAAAGTTTAGACAGGAGACAGGAGAAATTTCGAAGAATATGAAAGGTTAACCCTCACGTAATGTTGCAGCGGTGTCTCGCTTACTGGAAGGGGCATTTGCGAGGCAAGAAGGCAGCTGACGTTATTCAGGATATTGTGATGGGGACGGCGCTGGAGAGGGTGGGGTGGGCGCTGGGGAATCAGGATTTGACTCTGTTGCTGGAGGAGGCGAGCTGACCACTGGCGTCGGTTTCTTGAAAAAGGTGTCTCGGGTTGTTTGCACAGCCTTTTTCTTTTGTTCATTGTAAATGGCCTTGTAGCGGCGATGTTCTCACTAACTGCACGGCAAACCCGTGCAAACCCCTCCACGTTAGGATCTTGCTCCTCAAGCTTAGCGAAGCCTGCCTCAGTGAGATGACAGCCTTCAGCTCATTCTTCTGTCGTAAACTTTCTTGGCTCTGGATCTTCTGATTCTCCGTGTCCTTGTGCTTCCATCAGCTGCTTCTCCATCTGTCTATGAGACTAGCAGCCAGCGTAAAGATGCTACGTCAACAGACCGTTTACAACACCATGCGTGTTTGTTTATATGCGTGGAAGCAGCTGGTTCCCCAATTTTTAATTTAATTATTTAATTATAAATTTTCCTTATGGGGAGACTTAGGAGCCCATTTGTAAGTACGGAATGTCCTAAGTCCGGTTGTAGGTTCCCAGAGGACAACCTGTACACTGATACAGACTTAGGAAGCCTTATCAAACCGGTTTACTCATTAGAAATAACCGGTATAAATAATTGTTAATTTTTGATCTAACTTGAAGAGGAATTATTGGGCACCCTTAAAAGATTCTGTTTTAAATTTGGGGACATAAGAAAATGCTCTGCTATAAAATAAAGATAGTGATAGTATTTTAAATGTTTCTTTACAAATGTTTTGAATTCATTTGCATCAGAAAAAAAGACTCAAAGACATTGCAACAAAAGTTTAGTAGTCGTTAACTCTGAAGCCTTGGAAAATAAAAGATTTTATTTTCTCCTTCATATTTTTTCTGCATATTCTGAATTTTCTCCAGAGGTAGCACTCATTATTTTCCAATGGAAACTTTCAAACGTATAAAAAATTAGAACCACACGTGGTGGCGCAAGCCTGTAATCTCAGCAGCTCTCAAGGCTGAGATGGGAGGATTGCTTGAGGCCAGGAGTTCGAGACCAGCCTGGGCAACATAGTGAAACTTCCATGTCTAAAGAAATAAAAAAGAAAAATTAGCTAGGCATGGTGGTGAGCACTTATAATCCCAGCTACTGAGAAGGCTGATGCAGCATTGCTTGAGTCCACTGCACTCCAGCCTGGGCAGCAGAGCAAGATCATGACTCTAAAAAAAAAAAAAAAAATATATGAGGGAGAATAATCTGTTGAACTTCCATGAATACATCACTCAATACCAGCAGTTATCATCGGCAGTTATAAGCACATGGCCAATATTATTTATTTTATTTCTTTACCACCTACTTCTCAAACCTTTTGCTCATTCTATTATTTTAAAGGAAGTTCAAGATGCCATATGATTTTATCTAAAATATTAGGAATCTTTCTAATAGAACCAGACCATTTTTCATCTAAAAAATTAACAGCTCCTTAATATCATCAAATATCTAGTTAGTATTGAAATTATGACACCAATTGTCTCATAATTTTCTTTTTTTAAAAAGTTGAATTGTTTGAATTAGGCTCAAACAAGGTTCACACATTGAATTTGGTTCTTATGTGTTTTAAGTCTCTTTAAGATGTATACATATATATTTTCCTTTTGCTTTTTGTTCTTTTTTTTTGCTATTAATGTGGGTGGGGAGGAGTAGGCATTTCTTCACATTCTGGATTTTACTGTTGTGTCCTGTGGTATATATAACACATTCTTCTGTTCCTTGTACTTACTACTAAAAAAGTCAGATCTAGAGGCTTGACCCCATGTAGGTTAGGTTTGATTTGGGGGATCAGGAAGACTTGACAGGTGGTGTTGCAACCTTCATAGTCCTATCACGAAGAAGCCAATGACGTCTCTGGCCGGCCATCCTTTCATCATGTTAAGAATGATCAGTGGGTTCAATGCTGTCAGTCTGATCCAGCCACTATAAAATTCCCCATCAGACTTTCGCTAATCATTTTTGCAGACATTAATCATCACTGCTAGATCCATTATCAAGATCAGTGATTTTTTTAAAGAACTGAGAGTATTCCATAATGGCATATATGCTTTTTCACTTGAACTGAACCATTTGCTTCTTTCAGTAATGTACTTCATGAAATTAAATAATATTAATACAAAAATGATAACAGACCTTTTCTTTTTCCTTTTAGTAATTTGAGGCGGTTTTGGAACTCCATGAAAGACATTCAAGGTGCTGGGCCCTTGCATGAGAAAACCCAACACTTGTTTTCAGAGCTGTTTTTGTCATGTGCGTATGTATTTTTCCCCCATTATGGTCAAGTGTGATTTTAACCTTACACAAATGATCTGTTGATTTGAAATATCATGGGAAAACTTTGACCAAGAATATTTTTAAAGAGATTAGTTACTGGAAAGACAAGAAAGCTAAGGACACTTGGCAAGGTGGTTATATTACATGCTTTACATAACATTCCTCTTCTTCAGATTTTTCAATTTTAAATTTGGTTTCTCAACTTCCTGTAGCTAAATTTCAAGCACCCTGACATTCAAGACCCTCCTGTGTCTGGCCCCAGTTGGCCACTCCACTGGTTTCATGTCCTACTGTTTTTCACGCATTGTCTCCTCTGGCCAAGCTCGACAGCTATTTACCTTAGACCTCCTGTCTCCCCCGGAGTCAGGTACTTGCGCTTGAACACACAGGGACTTTACTGCTCCATCTCTGATGGTGCTTGTTTCTTTTTTATAAATCCACCTATATGCATCTTCTCTTATTAGCCTTGGAATGGACAACAACGAATCTAACAAGACAAGAAGTTTCTTGGCTAACATCTGTCTTCCTACTTTTTAAACAAAATTAGCACCCTAGTTTCCTTTTGGGAAAATACCTCCCCACCATGGAATTGTTAATCCTGGTGTTCTACAACAAGCAATAGGTATCTCTAGGTCCCACGCTAGATAAATTGAATGATACTTTCTCCCTAAAATTTTAACTATACATAAAGTAAATTTTAATTATAGAAAAGACTGGTAATGGTTAGAAACGTTTATTTGGCAGCAGGATAAGTTTCTCAAGAATTAGTGGCTAATACTTACTGAGTACTTGTCGAAGAACCCTAATTGTGTGCTATGTATAGAATCCTGTCTGCAAATGTGGCAGCGCGAGGCCCTAATATTAATTTTGTTGTTTTCTAGGTATTTCCCACCCTTTCTTCTTTCTCACTTATACTCAGTTGGCCATTTCTCTACTCTCAGTTTATATCCACTCAAGAACAAAGATTCAAAAAAACCTCAGCCGTTAACTGCCAGGCAAGTTCTTATAGGCGTACTTTGTAGGGCTCTTTTTTTTCCGTCCTTAAAAGAACAAATGCAACTAAAATTAGGGAAAAGAGAGAGAGAGAAAGTAGCGCCGGCAGTCAAGACGGACAGAAGGAGGAAGGGCAACAACTCTCAGAGCTTCGAGGAGCAGCATGAAAGAGTCTCTGATTTTCCACGTATGGTGACCTATCATTCAACAGCCTGGACACTACCGAGTCCTCCTGAAGAAAGGGGTAAGGGACCTTGGGTACTTTATATGAAGATGAGGGTGTCAACAAAACAAAACAGATACAATTGGACCTGAATAAAATCAGCGGGCAATTTCCCTGTAAATGGGGCAGTGGTAGACTCAATTTTAATTTTATTTCTTCCTTTCATTGGTTTCAACTTTCAGAATAATGTTAGGTAAAAATGGTAGTAGAAGCCATCCTTGTCATGTTTCTAACTTCCAATATTTCTTCATTAAATACGATATTGGCTATTTATCTAAGATACCCATTTTCATGTCGAGAAAAACCATCCTTCTTTCCTAAATTTTTAGGTGCTTTGCTTAGAAATGGGTAGATTTTAATAAATATCTGTTGGTTTTTTATTGGGATGAAAAATATTTTTTATTGGTTTTACTGGAGTGATATATTTAACCCTACAATTTAAGTAACAGAGATAATCCCAGACTTTTAAAAATCAATAGAATTTGGTGTGCTGTATTATTTGTCATTTTCATATTTACATTTATAAAAGATTGGGTTCCTTCCGCGCCAACAGTCTTTCTTATGCTTTAGTATCAGAATTATCCTAGCCTAAGAAAAATATGGCTGCTGTGTTCTGAATGTGTCCTCCCAAATTCATATGTGGAAATCCTACCCCACAAGGTGATGATATTAAGAGGTGGGGGGTCTTTGGGAGGTGATTAGATCATGAGGGTGGAGCCCTCACCAATGGGACTAGTGCCCTTATAAAAGAGGTCTGAAGGAGCTTGTTTGCCCATTGCTCCATGTGCGGACTCAGTGAGAAGGCACCATGTGTAAGGAATGGGCCCTCACCAGACACTGAATCTGCTAGAAACTTGATCTTGGACTTCCCAGCCTCCAGAACTATGAGAAATAAATGTTTGTTGTTTTTAAGACACCCAAGCTATGGTGAGATAATGGCAGTGTAAAATAGTTGGTAACAACACAGGCTATTCAAGTTCACATCCTAGTTTCACCACTTACTAGCTGTGTGCCTTTCAACAAGTCACCTGACCCATAAAAATGTGGGTCATGCAACAGAATGTAAATGCTGTATAAACCTTCAGAAAGTAGAAGTAGCATAACTAACACTTGATAGGAAAAGAAGAAAAAAGAAAGTTCAGTTTGTTATTTGTTCACATTTTTATAGCTGAGGTCAAAGTATGTAATTTAAAGCACATAAATATAGCCATCTGCCTATTCTTAGATTTATAAATAAAAAGATAAAATATAAGAAAGATAATACCACCAACTGATATTTAATAGTGTAGGAAAGGAAGCTGAGAGGGAGAAGAAGAAATATATTGATTTAATCATTATTTGGAAAAGACAGTAAATAGATAACTATCTAAAGAAGGGGTCAACAAATACCAACCATGAGCCAAATCAAGCACATCACTGTAGGTAAAGTTTATGGAAACACAGCCACACCCATTTGCTCACATATTACCTGTAGCTGCTTTTGTGTTACAATACCACAGTTGAGTACCTGCCACAGAGACCTTACAGCCTGCAAAACCTAGAATATTTACAATCTCGCCTATTACAGAAAAAGTTTACTGACACTTGTTCTAAAGCAATGGTGTGTTATTGAGTATAGTATACAAAATTACAAGAGTAAAGATAGCCTCTATTAAGAAATATAATTATTTAATATTACAAAAGAAATCACTGACACACACAAAAGTTGCCTAAAAACCTTAACAATGTGATCAGTAGCAGATTTCTCAATAGAAACAGTCAGAACACAGTAAGATGTTTTCATAGTAATGGAAGAAAATAATTATTAATCAAGATTAGTTACACTTCTAGATTATCATTTGAGAACGAGACTAAAATAAAAGCATTATTCTAACAGACAAAAACTAAGAGGGTTACCCCTAAGAGATTGTCACTATATAATGATGAAAAATATCTACCTAAGAAAGTAGGAAAATGATAGAAAAATTAATGAACATAGAAACTGGTAAACGTGAGTAAATTTGTATAAACACTAACTGTATAAAACAATGATGATAAAATCTAATTTTGGAGTTAAAATTAAAAGGCAGAATTACAATGCTTGACACAAATGCATGCAAGATAAGAAAGTGATGAAAGAGTTCTGAGGCCAATGTATGGTTTGGTAGGCCTGTGGAGTTACTGAGATTAATTTAGATTTTAAGGAAATATGTACTTTAAAGGTTAATACCAAAAGAAATTCCAAAAAGGCAGAGAAGGAAAATTGGAAAAACACTTGAAATGCAATTGAAAAAAGATAGAAAAAGAGAAAAACAGTAGCCTAGAAATCACAATATATCAGACTCCATGGGGTATGGCTAAAAGAGTTCACAAAGATAAGATGTATACCTTATTTAAACAAACCTTTAACTAATCTAGAAAAAAGTATAGTATAAAGCACAAATATGCAAAATAAGAAAAAACAATGAAGTGTATCCCAAACTTGCAGAGGTT
>NW_012155062.1:534992-537574 GCF_000956105.1 Propithecus coquereli | reverse complement strand
GAGACTCTGTCTCAAAAAAAAAAAAAAAAAAAAAAGCAGGTCACAGAAATAAAAATACAAATTGTTATACTAGTTGCTATCAATTTATATTAATGACACTAAACTTCAAATGGGCCTCAAATACTGTCCAGTAATAATACTATTTTCTTATTTCAATTACTCTACCATACTTTCCCCAGAGGACTGATTCATACCTTTTTCTCTATAATCTACTGTCCATGTCCATCATCTTCTCTCCCATTCTCATTCTCCACTTGTATGACTCAAAACCAAGCCACCCTATTTCTCACCCAGATTATTCTAGTAGCTTCCCAACTGGTAACTACAGCTATTTAGCCATATGAGTCATTGATAAACTGAAAAAGCTTACATATATCTGTGACTAGCCATAATAATTATATTTATTCAAATATTTATAGAATATTTTTTAAAAAAAAGCAAATATTTAAGTGAGCATGTACTATGTACTAAGCACTGTTCAAAGTTGTGACATGGCAGAGAAAAAAACAGGCCCTTCTTTCACAAATCTTATATTCTAGATAGGGAAAGCTGACAACCATATAAATTTATTTATGTCAGGCAATGAATGTCACAGAAGAAAAAGAAAAGAGGAGGGAATAACCATCTAATGTTTTCTAAGTGAGGTCAGAGAGCTTCTCTCTAACAAGATGGCATTTAAGCACAGACCCACAAAATTGAGGGAGAGAGTCTTGCAGGTATCAAAGTGGAGAATGTAAATTTAAGCATTCAAGAAAGAATGTTTTAGGTATATTAATAATACAAGCATAGTGCTTACAAATCTCTAAAAATTCGATAGGGTCTGACAACCTCTACTTTATCACAAGTGGTGCCTATGTTGACAAAATTTAGAACTAGTTCACACCTATTCCAGTCCACACCTGTTCTGTTGGTGTATGTGAAGGCTGTGAACTTCTGTCCAGATAGAGAGAGCTAGGCTAACCATTGAGTATTCATACCATGTTTGGTTTAAAAATAAACACAAATAAACCTCCTCCCTTCATTGACCCTCTAAGTCTTGGCTGTCTTTACTGAAAAACATCCTTTTAATTTTATCCTGAAAACAACATGGAGAATGACTTTCTTTCAAAACAAGTTTTCCCTTGAAGAGAAACACATGTTCAAAGTACAAACAACATTCCAGTACCCAGATTAAGGCTACTTAATTTCTGCAGGATGATATCATACTTAGGCTACTGAACATGTTTAAGTAAATATCATTTGTCCTAATTCTATAAGATAGACCCAATTAACAGAAGCAAACCCATCATTTTATGCAACTAATTGGAGAATAACAAAGAGGAGATGAGACACATCTGAAACACGAATACTTCCCAGGTTACAAATAATTTCTAAGAGTAATCAAAAGTAATGACCCAGTATAATTTTTAAAAATAAAGAGTGACAAGCTGATTTTAACATTTGTTTATAAAGAAAAGGAATAAAAATAGCCAAGAAAATTTTGGGGAGCTCATCTCCTCTTCCTCATCTGGTCTGGTCTCCTCTTCCTTGTCTGGTCTCATCTGGTCTGGTTTCATCTTCCTTGTCTGGTCTGGTCTCTTCCTCATCTGGTCTCATCTGGTCAGGTCTCCTCTTCCTTGTCTGATCTGGTCTGGTCTCATCTCCTCTTTCTTGTCTGGTCTTATCTGCTTTTCCTTGTCCAGTCTGGTCTCCTCTTCCTCATCTGGTCTCATCCAGTCTAGTCTCTTCTTCCTCATCCCCTCTCGTCCGGTCTGGTCTCCTCTTCCTTGTCTGGTCTGGTCTGGTCTTCTCTTCCTCATCTGGTCTTTTCTGTTCTAGTCTCCTCTTCTCTGTCTGGTCTGATCTCCTCTTCCTCGTCTGGTCTGGTCTTCCCTTCCTTGTCTGGTGTCCTCTCCTCTTCTTCATCCTGTCTGGTCTACTCTTCCTCATCTGGTCTCGTCCGGTCTCATCTCCTCCTTTTCCCCTCACCTTCTCCCCATTTCTTTAGGGTCTTGCTCTGTTGTGTGGCTGGAAGTGCAGTGGTGTCACCACAGCTCCATAGCTCACTGTAACTTCATACTCCTGGGCTCAAGCGATCCTCCTGCCTTAGCTTCCTGAGCATCTGGGATTACAGGCCCATGCCATGATGCCAGGCTGATTATTTTTAGTAGGGGTGGGGTCTCGCTCTTGCTCAGGCTGGCCTAGAATTCCTGACCTCAAGCGATCCTCCTGCCTCAGCTTCCTGAAGTGCTAGGATTACAGGCATGAGCCACCATGCCTGTAAAGGAAAGTTTCCCACTAAAAAAAAAAAACAAAAACAAAAACAAAAAACAAACAAAAAAACCAGCAAATGAATGAAAACAACCAAAAGTTCCAGTAGGGAACCAAAAGATTAAATCCTGTATGTAATATAATGGGATACACTGCAGCCATGTGAAAAAATGACTATGATCTTTATACAGTCATATGATCTGAGTTCTATGATATATGCCAAAAAGACTCAGTGTAGAATAGTGTATATTTTTTCCAATCATTTAGATAGGGAGGAAGTCAAAATGGAGGAGACAGGACTGGAGGCATGCCTTTACCTAAATACCTTGTTA
>NW_012155062.1:534242-534942 GCF_000956105.1 Propithecus coquereli | reverse complement strand
GTTTCATCTTCCTTGTCTGGTCTGGTCTCTTCCTATCATGTGGTCATTTTCATAAATACTTAAAAGGTAATTGATAAAGTTTCACATCTATTTTTGATTTTTTCAAAATACACCTCAGTAAGAAGAATAGATATTAATATCATAAAACATATCTATCTAAATCTAAGGTCAATTTCATTCCTGAGGGGAATCACTATAAGCATTCCTGTTACAGTGAGGAACAGACAAGGAGATCCACTTTCAATGTTATTATTTTATGTTTTACTAGAGGTACTAGTCATACTAATTAGGCAAGAAAAGAGTTATAAAAATTAGAAAGGAGCAGGTAAAATTGTTAATGTCTTTAGATGATATAATTCTGAACCTATAAAAACACAAGAGAAAAAACCTAGTAACTATTACAAACGGAGAATTTTTTAAGGTGGCTGAAAAAATTATCAGTATACAGAAGTTCATAACCTTCATATACATCGCGAGCAACCAATTAGAAGGTAAAAGATCAGACCCCATTTACATGAACAAAATCAAATATTCTGTTTGGAAAAAAAATCCAACAAAGTCAAAGACAAATGATAAAATAGAAATTCTTTGCAAGTCATGGTAGGCAAAGGGCTAATTTCTTTAATATATTTAGAGCTCCTACAAACCAATAACAAAAAAGATCAAGGGCCCAAAATAAACTTAATTAAAAAAAGCAGGT
>NW_012155062.1:525374-531127 GCF_000956105.1 Propithecus coquereli | reverse complement strand
AAATATAAGTATAAAATAAAACAGATTAGATAAATATCTGGTGGTAGTAAATTTGAATTGAAAATACATCAAGAACTCATACATTTGTTTTGTTTCCAAAATACATTTTTTACCTATTCTGTTCCCCGCAAAGGCCACGAAGTACTGGCAACTGACTGACATGTGGATTGTGAGTACTCTAAATACTTTTCACCACTATAAAGAGCAGTTTCTTGGAGCAATAGCTGCAGAAGAAAACACATAAGATTAGCTGAAACATCTTGTGTCAGAATACAAAGAAAAGTAGGTTACATTAAATGAAAAGAGGGGCAATAAAAACTCTAGGTCCAACACAAAATAATTTGTGTACTCTAAAGAAAATACTCTCATGAAAAATGTTTAATATCTAAGTGGAATCTTTATACAAAAACTTCACTTCAACTAAGCAAAAGTGAAACTCAAGACACTAGGCAGCTGGCCTTAAATCCAGGGCTAACCTCCGCCATTACCACAACGGCCACCAGCACCAACACTAGCCCATCAAAGCCAGGCCCAGGTACCCCTGGGCACGATGGTGGAGTACCTTTCCAAAGCAACAGTTATTACCAAAACATATGTTGTCTGGGAAACAGGGTTGGAGAATGATGCAGTTATCTCTTTTCTTTTCTTTCTGAAGTATCTTATTTATTTCTTCTACGTGGTACTTCCTACATTTCTAGTACATGGTTTCCTTTGCTTCCTTTTATAAATTTTATAAAAATAGAAACAATATACATAAAAAGAAAAAAAAAGAAAATTTTTTTGGAAAAATATTTATCGGCAAACCAGGTTGTCTGAATACAATATAAAACTATAAAAATTTAAAATGTGATATTGGATCAGATAAAAAGATAAACAAAGAGATAGAGAATCTAGGAACATTCCCCTGATTATACAGTGACACTTCAAATAAGTAAAGAAAGGATGACCCAACTAATCAAAAATAGCATTACAACAATATTCATTTTGGAAAAAATAGAATAGGTCCTAACCACATACCATATATGTATTAGAATAACTCTAAGTACAATAACAAATAAACCCCCTAAATCTCAGTGCCTCAACCTAATATTGCTAATATTCACTTATTTCTTGCACATGTAAAGTTCTGTAGATGGCTGGATAGGGTTGGGGGGATCTGCTCTATCCGATCATCCAGGGACCCTGGCAAATAGAAATCGCACCATTTTCAATCTCTATCTTAAAGCTTTCCCAGGATGTCAATGTCTAGTTGGGAAACAAAGGAAGAAATGTGGAAGATTTCCTGGAAAATTTTGTGGGGCAGGTGAAAACCCTGTTATCATTTTTACCCATATTCCATTGGTCAGCATTTACCTAACTTCAAGAAGGCTGGGAAAGTGATTTAGCCAGGTGCCTCAGGAAAAGAAGAAATAGATTCAGGGAACATTCAGCCAGTTTCTAACATAGTATGTCCTTCTGGATACTAAATATCCCACCACACCTAGAACATACTCCCTCCTTCCTTGAGTGAGACAATCCAAAGTTTTATCCAATTATTGCAACCAGCTCAAAGTCCACGATCTCTAAATGATGCATGGTTCTTTCCATCAGTTCCGGATATGGCTCCTTGAGGTCCAGTGGCTCTTGCACTAAAAACACAAGCTATAGAAGTCTCTCCACTGCCACCAGGCCAAACATACTAGGGCAAGCAAGGACAGAAGATTTATAATAAAAACTGCCATCTAGTAAAGGGAACATGGGAGACACAAAGAAGGTACAAGTCTGTCATCATTATAATATCCCTCTGGCAGGCATTTTAAAGTCCTTTATCTGGAAATGAGGGCATTTCCTTGATTTCAGTTTTGCTATCTTGAAGGAACTACTTGTTCTCTGTTCTTCATAGCACTAGATCCAACCTCTTTGAGGTTCTCCTTTGTCCATTATCACCCTAAGTCACATTGGAAATAAATGATGGAGAGTGTACCATTTGGGGGGTCTTTATAGTTTTTGTAATATGTCTCTTCCCTAAGCAAGTTTGGGAGTCCCAAAATATTTTTAATGGTAGAACATTCAAAGGCTGTTGAAGTCCAGTTTTGCAATTTCTTTGGCATTAAAAATAAGCAAAAGGCCGGGCGCGGTGGCTCACGCCTGTAATCCTAGCTCTCTGGGAGGCCAAGGCGGGCGGGTTGTTTGAGCTTAGGAGTTCGAAACCAGCCTGAGCAAGAGCGAGACCCCCGTCTCTACTAAAATTAGAAAGAAATTAATTGGACAACTAAAAATATATAGAAAAAATTAGCCGGGCATGGTGGCGCATGCCTGTAGTCCCAGCTACTGGGGAGGCTGAGGCAGGAGGATCGCTTGGGCCCAGGAGTCTGAGGTTGCTGTGAGCTAGGCTGACACCACGGCACTCTAGCCCGGGCAACACAGTGAGCCTCTGTCTCAAAAAAAAAAAAAAAAAAAATAAGCAAAAGATTACAGTTTTTGAGAGAAAGGTATCTATTCAATTACAGATGATAACAACATCTCCCAAAGTTCTTTTCTAAATATAATTCTCAAGCCTAACTTATATTTTTCCTTTGCCCCTATGCCTTAAGGCTATGATGTTTAGCAGGAAATTCCACACCCTTGCTCAGTTCTATGATGGAACCAGAAGTCTTACTAGACCTTTGGACACAATCTCTTATTATTTGGGACAGGAAGCAGTGGGGTTTCCATTCTTTTGCCTTTCATTTTCGTTTTGCTTGCACACTAGCAAATAATTGCCATAGCCCATATCTTTTTTTCTATCACCTTGAAAAATGCAGACATTAGCAACCAACAGTTTCCCAACATTCTGTTTTCCGATCTCTTTTGCTAGAGATATAAGGTCAGTAGGCATGTGGTCCACCTTCCAAGAAATTGTGAATGACCATTTTAACAATTGTTTTGTCCCTGTATGACAGGAATCTCCAGTTTTTCAGCCCTGGATGGTAATTTTCATCCTGATTCTCTGCTAACCATGTATTTTGTACTTTTTTGTTTGTTTCACAACAGCATCCTTCTAGCACTAATTTCTGCATCAGAATAGTGCTCCCTGAACTATAAAAAAATTTTCCAAATTCTCATTGGCTTCACACAACAGATGTTTGCTTGATGATCACTTCATTCAAATGGCTTGAGTGGAGGAAAGAGTTTCACAGTTATTTAGGCTGATAGTTTTTCTTGCATCTTAAAAAGAGGGTATCTAATGTGTCCATGGGAGTTGGTGTCTAGCTGAGGGATAAAAGGAGAGTGAGATATATATGTATATATGAGATTTTATGGGCTAGACCTGGAAGTGATTTATGTAGTTTTCACCCATTTTCTACTTAAAAATTAAGCAATTCTTAAGTCAGATGACCCAAACCTCACATCAGAGGTGTTGGGACATATAGATTAGTTGTACACTAATTGATTTGATTAAGCAGTTTTCCAATCTCTGCCAGAATACACAGGGGTAAATTCCAGATGGATTAAGAGCTAAATTTAAACATAAACCTACTAAAGAACTAGAGGAAAACATAGTAGAATTACTTGGGGATGTCATGAGCTCTACAGGGAATGGGAGTTTACCCTACTTGCAAGCTAATAATTGCCTGCCACAGTTCCATGGATGCTTACAGAAGACATGAAATCCTGGATCAGAGACAAAGAATTTCATTACTCATGGCAAAAACAATAGCCAGAGCATGAGCACAATGTTTGTGCCATTTCCCCATTGCCTTGGGGTCCCTAAGATCGCCCCGAGGCTCAAAGATTCACTAGAAAAACTCACAGGAGTCATAAAATGCTGTAATACTCATAGGTACAGTTTATTACAGTGAAAGGATACAGATTATAATCAACAAAGGGAAAAGGTACACGGAGCAAAGTCTAGGAGAAAACATGTGAAAGTTTCCAAGTGTCCTCTCCCAGTGGAGTCATGTGGACACGCTCCCAGCAATGATGTGTGACAGTATGTGCTAAACGTTGCCAACCAGGAAGGCTCACCTGAGTCTTGGTGCCCAGGGTTTTTGTAGGCAGTCAGACACGTAGGCACGAATAGCTTACATAAATAACCTCAGCCACTCATACTTCAGCTTCTCAGAGCAGACAAATGTTTGCCATAAATCACACTGTCAACACAAACGCTCTGATCAAAGCAGTATCATGTGGCTCAAAGGTTCAGAGGTCATTCCCAGGAGCTGGCCAGGAGCCACTCCTAAAGACAGGCCTTTGTCAGCACTGCTTAATTCTCCCAGCAGTGATGTGTGACAACCTGTGTGAAGTATTGCTGACCAGGATTCTCTCCTGAGCCTTAGCAGCTATGGCATGAATCTCTGTATGGCTGACCTCAGCTACTCAGACTGCAGTCCCCAGAGCACAGTTAGGCACTCACCGTGAATCACTTTGCTAGATAAAACTATCTGATTAAAATGGCGTCAGATGGCCCAAGGCCTTGCACATACAAACACATTCATATCAGGTAGAATTGTTAGTTCAGTGCTCATTTCCCAGGAGCTGACCAAGGACCAGTCCAAAAGACAGGCATGTTTTGGTAATGCACAGAGTCTGAGCAACCCGGGTCTGCTGAGTTAACCCTGTCCTGTATACCCATGTCCTCCCAAGTCCTAGGGGGTCACCACAAAGGACCATTGTTGGATACTTGCAGATTACATTGTAGCGAAGGGACACTGAGCTTGACTGATTGTTGTCCTGGGGGAAATGTTATTCATCCCTCAAGGTTGCTCAGTGCAAACCCAACCTTGAAAATGACCTGGGGTAAAGAGCAAGCAGGGTTTGCATTCTTGGCATACTTAGCAAAAACCTGCAGGAATGCTCAAGGCTTATTCCAGCAAGGGGAGGCTCTCTTAAGTAAGATGTAAAGCACAGATGGCAAATTGAAGTGACTGATGCACTTGATTACATAAAAGCACTTCTATAGCATAAAAGATCATAAAAATGAAAGAGGGCATAGAATATAGGAAGCTGGAAAGATCATTACTTCCACTTTAAAAATTCTAACAGGATAAATTACAGAATAATAGCTTTTCTTGAACCCATCAGAGAGATGAGGTGGTAGGAAGGCCAGGCAGCCAGAGGTCTAGGGAAGCACAGGCGCTTCCCCGGAGTGACAAGACGTGAGCGCTGGCTCACTTGTCACGGAGCACAGAAAGACGATGGGGTTGTCACTGAGGTAAGAAGTATTTGGCTGAACTTTCCGATGAATTGCTACAGCTGAGTGTGGGCTGATTTGGGACTATAGAGCCCTGGGAGCTGCAGACATAAGGGGAGTTTTGCGTCCACTCCTGGGCTCATGCAGATGAGCCTACACTGGACACTCAGGACAAAGGAGACAGAACAGAGGAAAGAGAAAACTTCCCTTAGTGGCGCAGGCCTGAAAGAGGAGGGGCCGCTGCTGCAGGAAAGATGCAAATCTCCCCCCTCCCCCCGGGACTCTTCTTTCCTACTTAAAAAAAAAAAGGCTTAAGCCACCGGAAGAACATCAACTGCTGTCACAGGGACGAAGGTGAAGATTCACTGTGGCTTGTGGAAGGGTAAAACAAAAACGAAAACAAAAACCCTGTGTCCCTGGCCTAGACTGTTAGACAGGCCTCCTAACTGGGAGAGGAGCAAGAGACTCCCAAAAAAGAGTCACCAAAGATGCAATAAAGGGTTTAGCTGTGTAGAGAGCAAATATTTTTTCCCATTCTGTGGGCTGTCTATTCACTCTAATGATAGTTTCCTTGGCAGTGCAGAAGCTTTTTAATTTGATT
>NW_012155062.1:517397-522364 GCF_000956105.1 Propithecus coquereli | reverse complement strand
TACATGGCAAAATAAATGGCAGAAAATAACATGATAGAAAAATAAACATCAAATCAAAACAACTGACAAAATTGAGAAAACTTTTTGAAACTCATTTAACAGATTAAGGACTAGTATCTTTAATATGTAAAGAAATCTTAAAAATTAGGAGAAAAAAAACCCTCACCAATGAAAAAATGGGCAAGAGATGTGAAAAAACCGTTCACAAAAATTGGTATAAACATTAAAAAATATTCAACTACACCAATAATAGGAGAAATTCATTGTCAAATTACACTGAGGTAACATTTCTCACTCATTCTGTTGTCAAAAACCAAAATGTAAAACACCATATTCTGTTGGAGAGATTGGGGGAAATAAGCCTCTCTCATGTACTATGGGGGAGATGCAAATAGGAACAACCTTCATGGAGGGGATTTTGGCAATTTTTAACACAACTTCGTATGCATTTGCCTTCTGACACAACAACCCCATTTCTAGGAATTTACTCCAAAGATACACTTCCCACAATATGAAAATATGTACTGTTTTTTTCATGTCTTCTTTGCAATATTGTTTATAATTTTAAAACATGGAAAATAATTTATATACCCATACACAGAGGAATGGTTAAATAAATTCTTATACATTTACCCAATGGATACTATAAATTTTTTTTAAATGAGGGAGATCTCAGTGAATAAATTTGCAGTGATTACCAGGACATATTTTTAAGTGAAAAAAGCAAAGTTCACCTAAACATCTAGAAAATGCTAATTTTTGTGTAAGAAAGAAAGAGAAATTAGAAAACAGACATATCTTTGTTCATTGGTGCAAACAGAAACACAGGAAGGATTTACCAGGGATTAATGAGATTGATTAACTATAGCAGAGTGGGTGGGAATGGAGCATAGAAAACAGATACAGTGGGAAGGGGGAGTTGCCACTTCTCTGAGTATACTGTTTTGTATAGCTCTGACTATGGAACAGTGTTAATGTTTCACACATATACAAGAGAAGAAAATAAACAAAACTACCAAGGATGGAGAAAAAATCATTAAAATAAAATACCATCAGAAATATATGAACTACATGGCATTTCAAATGAGTTACTGCATACATTGAAGGGAGGAGGGGGAAAACAAAAACCACTCACCAGGGGAATTTTTTATTATTTTTTAAATTGAGATATAATCCACATACCATAACACCCTTTACAGCGCACAGTTCAGTAGATCTTGAATATGCACAAGGTTGAACAACCAACACTATCCAATCCCAGAACACATTCATCTTTCCAAAAAGGGAATGACAGACCCATTAGCAGACACTATTCCCCCTCTCCCAGCTCCTAGCAATCACTAATCTACTTTCAGTCCACATGGATTTGTCTATTTAGGGCATTTGCATGTAAGTGGAATCGTATTTTGTGTTGGCTCTTTTCAGTTAGCATGATGTTCTCAAGGCTCATCCGTGTTGTAGTGTGTATTAATACTTCTTTCCTTTTTATGCCTGAATAATAAGCATGTATTTAATCACACTTTGTTTACTCATCATCAGTTGATGGACATTTGGGTTGTTTCCTCTTTTTAGCTGTAATGAATAGTGCTACTATGAGCATTCATGCTTGCATTTTTATGTGAACATGTTTTCAATTCTCTTGGGTATAGACAGCTATGAATGGAAATTCTGGGTCACAAGACGCCCATTATACCTATGTTGGTACATTTGATAGTGTCTCACAAGTCTCTGAAGATCTGTTCGTTGTTTTTCCTGTTCCTCCAATTGGATAATCTCAATTGACCTTTCAGTTGACAAAATCTTTTATCTGCCTGTTCATATCTACTGTTGAGCCATTCTGTTGAATTTTTCATTTTAGTAATTGTACTTTTCAACTCCAGAATTTTTTTGGCTCTTTTTCATAATTTCTGTCTCAATATTGGTATCCTCAATTTGCTATGACATTGTTCTCAAGACTTTCTTTTAGCTCTTTAAACAGTTTCTTTTGGTTCTTTGAACATATTTTAATTATCTAATGTCTTCGTTAAGTCCAAAGTCTGGGTTTCCTCAGGGAATTTCTGATTGCTTTTTTCCCCTGCCAGTGCATGGGTTGTATCTTCTTGTTTCTGTGCAGGTCTCATAATTTTGTTGGAAATTGGACATTTTAAATACTATAATGCTGCAACTCTGTATATCAGATTCTCCTTCTTCCCCAGGGTTTGTTGTTGTTGTTTATTTAGTAACTTTTCTGAACTACTTTTGTGAAGTCTATATTCTTTGTTGTGTATGGCCATGGAAGACTCTGATTCATTTAGCTTAGCGATGTGGTAATAATTGGACAGAGATTACTTTAAATGCTTGGAATTGGGGCTCTGTGTGTTGGGGCACACCTTCAACACTTGACCAGGAAGTTGATAACCCCTAGTCTTCACTTGTGACTTGTGCAGCGCCTCAAAGTCAGCCAGAGATGAGAGTTTAGGGCCTTCTCAGTTTTTTCCTGAGCGTGTGCACAGCTCAAAGCATGTGCTGGATCTCCTTGAGTCCAAGAAATCATGTCAGAACTTAACAAAGTCCCTATGAATATTAAATTCTCCAGATTTCCTTTTAGGCTTTTTAACTTATCGTTCACCCCAACTGTTATTCACTGCCTAAGGCAGCCTTGATGCTAAACAATGTCCTCTAATTGTTTTTGGAAAGCAATCTCAGGGAAAAGGCTTATCATATAGGCAAGCGCTGACTCAGGTCAAATAAAGTCATCCTTGCAAGTGGGGTCTTCCAGTGAATCATCACACAGGTCAAATAATGACAGTCCTCAGGGAATGTGTCTCTGAAGAAACTCCAACCCTCTTCTGAACTTCCTCCAGCGGCTGCCAGGCTGCTGGTTTGCAGTGATTGTGGGTTCTTGGTTTTCAAGGCTACCAGGGACTGGGAAGCAGAGGATGGAAATAGGGCAGGTCAAGATCTCACAATGATCACTGTTTTTGTCAAGATTCAGGATTCAGGCATTTTTCTTGAAAAAATACTCCCTGGATTGCTGCAAACCTTTGGCTAATTCCAGAGTTCTGAAAAAGTTGTTTCTGACAGTTTGGATAGATTTTTTTATTGCTTTTATGGAGAGAAGAATTTTTGCATGTCCTTACCCCACCATTTTAGCTGTTATTACACTAGGTAACTTCCAAACATAGTTTTAAAATCATATGCCCTCTGGCTAAAGAAAAAAAGAACTCTAAACAAACACTGAACTTTGGCTAGTAGACTTCTGTTTTGCAGAGGCATCACTTAGCAATTCTGAAACTGACTTTTGTGTATTCTAGGCAAATACATAAATATATTGTGGATAATGGGAACCAACTTTCTCATTGTTAAAGAAATGATTTATATGTTACAAGGACACAGAAGATAGCTTGAGGAGGCCCCTGTTGGTCAAATTATGCATAATTCGAGCATCAGAATAAATAATGAAGGACTTCTACTTCTGACCACTATGAAATATCAGGGATTTGTCCTTCCACATTAAACAACTAGAAAACTGGACAAAATGTACAATAGTTTTTGGACAATGGACAATAGATGGCACAGGACAGCAATATCTGAAAGAAAAATAAATGAGTGCTATTAAGTACACCAGCTCACTGCCTTAAGAGTTTCCAAACTATAATGCAAGGGGAAGAAATATCAAAAGTCCTAAGGGGCCCACTGAATTGAAGAAAGACTTCAGAGTTCAAGCAGGCTAATGTGATGTGAATTCGTGAGGCAAAATAGGAGAGAGGAAGGAGACATACAGAAAGAGAAAAAGTGTCTGGAGATCTGTAGAAGGGTCCCCTCAAGTCTTTGGTAGAAGACTGATCTGTGTAATATGTATGAACAATTTATCAAGGCCAGGGGAAAAAACACCTGAAAGAAGTAACTGGAACTGTATCTTACATAAGCCCCAGGTATAGTCTGTGTTCTTACCAGCCACAAAAGAAAGATTTCCTAACAGACAAAGTATGAGGTAGAGTTCTTAGAATGGTAATGCCTTAGTAGTGAGGCCAAAGGAGTCTTAAACCAGGGTTTCTCAACCTCAACACTGTTAACCTTTTTGGGGTGGAAAATTCTTTGTTTTGTGTACTGTAGAAAATTTAGCAGCATCCCTGGATTTTATCTGCTACATGCAGGTAGGGCCCCTTGCCCTTGCAACAACTCAAAATGATAAGGAAAACTCCCATCTGTTACTTGGCACATCAGCCACCCAAGACCCCCACCCCTCAGGGAAGACCCGCATCAGCGTAACAGTAACTTATTACTTGGCCCATCAGCATAACACTAAATCTACTATCTGACACATCAACTAACCTATTACCTGGCGGGCATTAACCACCTGACACCCTAACCCCCAGACCACCACAACTTAATAAAAGTGGGAAAAATCTGGTAGACAGCGCTCAGAATTTGGTGGTGAGGTCCCTCTGAGCCCGCCGCAAGTAAACTTTGATTTTCCGACTCTCTGTGTGCCACTCGGTTTGTCCTTGGGACCACTTGCTTGTAACATTTGCTGTAACAAAAATATCTCCAGACATTGCCAAATGCCCCCTCGGGGGAAAATGTCCTAAGTTGAGAACTAACCAGGTGTGAGGAACCTGTGGCCTTGGGGCCACAGGCGGCCTTCTGGATCCTTGAGTTTGGCCTTTTGACCAAATCCAAAGTTTACAGAACAAATTGTTTTAATAAAGGGACAAGTGCCCCCAATCTCACAGTCTGGAAAACACTTGGTAGCCACAGAGACATTTTTCTTTCACTTTTTTCATCAATCTGAAAATATGTCAGAAGAAAAAAGAAAAAAAGTACAAAAACAAATTTTTCATTCAACATAGCCAAAATAATTTCCTTTCTGTATACTGTCTTGAATTTCATTGTTCTAGTCATCTAAATTCTTAAGTTTTTGAAATAGAAATGACTCTTGAGAGCTTGTGAATTCAGGCTAACCAGATGGGCTTCCTTGCCACTAA
>NW_012155062.1:464266-516852 GCF_000956105.1 Propithecus coquereli | reverse complement strand
GTCCATTATTATAAATATATATCAACATTTATTTCCAAGGCAAACACCACAGCTGAACCAGTAAAATACACTTCATGTCAAGCATAAATGAGAAAATCTGAGATCACTATAATCCCAAAATTCTTTTATAGGGAAAACAGTCTGGGGGATATTATTAAAAATCAATTTAAGTACATACTTGATTTGTGAAAGGCTTATGTAAACGTAACTTGAACTTATTTAGAAAATGAAAGACAAAAACAAATATTCTATAACCCCTCTAAAGAAACTTATTCAAACACAAATTTAAATAATAGACTCATTAAAAAAGAAAACGAAAAATAAGTTTTAGTTGAAGAATTTCACAAAAAGAGATACTAATCAATCATCAAATGTAATTTTTTTCCCCTGAAACACAGCGATTTTAGACTGCTGCTCTTTTCGCCTTCTGCTTGCTTCCCACGAAGGATGAAGAGGCTGTTGCAATGGCTGTTTTGTATTTTTAAGTCCTCTTTGTGCATTCTTATTAAGTGAATTCTTGATTTGAGGTTCATTTTGTGGAAAATCTGGGAAGAGAAAGCAAAAATAATAAAAACTAACTATATACCTGAAGAGTATACAGTGGGACAAGAGAAACAGATTTCATCTTCAAACCAATGTTAAAGAAAGAAATTTTGTTTACTTAAATGGAATACCTCACAAGTTAAAATTCCAAACAGGAACAGCCTGAAGTTGAAAATTTATACATGAGTAGACAACTTTGGGACACATACTTTCTAACCCTTGTAAACAGATGTTTATTGAGCGCCTCCCAATATATGCTGTGCTGTCTTATTTATAATGACATAAAGAGAGAAGTCAAAGTCCAGCTGACACAGAAAGCCAAAAATGGGGATATCATATTTTCAAAGGAACATGATTGGCTTATTAAATCTGTGCATGGAACAGATGCAGCCAGAAAATTCACATCTTAGCTAAGACTCTGGGTCTGACGATGCTGATGGGATGCATTTATGTTTAAAGGGCTATTAATTGATTCCACTTCTGTTATTGAACCAAAAGTTATTATTACAAGGCAAATTACTAAGTTTAGTCAAAAATATTAGACAAAGTTCTTTTTTAGTTGTAACGTTATCCTCCAAATATGAAGGTGGAAACTTATTTTCTAGTCCTTATGTATCTTTTACTATTAGGTACTTTACATAATTTAGAACAAAAAAGTACTCTTTGGGGAAGACATACTAGCACGAAAAGACATGAATCAATGTACACTTTGGATGTTTATAGAGTTTAGTTGATGGAATAAAAAAAAATTTGGAGGAAATAACTTCATATAGATTAATCAGTCCTAGGGATGTATAATTTCTCCATTTCCATTTAGACATTATTATTAAAAGCTTTTAAAAGATCTCTAAAAAGCAAATGTCATAATGTATTACAAGTGAGTGCACAGTTTGGGATAACATTTCCAAAACATCATATAAACAGAAATCAAAACATCCTGTATCTTGTACAAATCACATATGCTCTAGAAACCTGTTATAATATTCAAAGAGTGGCTCTAGTGATAAAAAATTTAATGAAACTTTAATAAAAACTGAGATTTAAATAAGGCAGCATTTCTAAACTAACATTATTTTATGTTATGTAAATTAAAGTTGTAAATAAACGTAAGTATTTTAAATATACAAGCAAAGCAAAAAAAAAACCCCAAAAACCCCTTTTACTTGGATCTTTTCATTGGGAAAACGTGAGAGTGCCTTAGAGTTATCCTACGTTTGTGAATATATGGTAAATGAGGCATATTGCCATGTTTTTGCCAAACCCTATTTTCTTTTCCTTTTAGGCATACAACCAGAATATAGTTCCCATTCCCACTGCAGTTAGGTGAGGCCATATCATTAATTGAGTTATGGACAAGGAAATGTTAGTAAAAGCCCAGACCATAGAAACCTGAATTCAATCTTCCATTATTTCTCTCTCTAGCTCCGATGAATGAAGAGAATTCCTAGGCTCTAGAGGGAAGAGGCACAAGATGGAATGAGACTACGAGAAGCACACAGACTGATGGATGAGAAGTAAACCACCAAGATTTGGTAGTTATTTGTTACAGCAGGTAACACTATGAATAATACTGAAATCGGTACCCTGAAGTAGAGTACCGCCATTATAACAACATAATGTGGCACTGGCTTAGTGGTTTGGTGGTAGGTGGTGAGGAAATGGATAAATGAGATTGGGAGGTGAGCTACCTATATGCTAAACAACTAGGTAAAACTGTTGCCAGTGATAATTTTGGAAGCAGGTCATATGCCCATGAAATCTGCAGTACCATGTAAGTGGCTGTAAAAAATAAAAAGATTAGTATACTATTGGCTGTCCTTGACAAAGTTCTAAAAAAAGAGAACTGAGAGAACTGAGAGAAAGTCTAGATATTTGGGAACTTAAGGTTTAGAAAAGCATATGGCCCCCAAACAGTGAACTATAAGACTGAGAAAAAAGACTTTTTTTTTTTTGAGACCAGGTCTTGCTCAGTTTCCCAGGCTGGAGTGCAGTGGCGTAATCATAGCTCACTGTAAACTCTAGCTCCTGGGCTCAAGTGATCCTGCCACCTCAGCCTCCTGAGTAGCTAGGACTATAGTACAGGCACATGCCACCACACCTGGCTAAATTTTTAAATTTTTCGTGGAGACAGGGTCTAGCTAAGTTGCCCAGGCTGGTCTAGAATTGCCTTCCTGGCAACTGATCAGAGATTCAGTTATGAACAGAGATAAGATGAAAGGTATAGCTTTCCCATCCAAACCTTGCAAGTCTCAATGCAGCAGACATTGAACGAGAGTGGGGGTGGGAAAAACAAAAGACAACACAAACAAACAAACAAACATAAATAAGGCAAGTTTGAGAACTAGCTCTAGGAAAGAATATTTAGTGTAGTTACTAGCTCATGGATGGGCTGATGGGAATAAAGAGGCCAGAAATCCACTAGGTTCTTAAGGTAACGTATAGTGAAAGAAATCACAAGCCTGGGCTGGGAAAAATACCTAGGACTGTTTGACTTCGAACAATCTTTAGGATCTTATATTTCTACCAGGGATTTGGGGCAAGCTCAAAAGAGATCATACTAAATACCCACTTCAGATGTGGCCATGGAACAAAGACCTTCCCAAGTCAGGGACCATCTTTTTAGTACCAAAGTCTCCAAAACTTTGTGGAGTCACACCCATGAGATCTGATGGAAAGTACTCATCATCTCCCAGGGATCTTGGTCTTTGAGCTGGATGCAGTGACCGGATGCGACGGTAGGTTGGCTTCCTTGTCTAAGTGTAACAGGAAATGTGAAATGGTCATTTGGTGATAGAAAGGTTGGTCAGTGGCAGAAAAAAATTGTGTTCAGAAAATTTCGCTTCCCTTTTTCTCCTAAATATATAGTTAGACTGCATTTCTTGGCTTTTCTGTGGCTAGATGGGGTTATGTTACTGAATTCTGGCCAATGAAATGTAAGCAGAACTGACTTTGGACACTTTCAGGCCTGGCTCATGAAAACTTCTGCAAAATTCTCCATGTACTCCATACCCTTCTGTTGGCAAATGGAGACTATTTGGAACCTGGAGGAGAAAGGAGTCAACAGACAGAGGAGCCTGATCCTTGAATGACTATGTGGACAGAGCCTCTGTGCTGATTCACAGTGGATTGTGATGTGAGTGAGAAATAAATTTTTATTATGTTAAGACAGTGAAGGTCTAGGATAGTATTAAGAAGTCAGCCTACTCAAATATATTAAACTTTGATGTGTTATGAATTAATCTGGAAATACTGTGATTTTTACTCTTAACCCAGAAAGTAATATACTTATTACTGAATGCTTAAATGGCATGGTATTGAGTAATTAAGATATAATTTATATAACAACTTAGTTAAAAATATATTGATTTAATTCAAGAAAAATTAAATAGACATATTTTTTTCTGACAAATTTTGTCTATATCTTTCCCACTGGTGGGACTCAAGGAAAAAAATCAAATAAAAATAAAAAATTGTATTCCTAATTATAAGATGTTCTATTTCCATTTCTGTGGGTACAAATTCATTTAGGCTATTAAGCGACTATAATTTTTCATCCTTCCATTTTGGCAAAACATAGCTCAATTGCATATGAAGGTCAGGCAGCCATCAATACATACCTAGGGTTTTGCTTTTTGGAGCCTGTTCTCTGTAATTTCTAAAAGAAAAAAAATATCATTATGACTTTTAAAAGATAAACAAACACTCTGATGTTAAGATAACATAATAAAACTCATTCAAAGGACTGTCACACTCTCTCATACTTATAGAGATTTCTATTCATAACTGAAAAATATCCTATCTTGGTTACCTTGTCTCTACTCTTGGGGATTATCTAGATAAAGAATTAATAAAGTTTTCTCACAGGGAGAAAGAGTCACATGTAACAAAAATTAAGATTTACATTTTATAAGAAGGAGGAAGGATAGTGGTGTGTTATTTTCAAACAAGGATAAAAATGTAGTCTTTTGAGGCAGGTTTGGGAGATACAAGGAATAATTTAATTATTTTCAAGGCTCCAAAGATGCTTTTTATGTCTTTTCTACAACTTTTTGGGAAAATTTCTACATCACATTTTTCTATTCCATTAAAGAATATCCCGGACTTATACAGAAAAACAGATTATTGAAGAAAACAGCTATTATTGAAGAAATTAGCTAACTATGATCTTTACTTTAAAATGTGAAGATGTCCTCTATCAGATTAGAATTACAAATGAAGTTAAACTTATTGATTTATAATCTATAATTTATTATCACAGAACAGCTGTGAAAAGTAGTTAACAACAAGGATGGAGACAACACCACCACCAAATATAAAGCAGTCTGGGGAAACTCAGTGTTGGGGCAAGTAGCCTTATATACTGAAATGGGATTAGACAGGAAAATGATTGATGTTTACAATAATGGTCTTGGGTCATCAAGAAAAAATACCATATTCTTTTCAGAGAGTTCTGTTTGAAAAGAGAGATGTGTGAAACATTTTCAAAAGTTTTTCGTCAAAAACTAACCTAAAGTTTCAAAACTTTGATAATTGAAACAATAAACTAGGCATATTATTTGGCTATAACATCATGTTTTCTGATGAAGAGGGATAAATGTGGCATTGCCACATGTGTATTTGTATATATTATCCCATTATAAAGTTGGAGAGGGACAAGTCTAAATCAGGATGAGTTATACAAACTAGAATTATGGATGGGAGATAGTCTCTTCCCTCACGTAAGAAATGTAGATTTTTCGTATCTTTTTAAAAAAGTAAGAACTAGTAATTATTTCAGAATAAGAAAATATTCTTACCTTCTAGAGTCTTTAGATCCAGATAAAGAGTGGAAAAACACTGATTCTAACCTCCTGGCTTCCGTACTTGGCTTGTTTTTGTCATTTTTTATATCCCAACGAGTTTCATGTGTATCTTCTTTGGGTAACACTTTTTGAAGGGGTTTTTGTTCCTTATCTGAAGAATAACAACTACTTTCCTTCTTTCGTGTTCGCCTGACTTTTCCAATGAAGAAATCGTCACCACTATCACTATCCTCAGACATGGAAGACTGTTTGTAAAATCTTTCTTCTGTGCTATCATCAAAATACTCCTTCTCCTCTTCAGATAATTCTTCTTCATCATCACTGTTACCACAAAGCAAGCTATCAGATCTTTTCTGTTCTTTGGTTTGACCTGGTGTTTTCATTTTTGGGTAAGCAGCTATCTTCTGGGGTTCAGAGGGAACTATAGAATCCTTTCCTGAAAGCTTTGATGGAGAATTTGGAATGTTCACTGCTTTTGGTTCATTTTTCATCTTGGCCATTTTTTGCTTTGAATTATTTATTGGTTTCCTTGCCAGGATTTTGACTTCTTTCACTTTTTGCTCATTGATAATAGTTCCTTGATGCTGTAACTTACTTGCATCATCATTTGAACACAAAGTGTCCTTAGAGTGATTTTCTTCTGAAGCATTCTTTGATGAATCCACTTCAGTAACATATTGTCTTGCATCTTTAAAGGCTTGGACAGCAGCTGCAAAAAAGATAGTACATGACTTGTTTTAGCATTGAAACATATAAACTACCACTGTTTTAGTACAGTATTTTAAAAATTATTTGGAAACATTTAAGAGGGCAATTGGAACTTATATTAAATATGGATGATAGATTTGAAATCACAATGAAATCTTCTGAATTCTTAAAAACCAAACTTATGAGACATGCTCAGATGTATCCATTTTAAATGAAAAGAAAATTATCCTTTCTTCATGTCTTAGAGTTATGAAGAACAGTAAAAAGTCACTGAATACAAATAAAATGGCAACTTTAATTTCTGTAATAATGTAAAGAATATTATAAATTATGCTTTTAGACATAAAAATAAATATCATCTAATCTTTGACAAAAGCATGTAATCTATAAATATATTTTATAATATACATATATAAATGAAAATTATTTGGCTAAATGGCAAAACCAAAAGTAATATAAGCTACAGCAATATTTAGAAAACTGTATTCAACTTTAAAATGTATGTATTTATATAAAATATATATCAATATATTAGAATTTAGGAAAAAATACAGATTTAGTTTTTCTTCACACATCAGCAAATTCCATAATTTCAGGCACCTTTCTACATTTGTAAATATCTGAAAGAAATTTACATTTATAATCTAAAAATCCTGAAGACCCATAACCATATTTAAAATAAATGAATAGCTATTATCCAAAATCATATATACAAATGCATTAAGTACATAGCTACTTTTAATATTAAAAGTCACTTAATTTCTACCTTTTAGCACGTCTATTTTTTTCTTCAGAAGAGGGTGTACTGCTAGTCTGGCAATTGCTCTTTCAGTTGCAGTAGAATCTGGCTGCAAATTGAAAAAAATAAATGTGCGGAAATAAAATAAATACAAATAGCTTGGCACTGTTGGAAGTGAATAAAATAAAATCTATCAAAATCTTTTAAAATTAAAGTTAGGGAACAGAATTTGTTAATATTCTCATTAGGTAAGTTATCAGTTTAATTCATGCTAAAGATAAATATGATGCTGTTAAAAGTATTATTGCCTTTGGACAATTAAAATGATCTTGTAGTCCATTAATAAATATTCTTTGTAAACTTAACATATTTCCAGAACTGTGCTAGGTATCATGTGTGATATTTTAAAAAAAGTAACATAGCTTCTGCATTCAAAGAACTTAAACGATATCATTAAGACCAAATTAATAAGAAAGAATCATTAGTGCTAAGCTGGGTTATACTCTAATATATAAAGTCCCATTTAATGGAGACCTAGAAATTATCTAATGCTATATATATATATCTTGAATGTGTACTGTCACTGCCATATTCTCAGGACCTAATGCAGTGCTTGGATCATAGCCAAAACTTTCTAAAAATTTGACTGTGACTGAAGGGGAACAGATTATATATAGTATTTAATGTATTTATGATTTTAGAAACTTCATAAAGCAGGCTAATTGTTTTAAATGCCACATGTAGACTGACAACTTCTAAATTTCTACCTCTGGCTCCAACTTCAGCTGTAGATTCATAGACCCAGCCACTTACTTGACATCTACTTGACATAAAATAGATAAATAAAACAATTCTTTTATTTTCCTCTCAAAGCTGGTTCTCCTTATAGTCTTTCCCATCTTATTGTATGTAATTTCCATTCTTCTGTTTGCTCAGCCCTAAAACTTTAAGGATTTTTCCATCATAGTTCTCTTTCCCTCACATCTCATAATAAATCCCTCAGTAAATCCTATGGTTCCAACTGCAAAATATATCCAGAACCAGTTACCATTTCTCACCATTTCTACTCTTAACACCTTTAACCAAATTACCAACACCTCTCACCCAGACCAATATAATAAGCTCACAGCTGGTCGCTACCCTTTTGCATTTTGCTCTCTCACAGTCAGTTTTCCACACAGCTGTCACAGTGATGTTTAAAAATGTAATCAGACCATGCTATTTACACATCCGTTCTTCTTTAAGCTTCATTGCCTCTGATGTTCAGGTCATTCCATTGCAATCTCTTCCCTACCTGAACGCTCTACTCCCAAATACATACATTGATTGGTCATCTCACTACATTCATGTTTCTGCTCCAATGTCATCTCAACTAGCACATTTCCCATCACTTTTTATTTACTGCACATCACTTAATACTGCGTGCCAGTGACTGTATCTCACTGCTGTAGATTCAGTGCCTAGAAGAAGTAGGCCTACTATTACTGATAGGTAATAGTAGGCACCCAATACACATTCCATGAAGCAATTATAACAGTAATTCTGAGGTCAAAAAACTATAGAGCACTTAATCCTTCTAAAATTCTGAAGGAAAATAATTTTCAACCTAGAGAAGAAGAAAAAAACTTTCAGACATGCTATGTTGTTTTAAAAAAGTTACATCCCTTGTACCTTTCTGGTTCCAAAGCTACTAGCTCCACTAAGATGAGGAAGGATACAAATAACGAGAAAGGAATGGGATACAAGAAACAAGAGACCCAGGCAAAAGGAATTCCCACAATGATGGTAACAGGAGACTTAGGTTTAGCATATCAGGTATGTTGAACATCTTGAGAGGACATTTTAATAACTGGTAGAGAGCTCAATGCAATACTAGAGATAAGACAGAAAACTAACAAAATAAATACAATAATTACACACTATAGAAACAGAAATATTATGCAGAAAAGGGAAAGTGATACTCACTATGTGATTTTTAGTCACAGTAACAATCACTGAATGTCCATTTAATCTAATTTTTTTTTTAAGAGCTAGGTCTTGCTCTGTCATCTAGGCTGGAGTGCAGGGGCACAATCATAGCCCACTGTAGCCTTGAACTCCTGAGCTCAAGTGATCCTCCTGCCTCAGCCTTTTGAGGACAGGAGTGGGGAGCCTGTGGCCTCCTAGGTAATTAAGTGTGGCCTTTTGACTGAATCCAAATTTTACAGAACAAATCCTTTTATTTTTATTAATACATTTTTGTTCATCTTTTATATTTATATTTTATTTTACAATGAATATATTCAAAACATCAAAGAATAAAACAAGTTTCAACAAAATAATCATCCCAGATTGACTGGCACAATTAGAACATTAGTAGGCCTTAAGGGCTAAATTTTGATGGCTGCTATGCTCATGATTTAGTTCTAACTTCCCCTGCCTGACTGGCACCACTACTGCACAAGGATGGCTGGCAAGAATTTATGGGGGTTCAGTGTGCCAGTCCATTATCAGCTTTTGACAATGGTGCTATGTGTTTATGTTTGAAGTGGAATTTATGAATAGTTGCACAGCTCAACAGTATTTTTTAATTCTGTCTGCTTAACAGTCCATCATGTCAAAGATGACCAAGAGAATGCTGAAGAAAACACATTTTTTAATGAGGATTGGGAATTGCATTATTATCTTGTTTCTGCTAAAGCTGATTTGCTTGTTTTGTGATACTGCAGTATCAACATTAGAGAAATTCAATGCTCATCAGAATTATAACACTCATAAGGACCACAAACATTTTAAATTAGAGGGAGAGGCGTGAAAGTTTGTAGTGCAGAAATTAAAAGATGAAAAGCAAAAGCAAAGACAATTCTTTCAAGCAGCAACAAGACCTGGAAATAATGCCACTGAAACAACTTATAAAGTAGCTTATATACTTGGGAAAAGAGGGAAGCCATTCAGTGATGTAGAAATTGTGAAAGAATGCATTGTTGAACCTGTAGGATGCTTAGACCCTGATAACGTTTCAAAGTACAAACAATTACCTGTTTCAAGGAGAACCATAATTGATTGGCAGCATGAAATAGCCTTCAACTTAACAGAACAACTTTCATGTAACACTTCAAAAGGAAAATACATACTATTTAATCGCTTTGGATGATCTGACACTACTAACTTGGTGCAGGTTTTACAGTAATACTTCATTCTGGTCATAACAGATTTTCTTTGCTACGAAGAGTTACTCGCTTTGGGCACTCTTGCAAACAGAACATGGGGAATAAATATCTTCAACAACTTTCAAGATAAATGTTGTGAAGTTGGACTGAATTTGATAAATTTACCAAGTGTATGTATAGACGGCGCACCTTCCACGACAGGAAAACATGAAGGGTTTGTTGGACAGATAAAAAAAAGTATTAACAGATCTGCATGCTTTCATTCCTTTCCATTGTATCCTGCAAAATCTGTGTGCTAAAGCTACTACTTTAAGTGACACTTTGCAACAAGTTGTAAGTATTGTTAACTATATTCGTGCAAATCATCAGTTTTGTAACATGCTAAAGTTGAACAATGAGGTATTCAGTGTGGATTTGCCATATCATTCTAAAGTACGTTGGCTATCCTAGGGACAGGTTAGCCAAAATTTTATCTCTGCGAGAACAGATAGTTAAATTTTATGAAGAACAGAATCAGCAATGTGAATTATTGAGAGAAGATTTCCATAGGAATGCAGCATTTCTGTGTGATATGTCAAATCAAAATAACTTCAATATTTCTCTGCAAGGTAAAACTAAGTCTATATATGATATGTGGCAAAATCCAAGCATTTCAAAAAAGTTAACTTTTTTCAAAACACTTCTTCAAAAGGAAATTTCAGATGAACTTTTTCTCCAGTTAGCAAAGGTCACTGATGAGCAGGATGATATATGTGAATCATTTGAAGAATACACAGCTGTTATAGACCTATTAATTGGAGAATACAGTGAGGTTCACTGACTTTTAGAATCATGACATCACACTCAAATTAGCATTTCAGCCTCACCTAAGTTGATATCACCAAGGCACCTAAGGAACTATATATAGATGGAATTGATTGAGCTCTGTAGATGATATTTTAAAGTCATTGTTTCATGCTAAGAAAGATCCAATTGAAATATGGAAAACTGTAGTAGAGGACCCATGCCTTCAGCAACATGGCCCAAAAATGCTTTCTTGCTTTTCAATCACTTATTGCTGTGAATCTACATTCTCCTACCTAACCCAAATCAAGACGCCCTTAAGATCACAAATGACTGATACCCATCTAGAGTATCAACTGAAACTGCGGACCTCCATGCTACAACCAAATATTCAAATGCTTTTCCATCAAAAAGCTGACACAACAAAGTCATTAAAAGGTTAGTCAACTTTAAAATTAACAAATGTTTTCCTTTTTTTGAAATTATTAGGTACACAATAGTTAGATTTTTATAAAATAATGTAATAATTTTTAAGTATATGTAATTTAAGTTTCTTGAATGAAACCTTATTTGATTACAACTAAATTAGTGTGGCCTTTCAACATGAAAAGGTTCCCTCCACCTCTGAGCTAGGACTACAGGCTACACCACCACAACTGGTTATTTTAAAATGTTTTGTAGAGACGGGGTACTGCTAGGTACCCCTGCTAGGTACTGCTAGGTACTGCTAGGTTGTCCAGGCTGGTCTCCAACTCCTGACCTCAAGCAATCCTCCTACCTCAGCCTCTCAAAGTGCTGGGATTTCAGGCATGAGCCACCATGCCCAGCCCTAATCTAAATTTGACTCAAGTATATGAGGATGGAGGGGATAAGGATATAACTTAGAGGCTGGAGGAGGAAAGAGATCTCAATCCTTATTTACCACAGCATGAAGTTAACAGCTAGTACTTAAATGAAAGAGTCAATACAGTACTAATATAAACATATTGATGAGGAAGTAAATTCTGTAAGAATCAACTAAAGTTGAAAGTGGGGAAGGAGTAATAGAGGACTGCCATTTTCACAAAAAAGTCTTATAGTAGTATTTGATTTTCAACACCAAGGATTGGCAGACTGGTCCATGGCCAGTTTCAGCCTGCAGTCTGTTTTTGTTTTTGTTTTAAAAATAAAGTTTTATGGGAACACAGCCAAACTCATTCATCTATACACGGTCTATGGCTGCACTCATGCCACAATGGCAGAGCCACGTAGTTGTGACACAGACTTTACGTCTTACGAAGCCTAAAATATAACTATCTGGACCTTCACAGAAAAAGAGTGATGCCTGCTCTAAATCACATGTGAGTAGAATTCTTGGTGGGGAAAAACTAAAAAATTAGGAAGAAAGAAAAAAATTTTTAGTAGGCCCATGATGTTTACAAATTTAGTTTAAAATAAAAATATTGCCATGACAGATTTTTGTTGCCAAACCAAGGCAACAGGTTATAGCACTAAATGTGCTTCCATAATGGTGGCAGAATTTGAGATTCTGGCTTAGTTAGTAGAAATAATTTGGTATTCAATGCAGAAGCATATGATTAATCCTCAGGGGCTAATCCTGGGATTGGCCCCAGAAGATTTATACATAAAAACAATGACAACAAAAACAACTAGTGTTGACAAATGTTATGCACTCCCCAGGAAACTGCCCTTCAGGTTACAAAGGGAAAAAAGATACTCCACAAGCACCTATTTATCTTTAACTGCTTCTTTTACAGTGTATTTCCCCCTTGTAGCTACTAAAAATTCACTTCAATGGTAATACCCAATACACGAAATCTGCATTTGTAAAACAGATAAATTAGAAAGTAATTGTTCTCATTACCTGAGTAATCTCATGTATTTCAGGTAAGAAATGCTGGTAATCCTAAACCGATTTTAACTAAAGTGTATTCATACATAATTGTTCATATACAATTGTTCAAAATCAAAGTAGGGATTTGGAAACCGCTGTTGGATACTATTGCTTCCAAATTCCTCCTTTGACAACTTGCTAAAATCTTTGCTGAACTGGGTATTTCTCTCCAGAGCTAGGTGTATCTTTCCATCTTAAGTTATAAAAAGTTTTAGAAGAACAGTGGTAATACTTGCATGCCTAGGGTTGACTCTGGGTAAATATTATACTATTTTGTTAAGAATTAATTTATCATTGAATTTATTTAGCAATGCTATTTCTCTGCCCTGGAAGGTATCGCGGAGTAACTCAAATTTAGTAATCTGATTTCAGAAAATTCTATTTTTTAAAAAAGCTCTAGAATAAGACTTACAATTCTACAATTACTTCTCAACTCAATGAATAAAGTTCTTCTTCTAATTTGTTGTACATGTCTTCTTCTATGTTTTTATATTGCAATATTTGTGGAGGACTTATCTGGGGAGAATATCAGGTTAAAAAGTGAGACTGATTTGAAAAGGGCCATTGTGTTGCATAATCCCAGGGTGTCACTCACGGTGCAGCTGTCAAATTGGAGCTCTGAAGCCCTGAAGCCATATGTAGCAGCGGTGAGATCAAAGAAGACTATACAAGCTTGAGTCTACATCATATGCAGATATATATACTGAGTAGTTACGTAGAATTATGCATACCAGAACTTTAGGTTCTGTAATTATATGCAATTTGTGTTTTTAAAGAAAAATAAGTTAATGCTATCATCAAATAAAAATTATAGATTATAAATATATAAATATAAATTATATATTATAAATATAAATAGAACTGTAAGGTGTATTTTTATTTTATTTGTGACAAATTGTATATATTCATGTATATGTATACATATTGATGTACATATGGATATTTGATACATGTATACAAAGTGGTATTTTGATAAATGTATACATTATGAAATGATCAGAGTAATTAGCATATCCATGAACTCAAATATTTATCATTTCTTTGTGGTTAATATATTTAGAAGCCTTTCTTTTAACTATTTTGAAATACAGAATATATTATTACTAACTATAGTCACCAGGCTGTGCAATAGAACACCAGAACTTATTCCTCTTTTCTAACTGTAACTTTGTCTCCATAAACCAAGTCTCTGCTTTCCAGTTTCACTACCCCCAGACTCCAGCTTCTGTGAATTCTACTTTTTAAAATTCCACATGTAAGTGACAGCTACCAAACTGTACTTCCATTAGCAATATATGAAAGTATGTTTTTCTATGCCTTTTTCCCATGTAATATATTATCAGATTTTTTGATCTTTGTGATCCTGAATCGAAAACAGTAAGTCATTATAAAGTTATTTTTTATTCACTTTACTGTGAGTGAAGTTAATTTTTATTGTTATTAAACCACTTGTATGTCCTTTTTGTGAATGTTTGTTCATATATGTTGCCTATTTTTTCTGCTAGTTTGTTGATCGTAAGTTAATCTTTATACTTTAGAAAATTAGCCTTGGCTTGTATGTATTTGCAATATTAGTATTTTCTTTTGTTTTTTTAAGAAAATTTTTGTAGGTGAGAAATTTAAAATTTTCATGAGAGTAAATCTTTTATAGTTTCTATTAGTAGGTTTTAGATTATGAATAAAAAAACCTTTTCCTCTAAAATGTATTTTTCTATTAATAAGTACTTTGTTGATAAGGGTAGTTACTTGTAAGGAAAATATAAAACATATTCTCGTGCTTTACGCTTCTTAGCTTAGCCGCTAATATTTGGTAAGAATATGGCTTACTCAGGAAAAGAATGAAATGTGGGTATTTGATTTCCTATAATCACTCTACACCAGAGAACACATTTTATACTTACAAGCAAGTTTTAAACAGATATAAATACAAAATCCAGTTGATACTTTAAGGCAGTATCCATGTCTGCAATAGTGGTTAAGTAAACACTGCTTCATAGGTAGGGATACAATTCTGCTGAAGAACAATGGGTCGAAAATAAATGGCTTCTCGTGTTGTATGAAAGGAGAGAAGGTTAGCACTCTCCTTGACAAGGATGGAAGAGGCTCTCGGGCCTGTACAACACGCATACGGTATAAATAATTATTAAAAAAAAAAGAAAAAAAAAGAAAAGAAATGGCTTCCCAAGTTCTAATTTCTTTAGCTGGGAATCTATTTAACAAAAATGTTTTCTTTTAGGTATGCACCGTATCTACTTCATACCATAATAATTCATGTATATTCATTTGAAAATGTACTTACTATTTCTCCTTCTATAAACTGGAAATTTTGATAAAGTCAGCTACCTAACCCATGGCCAAACATCTTAGAAAATGAACTACTCTTGTTATATTGAAATACGAAAAATATCAGAGTTAAAAATATGTAACAAAATAGCAAAAAATAATGTAATACAGATAAAGCATAAAATCTTGCTGAGTGGAAGAAGGTACATGAAACACTTAATTTTTGGGGGCAAAGTAAATGTAAACACTGAAGAGGATGAGCTCTATCATTTTTATCTGAGGCAAAAATGACTTTGAAGGGGGGCTAAAATGCATTACCAGAATATTTGCTCTGGAAGAGCTCTTTATTACAGAAATGAGAAAAAACAAGAGACAGAAATCGTAAGGAACCTGCCTGAAGTCACAAAGCTACTAACAAGGTAACACTGGTTGAAATGCAGAAATTCCTGAACATTTAAGCCTCTTTTTCTTTGTTAAACAGGAATCTTTGCAGAAGGTGAGTTCACAACTGATACCAAGGATACTATCAATTACTTCCTAGAAGTGTATCCAAATTGTCAGCCTAGAAGGAAAAGGCACAAATTATGCTCAAGTACTAATTATAATACTATTACTCTAACACCATAATAAATTATAACAATGAGAAATTGAGGCTTTCATCGAATTGAATATCATTTAATCAAGGCATGCATAAATGGAAAGTATCCAGCCATGTGACCATTCTCATTGTATCAGCAATGGCTGGATACTTTCTGAACAGCCCTCATGTATCTCCTTAGGAAACATCTGGTCCTTCAAAATTCTTTATATTTAGCTGCTAGCTATTTTTAATTAATTCATTTTTGTTCTTAATGGCATGTTACTGATTTGCAAATCTCAACTGCTTACAATTTTGGAAGAATAAAATTTATTCTAATGGGGAAAAAAACTATACAATTGGAAAAACTGTCACTGACATATACATTAGTTGTATGCTTTATAAATACTAAATTTAATTTTCCATTCTTAAAAGACCAATAAAAAATATTACACATGTACTTCTTAAAATGTTTTTTTAAGGAAAGTCTTAGTTAAAAATATCAATTTTATAAATTATAGCGATTATTTAAATATATTTTTTATTTTTCCTAAGTGAAAAAATGTCACATTTAACATTTTAAGCCATTCTTTAATTTTATTCAGAAAGGAAATTGAACATTTTAAGCTTTTCTTTAACTTTATTCCTAAGAAAGGAAAATCCTTCATTTAACTGTTTAACTTCAAATTTTAACCAGAACTTAAGGGGAAATAGATCAAAGATTTTATCAATCAATTAGACTAACAGTCTAGACCTGACCTCAAGATTACCTAGCTAGTTAGGAATAAGCTAGAACTCAAAATCAGGTTTCTGAATTCAGTTTAGTGTTCTTAACACATTTTCTTCTAAAATATTTGTGATAATTTCCTCATTTTGTGACCCAACTCCAGATGTTTTTTACATTACAAATTGTATAAAGCCACCTTCAAATCTTTTTGAAAAGAAACAAAATATTGAAAAAGGAGGCTTGTGAAACAAGTGGGCTCAGATGCATTCCTTTGGTAGTATTCCAAAATACTATATTGAGATAATGTCTGTATCTCGCTTATTACTGCACCAGGTTAAAAACTCACAAGAATGAGTAAGGCAACCTCTGCCCCAAGAGACATTAATTTCTTTTTCCCTCCTTATTTCTCTTCTGCCCACCTTCTGTCCTTACTTACTTCTCCCCCCTTTATATTTGCTGAGTTCTTACTATGTGAAGGCATCATTTTACACAGGAAGACATAAAGATCATCTTTTCAGGCTCACAATGTTGCTCTAATTTAAAAGGCTAAGCCAAATTCACAAATGACTAATTCAAGGCAGAATGTGATAAACTTCATAGGAGAGATAGAAAATGTTATGGAGATTTATAGAAGGAATACAAATATAGTGATACATCTCAAATAAACTTGTTTTGAAGCTTAAAAGTCTACCAAGTAGTCTATGAACAAACAGTTTTCACACCTGCATGAAAAAGTCTTCACAATATTGAGAAGTATGAAGGGAACCACAGCTTTCCTTATTTAAAGTTGACACTATGTTTGCCACGGAAAATTCTCAGGAAACTGTGGTTTTCACACACCTCCAGTTTCTTCCATTTCAAATAAATTAAATAAAAAAGGGAAAATACTTCATCTTTTAATGGAAAAATTTTATTTTGGCATATAGGTATTTATTCTGAACACAAAAGCATTTGTTGTTCAATTCTGAAAAGAATTTTGAGGAGGTACCTCTGAATGTAAACAATGATCTAAAAATAAAGATCTTTTATATGCAATGTTAATCCTCTGAAATGCTGCCTAAAACAAACTGACTCTAAATGAACTAGTAGAGGTAGAATGTTAAGAGTAGTACATTTATTATTAATTGTACTTAATTTCAATTTGAAGTTTTATCTAATGATGTAAATTCATAAATTAATATTTGTATTTATTAAAAACATTTAGCAAGATAATAGGAAAGTCCATTTGGCTGGATTATAAGAATTACGGCAAAGTAGGCATGAATATTTAGGAGGTAATAAAAAAACATATTCAAGCCACAATTATATAATCATATGTAAACTCAACTAAGATTTTTAAATTAAATGCAGGAAGTAGATAAATGAAGTATTTTCCACAGGAGGCAGAAAGAACTACACTCTCTTATGTTCTGCCTACTGGAAGTTCCTACATTAGATGAAATTAAAAAAAAAAAAAACTGGGCATATATGAATACAGTTTTATGTGGAGATTAAAAAAGTTTGATGACAAATTTAATACACACACAAAATGTTTTGTGAACACTACTGTGAGGCATACACAAGTAAGCATAAATTTTAAATGTTAACAGGAATCTTAATCGTTCAAGCTAACCATTTCTCAATCAACTGGAGAAAGCAATAGCTTTGTGGTATTTGTAGCTATTATCATTCCTGTTTTGCTTGAAAGGAGGGAGGACCCCATCAATGCTCTATTTCCTCTAAGTCACTGGGTCTGTTTTTAGGGGACAATGGTGTTTATCTTCAGTTAAAGCTTACATTAAATCCCGATTACACCCCTCCCTGGGTCGTATTTCCAGGAATGGATAATCTTTAACTTTATTGGTCCCACGACAGACTATATATGTCCTATAGTCAACTAAAGAAGAACAACCACATAAAAATATAATAGAACAAAAAAAAAGAAAAAGAAAAATAACACTGAACTCCATGTACTTATAACGAATTGTAGGCAAGCAGAGGCCGAAATGAACTTCTAATAGGAAAAGCAGTCACAATCTCCCCTTTCAATACTGCAAAGTTATAGGAGTCAATAATATGACAGGAAGAAATAAATGCTGGAGAAAATTAAAAGGGTAGAAAATAGTAAGAAAAAGTTTTCTAGTAGTGATACAATTTAATTAAACAGCTTTTATAACATTTATCACTATTTTATTGGTCTTTGGATATTATAATTTGGTATCGGTGGTGGTGTCAGTGGGAAGGAAGGGAGTGGAAGGAGAGGATGAAGCTGAGTGCCAGGAGAGAACTGCAGAACAGCTGAAGAGGCCAGGATGGGGTATTCCACATTGGCACTCAGTTTCTAGAAGAAAAATGGAAAAGGCTGAGGATATATATAATAGAAAGCAAAAGCTCCAAAGACAAACTTGGTCCAGTACACCCTCCCTTGAGAGATTATGAGAATTATTACTGCCATTATTGTAGATAATGGACCACTTTCATCAACTTGACTTGCCCGACAGAATGGTAAACGGACAAGAAATAGGTAAGGCAACCCTTTCAGGACTGTGATCATCTACATTATTACAAAGAGAAGCACATACACATGCATGCTCATTTTAAACATGTGTGGCTACCTATTCAGAAAGCTTACCAAGAACTATGAATGCCTCTGTCCATCCATCCATTTGAAGAAAGAAGGGAATGCTTCCTGTGAGTCTTAAAGAACTCTTACAAATCATTAAGAAAACAAACTAAAGATTTGGGAAAAGATAGGAACAGGCACTTCACAAAAGAGGTATGCAAATTACCAAACAAAATGATGACAGGTCAATGAAGAAATGCAAACTAAAATTAGGTATTATACATGCATTAGAATGTCTAAAATGAAAAAACTCAGCAATATCAACTTCAATTATTAATAGAATGCTCATACACTGCAGATGGGGTATAAACTGGTGTATCTACTTTGGAAAACGATTGTTTATCTACTAAGCTGAACATATGCGTGATACTGTGATAAAATAAGAAATATATATTTGGTCTTTGCCCTGGTTCCTGGCCAGAGCTCCTAAATCTCATGTAATTTCCTAAGTGATAAGAGTGATAAAGGTGAAAGGGAAGCAGCTATTGTTATAACATTTGTTTTTTGTCCCCAGTTCCTGAAATGTCATATTCCATAACCAAGCAACTCCACTTTTAGGTATATGCCCAAGAGGATGTTAGTGCCTCAAAAGACATGTATAAGAATGTTTATAGGGATGTATGTCAGCAAGATGGCAAAATAAGACTCTCCAATGATCATTCCCCTTTAGAAACATCAGTTTGAACAACTATCCACATGTGAAAATACCTTTATAAGAGCGAACAATATCAGATGAAAGATTATAGTACCTGGGTATAGTACAGAAATAAGATGCATTGAAGAGGGTAGAAAGGATTTTATATTACACGTGTTACCCCTCCCCAAACCCAAGGCAGTAGGGCATGGAGAGAGATACCTTCTGTGTGGGGGAAAAAGGGGAAGTGAGCACCAGACTTTGCCTGGTAGCCCCAAACAGGGCCTACCCCAGTTAAAGCCAGCATCAGAAAGGCCCCCATAGCTCCAGACTCCAAACTGGTGCCCAAGGACTGAGCCTCCCTCCAAGCCCAGCTCAGCACCAGGCTGGATCCTGCATACCCAGGCTCTAGGCCAGCACAGCAGATTGTGTTCTGGGTTGCCCCAAGGCCAGGCCACCTTTGGTGGCACCAGCCTCTGGACTACCCTTAGCAGGGGCTGACTTCCATGGCCTTAGAATCCTGGTCATCCCCTGTGGTCCCAGACTGCAGGTTGGTACATCTGGACTGAACCTCCAAGCCCACCCTGGCACCAGGCAGGATCCTATAGCCCCAGGCTCCAGGACTATTCTTGTGAAACCAGGTTCTGGGCCAACCCTTGAAGTTCTAGGATCCAGGGTCAGCTGTCACACACCTAGCTTCTAGGCCAGCACTTGCACACTCAGCCTTCAGGCCGGCACAAGCAAATAGAGGCTCCAGGATGGTCTCCACACTCCCAAGTTCCAGGCTAGGCCCAGGCCAGTGCTGGCAAGCCTAAGCTCCAAACTTGCTCCATGGACCCAGGCTCCATGCTGCCCCCAGCACCAGGCTAGGCCCTGTGGCCCCAGGCTCCAGAGGACACAGAGTCCAGTCTTGCTCCAGCAGACCTGGGTCCAAGCTCGCCCTGGGAGGTTCAGTGTCAGGCTGAACCCCATGGACTCAGGCCTCAGACTTACCCCAGGGGACCCAGGTTCCAGCCCCATCCCTATAGACCCAATCATCAGATCCAACCCAGTAGATGCAGGTTTCAGACCCAACCCCAAAGATCCAGGCACCAGGCCAGCCAACCTGCTGACCCAGTCACCAAGCCAGCTTGCCCAAGAATTCCAGCAGCAACCTTGCCCTCAGATCATGCCAGATGGTCTTCCCAGAATCTGGATGGGCTGAATGAAGAAGGGCTTTTCTAGACAAAGCCAGTATGAAAAAACTGAAATAAATACTTCTTCAGATATGTGGAAATCAATGCAAGGAAATAAGAGACACAAAAAAACAGAGATAAAAACCACAACCAAAAGGACACAACAATGTCCCAGAAGTTGACTCCAAAAAAATGAAATATAGGAACTACCTGACAAAGAATTCAAAATCATTGTTTTAAGAAAATGTAGTGAATTTCAAGAAAATACAGAAAAATAATTCAACAATATCAGAAAACAATAAAGGCCAAAATGAGAAAATTAACAAAAAGATTGGAATTATACATTTAAAAAAAACCCCAGAAATTCTAGAGGTAAAAAATATAATGAACAAAATGAAAATGAAATAGAAAGCAGCAACAGCAGAAGTGATCAAGCAGAAGAAAGAATCTGTTAAGTTGAAGACAGGTTATTTGATAACACAGAGTCAGAGGAGGGAAAAAAAAGACAAGGAAAGAATAAAAAAGGATTTATAGAACAGCATCAAAACAACAAATGTCTGAGTTACAGGAATTTGTGAAGGAAAAAAGAAAAACACAGGGTAGAAGACTTATTTAAAAAAATAAGAGCAGAAAACTTTCCAAATTTGGGGAAGGATATAAATATCCAGGTACAGAAGGTCAAAGGTCTCTAATCAGATTCAATTCAAACAATACTACACCAAGACATGTAACCAAACTATCAAAAATAAAGGACAAAGAAAAGATGCTAAAAGCAGTGAGAAAAAAGAAGCAAATGACAAATAAGGGAGTTCCAATAAAAATAGCAGCAAATATCTCAGCAGAGACCTCACAGGTCAAGAGAGAGTGGGATGATATATTCAAAGTGCTGATGAAAAAAATCTGCCAAATGAGAAGATTGTACCTGGCAAAACTGTCTTTCAGAAATTAGGGAGAAATAAAGACTTTCCCAGACAAACAAAAGCTAAGGGATTTCATCACCACCAGGCCTGTCTTACAAGAAATGCTAAAGGGAATTCTTCAAGCTAAAAGAAAAAGACACTAATTAGTAACACCAAAACATATTAAAGTATAAAACTCACTGGTAAAAGTAAGCACACGGTCAACTTTAGAATCTGCTAATACTATAATGGTGGTGTGCAAATCAGTAATATCTTTAATAACAGGATAAAAAGATAAAACTATTAAGATATTAATAGCTACAGTAATTTGTTAAGGGATATGATATAAAAAGATGTAAGTTAAAACATCAAAAATTTAAAATGTGGGAGAGGAGGAAATAAAAGTATAGAGTTTTTAAAAACAATCAAAATTAAATTATTGTCAGCTTAAAATAGGCTGCTATATGTTTTATGTAAGCTTTCACAAAATAAAAACCTTTAGTAGATACACAAAAGATAAAAGACAAGGAATCAAAGCATATCACTAGAGAAAAATCACTTAATCACAAAGAAAGACAGAGAGGAAGAAAGGAATAAAGGATCTAATAAGACAACCAAATAAGAATTAACAAAAAGGCAATAGGCAGTAGTAGTAAGTACATACATAGCAATAATTACCTTGAATGTAAATGGTTTAAATTCTTCAATCAAAACAGAGTGGCTGAAAGGATAAAAGAAATAGCCTACTATAGGCTGCCTAAAATAGAATTACTTCATCTGTAAGGACACATGGACTGAAAGTGAAGAAATGGAAAAAAAATATTCCATGCAAATGGAAAGAAGATAGCAGGAGTAGCTATATTAGATAAAATAAAGTTTAAGTCAAAAACTGTAAAATGAGATAAAGAAGGTCATTACATAGGGGTCATTACAAAGGGGTCAATTCATCAAGTAACAATTGTAAATATACATGCACTCAATACTGACACATCTAAATACATAAGACAAATATTATGATGTTAAGGGAGAGTTAGACTGTTAAACAATTATACTAAGGGACTTCAATACTCCACTTTGAGCAACGAACAGATCATCCAAACAGAAAATCAACAAGGAAACATCACATACATTTTAGACCATATGGAACTAACAGACATATACAGAACATTCCATCCAACAGCAGCAGAATATACATTCTTCTCAAGTACACATAGAATGTTCTCAAGGATAGATGGTATGTTAGGCTACAAAACAAGTCTTAACAAATTTACAAAAACTGAAATCATATCAAGTATCTTTTCTGTTCACAATGGTATAAAACTAACTCACAGAAGGAATTTTTGGAAAATTCACAAATAGAGGAAAGATTAAACAACATGCTCCTGAACAATCAGTGTCGCAATGAAGAAATTAAAAGAGAAATTAAAAAGTAACTTGAGACAAATGGGATGGAAACACAACACAACAAAATTTATGAGATGCAGTTTAAAGAAGAAAGTTTATAGCAATAAATGCCTAAATCAAAAAAGAAAGATCTCAAACAACATGTTACATCTCAATGAATTAGAAAAACAAGAACAAACTAAGCCCAAAGTTAACAGGAGGAAAAGGAGAAAGAGCAGAGTAGAAATAAGTGAAAAAGAGATTAGAAAAACAATAGAAAAGATCAACAGAACTTAAGAGTTAGTTTTTTTAAAAGATAAAATCGACAAACCTTTAGCTAGAATAATAAAAAAAGAGAGAAGAGAGAAGATGCAAATAAATAAAATCAGAAATGAAAGAGGAGGCATTACAACTGTTACCACAGAAATACCAAGGATCATAAAAGACCACTATGAACAATTATAGGCCAATAAATTGGAAAACACAGATGAAATGGATAAATTCTCAAACACATACAACATACCAGGACTGCATCACAAAGAAACAGAAAATCTGAACAGATCAATAATGATTGAATTGATAACATAATAAAAAGTCACCCATCACACACCTGATGGCTGCACTGATGAATTCTACCAACTTTTAAAGAACTAATACCAATCCTTCTCAAACACTTCTAAAAAATTAAATAAGAGGGGATACCTCCAAACTCATTTTATAAGCCCCTGATCCCAAAGCCAGACAAGGGTATCACAAGAAAACAAAAATACAGGCTAATATCTGTGACGAGCATACATACAAAAATCCTCATAGATACAAAAATTAAATTTGGTATGGAACAGAATAGAGAGCTCAGAAATAAATCTATGCATTTATAGCCAACTTCTTTTTGACAAAAGTGCCAAGAATATACAATGGGGAAAGAACAGTCTCTTTAATAAATGGTATTGGGACAACTGGATATTCAAATAAAGAAGAATGAAATTAGACCCTTGTCTCACACCATATTCAAAATCAACTCAAAAATGCATTAAAAAGGGTAAAGTGTAAGACCCGAAACTAAAAAACTGCTAGATGAAAGCATAGGGGGAAAGTTCCCAAACACTCATCTGGACAATGATTTTTTGGGTATGAACCCACAAGCACAGGCAACAAAAGGAAAAATGACAGCAATTGCATTAAAATAAAAATCTTCTGCACAGCAAAGGAAACAATCTATAGAATGAAGAGACAACTGATGGAATGGGAGAAGATATTTGCAAATCATATATTTGATAAGGGGCTAACATCTATAATATTAACAATAACAATAAGGAAAATCCAAACTCACTAGCAAGAAAACAAATAACCCAATTAAAAAACAGGCAAACAACCTGAAAAGGCATTTCTCAAAAGAAGACATACAAATGGCCAACAGATATATGAAAAGAATGCTCAACATCACTAATTATCAGGGAAACACAAATTAAAACCACAATGAGGTATCACCTCACACCTGTTAGAATGGCTTTTATCAATAAGACTAAAGATAACAAGTGTTGGAGAGGATGTGAAGAAAAGGGAGCCTTGTACACTGTTGGTGGGAATGTAAATTCAATTAGTATAGCCATTATGGAAAATAGTAAGGAGGTTCTAAAAAAAGAACTTAAAAATAGAACTACCATTATGATCCAGCAATCTCACTACTGGGTACATATACAAAGGAAATGTAATAAGTAATCAATCCGTTGAGATATCCCATACCTCCATGTCCATTGCAGCATTATTCACAATAGCCACAATATGGAATCAACTTAAGTGTCTGTTCATCAATGAACACCTCATCATTGGCAAAGAAAATGTGAAATAACACTTGTCGGTCTTAAAAAAGAAAGAAATCTTACTATTTGTGACAACATCCCCCCAGGATGGACCTGGGGGACATTATCTTAAGTGAAATAAGCCAGGCACAGAAAAAGAAATACCATGTGATCTTGCTTGTATGTGGAATCTAAGAAAACTGAAATCATAGAAGTAGAGAGTAAAATGGTGGTTACCAGGGGTTGGGGGCTGGGGTGGGGCGATGTTTAGTCAAAGGATACAAAGTTTCAGTTAGACAGGAGGCATAAATTCAAGGGATTTATTGTATAATATGCTGACTATAGTTAAATACAATGTATTGTATTCTTGAAAATTTCTACACGGTAGACTTAAAGTGTTCTCAACACAAAATAATATATGAGGTAATGCATGTTAATTAGCTCCATTTAGAAAGTCCATAATGTATACATATTTCAAAACATGTTATATACAATAAATATATACAATTTTTATTTGTCCATTACAAGGGAAAAAAACCAGAAAATGTTCATAGCAGCCATATTTGTAATTACCAAAAACTAGAAACAATATAAATATCTATAAACAGTAGAGTGAATACATAGTGGTATACCCACACTTTGGAATACAATACAGCAATGAAAAGAAACACAATACAACTTCACACAAAAGCATGGAAGAATCTCACAAAAAATGTTCAATAAATTAATAATACATAGTGTAACAATTCCATTTATATAAATCCAAAAAACAGGTGAAACTAATGAAGATGTTAGAGGTCTGGACAGTACTTACATTTGATGGGGAGGGAGGGGAATGACTGGGAGCAGTATGAATGGGACTTCTGGAATGTTGGCAATGTATTTCTTAATCTGGATGATGGTTATGTATGTGCATTCACTTCATGACAACTCGTGAACATTTCTGAATGTGCTAATTAGGCCAATCTCATTTTAAGCTTCAAATGAAATGGGGTAAATAATGAGGGTAGTATCCAACATGCATGCTTTAAAATCCTGTATATGTCTGTGGATGAAGCACAGCATTTTGCTCTACAGATTTTAACAGAGATTAGGAAGAGGGGACCAGATAAGTGATATGACTCAGTATCCGGAAATAAAAACAGATGAACTATTTGATATTAACACTTTGCAGGCATTTGTTTTTATTGTAAATGTGAAACACTTATGTTGATGCAAACAGAAACTTCTTTTCAGCTATTTGCTTCCTCTTATCATTTAGTTGTTTCATATAACTGTCTTTATTTCCTACTAGATTACATATTCCCCTAGAAAATATCACCTATAGTGCTTAGTCAAGTGCCATGCATGTAACAAATGTTGAAATGAGAAGCTCCTAGAATTCTAGCAATAGGTATCTGGAAATGTCAGAGTTCTATTTTCCCTGATCTAAATTCATATAGACATTAGCTAGATACTTAACTTTTCTACCCCCTTTTCTCATTTAAAAAATGAAGACACTATCGCTACCGCTACCTCAACACACACATACGGACATGTGTGCACACACAAGCACACAAGAATACTTTTGAGACTGTCGTAAGATTAACTAATTATACAGAAGAATTGAGCAAGCTGTAAGATGTCATGCAAATTTGTTCTGCTGTCTTTAGATGGTCAGATAGCCTCAAATGTGCAGAGTGCTACGTAATAAACTTATGTGCTATTTAGTTATTTTCCACCGAATCCCTTACTATGACAAACTAAATAATAATCAGTTCCCTCTCCACAACACTCTGTTGGCTGCCTCATTTTTGTTTTGGGACATTTATTAATGGACTATGAGACAGAAGAACATGAATTCAACAGAAGGAAATCACAAATTAAATAAAATAGTAACAAAGTGGCTGAAATCAAATAGCTTGAGAGGAATTTGAAATGATTTTTAAGCAGAATCCCTCAAGGGTTCCATCAGTAACTTTGATGTAACAGAACTGTTGTCCCTTCCTCCCCTCATTTTGTTTAGAGGAAGGTAAGAAAAGGGCAGAAGTCTAATCAGGGTTTACTTGACAATACCTCAGTCAGATCTGAAACTTTGTATTTGAATCACTATTATAAATCTCATGACTACAAATCTAGTCATATGCAAATAAATTTACTAATACAAAATAACAATAATAAACTAACATGGGCACTTGTTTCCTCATTTCTAGGTTAAATGACATTTCATACATTGGAAGGTTAAACATTGGAAGGTAAATGAAAGAAGACATTCTAAATAATTGATTTTATATAATATTAGCTAATATTAGCCTTCCAAAGTGAAAACATCTGGTGAGATTGGGGCAGGGCGGGAACCAGACACAGGACATTTTATTTTGGATATTTTCAAGTTCAAGTCAGATAATAAATATTGCCATGTTTTACTGTTAAAATTTAAATGGAAACATAGCATTATTAGGAAACTGAAAATAAAATGCTTCTCAAACTCTCCAGAAATTAAACATTAATGAAATACTTTTAGAATTTAGTAACTAGGAAGTTCAGAAGAATTTATTCTTGTAAAAATCTTGAACTATTATATTTTTCCCGCTCAAGACAAAACAAACATATATTGTGCCTTGCAATAAAATGCTTTAACATGTCTAATATCAATTCATTGTAGAGAAGTGAGTGTTAATCTATGTAAATGTAGGATCAGAGTATTTTTTCCCTTAAGACTGGAGAAAAATCTTACGTATCACCCAGTTCAAAGACCTCTTTCATCTTTTGTATTTCCCTTGAAACATATTCCGAACACTTGAGACTCTAATATTCAACAACTTCTCATATTCCTGGTGAGGGCAATTAACAATCACTGCCATGAACTATAATGATGTCAGTGAATTGCTGATTTTCCCTTAGGTAACTTAGAGGGGAAGAAAAGTTAAAACTGTGTATAGTATCCGCTCCAAGTATTCTTTTACAATACATATTTCTAAATCTAAATATTCTCTCCTCTAGGCTAAATATATTCAAGACATTAAATAAAAGCCAATAGTAAGAATTTTTTTTTGTAGTTATGAAAACTCTAGCACTGAATATGCTTTAATAAATGATGATTGAATTTTAAAAATAAATCAGTATGTGGTATAAGAATGACCAAGTATTTTCATATCTTTTTTTCTTACACACACCTTATAGTTATTAAGATACAAGTTATCAGCTCTTTTTCTAGAATATAAACTCTTTGCAAGCAAGATTAATATCTCTTGTTTTTCTACTGATGTTAGCAATGCTTTTTTCAAAAACCAAAGGGTGACACTCTGCTTCTTAACTACCAGCCCCAACCCCCATAGTAGCTGTTTTTATCTGCTTAATATACAACACTTAGTACGCGGTAAACATTTTAACAAAGGCTTCTGAGAGCGGTAAACATTTTAACAAAGGCTTCTGAGAGAAATAAAAATCTTGGAAACCATGGCCCTAAATTATATAGCATGCTGATCTGCACATGAAGGTGCCCATAAATACCTTTTGAACTAGTATTCAGATATCAACTTAGTTTTAGCAAAATTTGTAACAATTTGAGAGTTGACACAAATCTCCCTAACATAAAAACTTTTATTCATTTTGCTAAATCAATTAGTATTAGGAACTTTTATATAATATAGCATATTTTAAGATATATTTTGATTTATTACATTTGAATTCTCCCATAATTTTTTGAGAATACCAATTCTCAAAAGCAAAACATTATGAAGGCTTAGAAGAGAACAAATTTACAGCTTGGAGAGACCCTTAATAATGAACTGCAAGTTATTTTATGCTCATAAAACTTTCCTATTCAAGTCCCCTGAAGAGCAGAAAGAGTGACCATGAATCACCTGGGAACATACAGCTCGAGGTTATACTCTAGATAACCCAATTTCTATAGAGTTTATCATAAAAATTAATGCAAAATTTGGATTTCTGGTATCATTCAGAGATTTAGAGAACTGGAAAGAGCACTGCTTCTAACTTGACAGTAAAAAAAAGCCAGACAAATAGCAAATTCACACTGTACCCACCAGAGTGAAAATTTTAAAGGCAGATGGGGGTGGAACGGGGTGGGACATTATATACAGAGACTCAAAGATAAGAATTACAGTAGACCTTTCTTACAAAATTATGGAAGCTAGATGACAAAGTACAGAAAGACATGTACTGTAAACACAAAATTCTATACTGAGTAAAATATTTTTAAAAAATGAAGAATTAAAAACATTCTTGCCAACAAAAATTGTAGGAGTTTACTGTCAGCAGACACACTCTTCAAGATATTTTAAGAGAAATTCTTCAGCTAAAATGAATACTAGAAAGAAACTTGGATTTGCACATATAGATAAAGAGTAATAAAAACTGAATGAATGAAAATAAAAAAAATGTTTTTTTCCTATGTTTAATTATTCCAAAAGTTAAACTGAATGTGCAAAGCAAAAATAGGAAAATGTATTATGTACTTATAGCATATATAAAAGTAAAATATATAACAACTGTAGCAAAAGAAGGGATAAAGGAATTGGACATTCCCTACTATAAGATCATTACACTGTACATGAAGCAGTATAAAACTATTTAAAAGTAGATTTTGGTTAATTAAAGATGTATGTTTTAAACTCTAGAGAGGCCACTAAAAAACAATAATAAAATATGTACATGTAATAGATCAACATAGGAGATAAAAAGGAATCAGAAAAGATGCTCAATTAACCCAAGAGGAGACCAAAAAAGTAAGTAAAACAAAGCAAAAAAGACATGAAACAAATAGAAAACAGCTAGCAACTTGGTAGATTTTAATCCAACAACATCAATAATCACATTAAATAGAAATGTAAATGCACCACTTAAAACAAGAGATTATCGGATTGGATAAAAAGCAAGATCTAAATATAGGACTGACAGGCAAGATGGCAGATGAGAAACACCTCCAGCCAGAGTGTCTCTGCAAGAAGGAAAGATTTTAGATGAAAGTGAAAAAAACAAACAGGCAGATAAACATAGATCAGATGAGGGTTGGAAGGAAGGGTGCGTGAACCTATAGAAGACTCCAGGGGAAGAAGATGTGGAGCAGAACTGGAAGGAGAAAGGCATCGGCAGGCTCTAAACCTGGAGAGGCTTGGAGACCAGCAACAAGGGTAGGTGGAGTGGTTAAATTTCCCTCCCTTGCATCTCAGACTGCTAGTGGACTGCCAAGCTGCTGGAGACACCTGCTCATGCCAGTGCCAAGATGGCTGCCACCAGTGAGCAGTGAGCCTCTTAAGGACAGGGCACAAGGCTCCCAGCTCCCTCAGGACATGTCTCACCCCACAGACCCAAGTTGATTGGTAGGCACTATATTGCATCATTCTCCCTTTGCCCTCCCCTACCTGTGGCAGCCGAGTGAGACAATTTAGCCACCACCCAGAGGCATCCACAGGGAACAGGACCTTTCCTTTTGGGGCCCTGCAGTGGACTGAGGGGTACTTGGACTGTGAGCTCCCTACCCACTGGCCCTCCCCAGTGCTGCTTGCCTGGTGATTTCAGCAGAGCAGGGCAAATCCCAAGACAGAGAGACATTGATCCAGCTTTGGCACCCTGTGGGTGACTTGTGAACAACATTCTTCTCCCTGTGGGATCAGGCATTGATCTCCAGGGCCCGGAGACAGGCCTGCAGGCCAGATCCTGTACACCTCGGTCTCTATCGCATTGCCCGGGGGCACAGAAGGGGTATTTGTGAACTAGTCTACTGAGGTGTGTGTGCCTTCAGGGGCATGTCAGAGTGGGTCCTAGCTGCAGTGAGCTCAAGGAGCAACCCTCCTCCTATAGAAACACTCAACTCTATACAAGGTCATGGAAATTAAATAACCTGCTGCTGAACGATTAATGGGTTAAGGAGGAAATTAAGATAGAAATCAAAAGACTCTTTGAACTAAATGATAAAGGAGACACAAGCTAGGCTGGGCATGGTGGCTTACGTCTGTAATCCTAGAACTCTGGGAGGTTGAGGTGGGAGGACTGCTCGAGCTCAGGAGTTCAAGACCAGCCTGAACAAGAGCAAGACCCCATCTCTACTAAAAAAAAAAAAAAAATTGAAGGAAATTAGCCAAATTAAAAATAGAAAAAATTAGCCGTGGATGGTGGTGTGTGCCTGTAGTCCCAACTACCCAGGAGGCTGAAGCAGGAGGATCGCTTGAGCCCAGGAGTTTGAGGTTGCTGTGAGTTAGGCTGATGCCACAGCACTCTAGCCCAGGCAAGAGAGTGAGATTCTATCTCAAAAAAAAAAAGGAGACGCAAGTTATTAAAATCTGTGGGACACAGCTAAAGTAGGCCTGAGAGGAAAACTGATATCCATAAATGCCAACATACAAAAGACAGAAAGATCACAAATCAACAATCTAATGAATCATCTCAAAGGACTGGAAAAGGATGAGCGAACGAACCTCAAACCCAGCAGAAGAAAAGAAATAACAAAGATCAGAGCAGAACTAAATGAAATCGTTACTAAAAAAACTACATGGACGATTAATAAAACAAAAAGTTGGTTCTTTGAAAAAATAAACAAAATTGACACACCTCTCTTGCTAGATTAACGAGAAGCAAAAAAGAAAGGACTCTATCAAGTTCTACCAGGAATGAAAAAGGAGAAATTACAACTGATACCACGGAAATACAAAATATCATCTATGAATACTATAAAAACCTCTATGCACATAAACTGGAAAATGTGGAGGAAGTGGACAAATTCTTAGAAACACACAGCTTCCTTAGGCTCAATCAGGAAGAAATAGAATTCCTGAACAGATCAATATCAAGTACTGAAATTGAAGCAGCAATAAAAAACCTTCCTAAAAAGAAAAGTCCCGGACCAGATGTTTTCACACCCAAATTTTACTAGACCTACAAAGAAGAACTGGTGCCTATCCTGCAGAAATTATTCCACAACATCGAGAAGGAAGGAATCCTCTCCAACATGTTTTACGAAGCCAGCATCGCCCTGATATCAAAACCAGGAAAGGACACAACAAAAAAAGAAAACTACAGACCAAAATTCCTTATGAATATAGATGCAAAAATTCTCAACAAAATCCTAGCAAACCGAATTCAGATGCTTATCAAAAAAATAATACATCACGACCAAGTGGGCTTCATCCCAGAGATGCACGGATGGTTCAACATATGCAAATCTATAAATGTAATTCGTCACATAAATAGAAGCAAAAACAAAGACAATATGATCCTCTCAATAGACGTAGAAGAAGCATTTGACAAAATTCACCACCCTTTTATGATAAGAACGCTTAATAAAATAGGCATAGACGGTACTTACGTAAAAATGATAAAAGCCATATATGACAGACAGCCAACATCATACAGAATGGGGAAAAACTGAAAGCATTCCCACTTAGAACTGAAATCAAATAAGGTTGCCCTCTATCACTGCTTCTATTCAACATAGTGCTGGAAGTCCTAGCCAGAGCAACCACACAAGAGAAGGAAATTGAGAGCATACAAATGGGGGCAGAACAGGTCACACTATGGCTATTTGCTGATGATATGATATGATCTTATATCTCGAAAACCTGAAAAATTCTGCCATGAGACTACTGGAATTGATAAACAAATTCAGCAAAGTCTCAGGTTACAAAATCAATGTAGAGAAATCAGTAGCATTTCTATATGCCAACAACAGTCAAACTCAGAACCAAATCAAAGGCTCAATACCCTTCATAATAGCAAAAAAGAAAATAAAATACCTAGGAATATATTTAACTAAGGAGGTGAAAGACCTCTACAGGGAGAACTATGAAACACTGAGGAAGGAAATAGCAGAGGGCGTAAACAGGTAGAAAACCATACCATGCTCATGGGTTGGCAGAATCAACATTGTTAAAATGTCTATACTGCCTAAAGTGATCTACAGATTCAATGCAATTCCTTTTAAAATAGCAACGTCATTTTTCGCAGATCTAGAAAAAATAATTCTATGCTTTGTATGGAACCAGAGAAGAGCCCGTATAGCAAAAGCAATCTTAAGCAAAAAGAACAAATTGGGTGGCATCAATTTACCAGACTTTAAGCTATACTACAAAGCTACAGTAATTAAAACAGCATGGTACTTGCAGAGTAACAGAGACATAGACCAATGGAACAGAACTCAGAATGCAGATATAAAACCATCCTCACATAGCCATCTAATTTTATACAAAGCAGACAAAAACATACATTGAGGAAAAGAATCCTTATTCAATACATGGTGCTGGGAAAATTGGACAGACACATGCAGAAGACTGAAACAGGATCTGCACCTCTCACCTCTCACAAAAATCAACTCAGAGTGGATAGGAGACTTAAACCTAAGGCATGAAACTATAAGAATTCTAGAAGAAAATGTTTCAAAAACTCCCATAGACATTGGCCTAGGGAAAGAATTTATGAAGAAGACCCTCAAGGCAATCACAGCAACAACAAAAATAAATAAATGGGACCTGATCAAATTAAAAAGCTTCTGCATAGCCAAGGAAACCACCACTAGAGCAAACAGACAACCTACAGAATGGGAGAAAATATTCATATGCTACACATAACAATAAAGGCCTGAAAAGTAGAATCTATATACAACTTAGGAAAATCAGCAAGAAAAAATCAAACAACCCAATTAAAAAGCGGGCAAAGGACATGAACAGAAACTTTTCAAAGGATGACAGACTTATGGCCAACAAACATATGAAAAAATGTTCAACATCTCTAATCATCAGGGAAATGCAAATCAAAACCACAGTGAGATATCAGTTAACTCCAGTGACAATGGCTTTAATTAAAATATCCCAACACAATAAATGTTGGCATGGATGTGGAGAGATAGGAACACTCATACACTGCTGGTGGGACTGCAAACTAGTACAATCTCTGTGGAAAGTAATATGGAGATACCTCAAAGAGATACAAGTAGAACTATCACTTGATCCAGCAATCCCATTACTGGGCATCTACCCAAAAGAACAAAAGTCGCTCTATAAAAAAGACACCTGCACTCGAATGTTCATAGCAGCACAATTCACAACTGCAAAGATGTGGAAACAACCCAAGTGCCCATTAATACATGAGTGGATTAACAAAATGTGGTATAGTATTCCATGGCGTTCTACTTAGCTACAAAAAACAATGGTGATCTAGCACCTCTTGTATTATCCTAGATAGAGCTGGAGCCCATTCTACTGAGTGAAGTATCACTAGAATGGAAAAACAAGCACCACACGTACTCACCATCAAATTGGTATCAATTCATCAACACTTAGGTGCACATATAGTAGTAGTAACATTTACCAGGCGTTGGGCAGATGAGAGGGGGGAGGAGGGTATGGGTACATACACATCTAATTGGGTGCGGTGCCCACCATCTGGGGGAGGGACATGCTTGAAACTCTGACTCAGGTGGGGCAAAGGCAATATATTAAAAAGGCACTGTACCCCTGTAACACGCTGAAGTTAGAAAAATAATCATAAATAATAATAAAAAAAGCAAGATCTAAATATATGCTATTGATTTAAAAAAAAACACTTTAAGTGTACAGACATATATAGGTTAAAAGTAAAATGATGGAAAAAGATATATCATGTAAATAGTAACTGAAAGAAAGCTGTACCGGGTATATTAATTTCAAACAAGGTAAACTTCAGCACAAGAAATGTTATGAAGGATAATGATAAAGGTCAATTCCCCAAAAAGACAAAAGAATCCTGAAAGTTTATGTGCCTAACATACATGTTTCAAAATGCACATAGCAAAATGCACACTGATAAATGGAAATATTGAATAGGCAAACTGACACTTATAGTCGAAGAGTCCAACATACCTCCCTTAATAATAAAGTAGGCAGAAAAATCAGGAAAGAAATGGACCACCAGAACAACATCATCAACCGCTTTGATCCAACTGATATTTTCACCTAATTGGTATTTATAGAACACTGATCCCAAGAGAATACATAATGTTTTCAAATGCACATGGAATATTCAACAAGATACCCCATATTCTAGATTATAACTCAAACATTAGGAAATTTAAAAAGAACAGAAATCCTAAAAAGTATTTTCATGGATCATAAAGGAATTAAACAAAAAATACAAAAAGATACCTGGAAAACCCCCAACTATCTGGAAATTAAACAAACACATTTCTAATTAAACCATAGAAAGGAAATATCAAGGGAAATTAAATGCATTTTAAACTAAAAAAAAAAAAATCAAAATTCAGGTGATGCAGCTGAAGTAGTGCTTAGAGGGAAATTTATAGCATTAAATGCTTACTTTAGAAAAGAATGTCTAAAATTAGTAATTTAAGCTTCCACATGAAGAAACTAGAAAAAAGGTAAATTAAACACAAAGCAAGAAGACGGAAAGAAATAATGTAGATTAGAGCAAAAATCAATGAAAGTGAAAACAGAAGAGCAACAGAGAAAAATAAATGAATACAAAATCTGTTATCAAGTGAAAGTGTCTTGTGTAGGCAGCATTAGCAAAGTGGGTGGAAATGAAAAAGGGGAAACAGCAAGGATGAAGCAGGAGTAACAAATCCAAAGAGCAGAAGATCTGGATAAACATACTGACCACTCCACATAATAGTAGTATAGTTTTAATCAGCTAATATAATTCTTTTGGGGCTCCAGTTCCCTCAGTTGTAAAAAGGGAGTAAAAATTAAATCTTTCACAGGGTAAATGCAGAGATTAAAGAAGATATTCATGAAATTGATTTGGAAAGAATAGCTCTAACCAGTAAGCTTATCAGAATAATTGTTATATAACATATAAAATGTTATACTAAGTTCAACACACCTTTAAGGACCTTGTAAGGTATGGGATCACAGTAAAGCAAAATTAATAAATTACTGTAAAATATTTTTTGGTGGCAAGAATGGAGCTCAGTGAGGAAAAGTAATTATATACTAACAGTAACTGGCCTCTTAATAAGTTTTCTCTTCAAGAAAAAACACAAGCAATATAAATAAGGAACTTTTCATAAAACAATTACAATTCATTATAGATACCTTTTTACAGATTTTTTCAAAGTTGATATCATCACCAAGAGCGGATTTAGTCACTAGATCAGGTTTTAATTCCTGTAAAAGAATAAAATAAATTAATTTTAGTTATGAGTCCAATTTTAAATTGTCATTATTATTGAGTTAAACTCCTTCCCATGTCTGCTTTACGAAACTTGATGTTAAATAAAATCTTAATTTTTAGAAAATAATCTCCACATTTCTTAACAGTAAGAAATTATCATGCTACTAAAAAAGTCACAGCACAATGACTTTAAGAGCTAATCCTTCTAAGAACATATAAAGCAAGTATGAAGCAGTACTTTCAAGAATTCAATAAAAGCAACTGTAACAAAGATTTTATGCCTAGTCAAGCGGCTCTGCAAATATGAAATACTTACCTTAAAACTAAGTAAAATCTAGATGCGCTTGGATGGCTTAAACTTTCCATGTCACAGCACTCATATTTGAGTATTTTGGGGCCAACTCATTTATTGCCTCAGTTTTAAATACAACCGTATGTGTAGTTAAAAGGGAATACTATCTCCTAAAACACAGTTCATATGAAATTTAAAAATTGTGTTTAGTAAACATGTGGATAGGAATACTGTACTATAACTGGAATTTTTGTTCAAGTGCTATTTTAAGCAGACATCGAACTAATATATCAAATGGCTTTTTTAAACACAAAAACTACAATAAATATTATGACGTTATTCATCCCTCCCTATACTTTTATTCAGAAGAGATAAGGTATTGACTTTCAGAATAAGGCTCCCTTTGATGTGTTATTACAATTGGACAGATAGCAAGCACCTTAAATATTAGTATTCCCCCAAGAGAAAATTTCACCCAAAGCCTTTCTGAATCCTCTGCTAAGAGTCTGCTGTAGAGTCTAAGCTCATGCTAAATTGCCGTGACTTATGAACTGCTCTGAAACTTGATTTACATGCATTCTGACTCAGAATATCTAATATATTTTTAAAGGGAGCAGTTTTAAACAACTAGTTTTATTATTCTAGGATTGAGTTTATAGTTTCAATGATAGATTATAATTTGGCTATAAAATTTAACTTACTCATGTTTCAAGAATATATAAATTACCCCTCAAATTGACTATGAAAGCTAGTCATAGCAAAACTTACTAGGATCCACAGGATTAGTAGTTCAAACTATAGGGGAAGATGGGAATTGACTGTCTTTCTTCCCTCCAGAGATCTTTGTTTGAAAAATCTAACAGACTAATTCATATAATCAGTGTACCGTTGCCTCTAGGTGAAAGGGGAAAGAAAGTATTTTTGCAACCAAACTACTCTGTGTCAGGCTATGGGGAAGAAGATCGGGTCAATACAAAAAGTATCTTGGAAGCAGTAATCATGTTGACATTTTTAATTCCAAGAAGATCTCATTAGGGTCAGGCTTTTAACTTAATAAAATATTAAACACTTTTGTGTTTTCAAAACTGTGATTAAAGTTGGAACACAATGTTTAGGTTATGAAGGGTTAATCTCCAATATAAGAAATGGAAACGTGCCAAGAAAAGTATGGTTTTTAGATTTTGATTTGAAAATGAGGCAAACCATGCATTTCTCCGAAATAAAGAATCTGAAATAATTTGTGAGAGAGCTATCGGCATCTAGATAGATCTTCATGCTTTTCTACAGATGGGAATTTCATTATGGTTTACCCTTCAGTAACAACAAATATTATTTCCTAAATACTGTTGTACTGTTTCTTAAATACAGCTCTACCAGATGAAACTTTGATAGTTATACTCTATCATATTGCCAAGGAATTTTTCCACATACAATATCACTGTTTCCGTCCTACACCTATTCTGTGTTCTTTATTGCAATCAACGGCCAGGCGTGGTGGCTCATGCCTGTAATTCTAGCTCTCTGGGAGGCTGAGGCGGGCGGATTGTTTGAGCTCAGGAGTTCGAAACCAGCCTGAGCAAGAGCGAGACCCCGTCTCTACTAAAATTAGAAAGAAATTAATTGGACAACTAAAAATATATAGAAAAAATTAGCCGGGCATGGTGGTGCATGCCTGTAGTCCCAGCTACTCGGGAGGCTGAGGCAGGAGGATCGCTTGAGCCCAGGAGTTTGAGGTTGCTGTGAGCTAGGATGACGCCACGGCACTCTAGCCTGGGCAACACAGTGAGACTCTGTCTCAAGAAAAAAAAAAAAAAAGGCATCTCAATCCTCTGTGGTTCAGGTTAGACAGTTCAGTCACCTGACATAGTGCGTCTTCTCATTATGCTTGTGTTATGCTCCCATCCCCCTTTCTGCCGTGTCTTCTGTATTGTCTGTTACATTTGTTCCCTCCTTTGGATTACAATTATCCTATCCCTAGGTTCAGGACTTCATTATGGATTGTTGGAGAATATTAGGTTTTAAGTATGAAATGTCCTATTTCCTTAAGTACTAAGTTTGACAGTTAATATCTTTGACATTTCACTTTGACACCTCATGTTTTATTTTTTTTGGTGAAGGTACATACCCAGTTTTTCAAATGTACGTTTTAGCTTGTGATTATCTTTCAATTTTTTTTAGAGCAATTTTTGTGAAACCATAGATAAGTCAAAAATTTGTGTTATTTTCACATGAGTTCTGTTGTGAAACTAATGCAGAGCAGACAGCTCGAAATATCAACAAAGTGTTTGGGAAGGATGTGGTTAATGAATGCACAGTACTTTGATGTTTTGAGAAGTGCCGTTCTGGTGATGTTAATCTTGAAAATGAGCCAGGTGGGCAACCTGAGACCAAGGTGGATAATCATGAGCTGAAAGCCACAGTGGAAGTGAATCCATCTCAACCTACATGTGAATTATCAAGATTTGGCATTACTATTCCAACAATATTGGATCATTTGAAACAGATCAGCAAGGTAAAGAAGCTGGATAGATGGGTTCCACGTTAATTAACGAACATCAGAAGAGAAATCGTCTTGAAGATTGCCTTTCTTTGCTGTCAAAACATAAAGGCAAATGATTTCTATACCATATTGTTATGTATGATCAAAAATGGATTATTTTTGATAACCCCAAACGTTTGGCACAATGGTTAGATAATGATCAAGTGCCAAAAAACAGTCCAAAACCCAATATTCATTAAAAAAAGCTAATGGTGTCTGTTTGGTGGGTCCAGCACAGGTATTTTCCACTACGGCTTCATGAAACCTGGTCAATCAATGACAGTGGATATCTACTGCAACCAACTGAAATGATGAGGATGTTTGCGATTAAGCAGCTGAGACTGGGCAACAGAAACAGGCCAATCCTCTTGCAAGACAACGCTTGACCCTATGTTGCACAAACAACGCTGCAAAAACCACACACAGCAGCTGGACTTGGAAACTCTCTGTCATCCACTGTATTCACCAGGCCTTGCACCAACTGACTACCACTTCTTCCAGGCTTTGGACAACTTCTTGCAAGGAAAAATATTCAATTCTCAACAAGCTGTGGAAAATGGCGTCTTGTGATTTCATTGTCACTCGCTCTCCAGGCTTCTTTGCTGTTGGCATTAACAAGCTACCATTCAGATGGCAAAACTGTGTTGATAGTTTAAGACTGTACTGCTTCTTGTCTGAGATATAATAAACTTTTGATTCAAAATCGGACATTTCATATTTAATGAACTAATACTAGCCTAACTGGTTTTTCTGACCAGTAACTCTAAGACCCTTATGTCACCATCCTGAACACAGAAAGAAGACAAAGACTTTCAGTCTGACATTTAAATCCTTTCACTATCTAGCCTCAATGTAACTTTCTGTTCTAATTTTATAATGCACTCTTTGTAGGAGTCTTACACTCCATCAATTCAGTTTTATATAGAATCCCCTGAATAAATTTTGTTTTCCAATCTCAATATCTTTGGTAAACTATATACTTTTTAAAATTTTTGTCTTTAGAATACCTTCCTTCAACTGGATACCTACCCTTCTTACTCCCTTTCCCCATGAAAATCTGTCCATGTTTCAAGTCTTGGTTTCTAAATACCACTAACATGAAGCAGAGCTTCTTACGAATACGACTGATTACAGATATGAGTAAGGAAAAGTATAAGTCCTGCCATAGTTTCTTATACCAGAAAAGGAAGGACTAATGGGGTTCAAAATGGGGTCTCAAAACTGTCATAAGCCATAAGCTGGCTTAAAGGAGCTACCACTGGCCAAATTTGGGTATCAAAAAGAATATGGACAGCAATGAATCATAACCATGTATTGTTCAAACTTGGATGCATCTGAAAATAAAATAAAGCACTATTAATTAATATGCTGGGACATATGGTGAATAATAATACAGTCCCAGGGAAATTTGGTCATATGGTCACCCTATTATAACACCGAGCAATACTTGCTATCTCCAAAGGCTCTCTATTTTCTCTTAATCCCATCTCATTCGCTTTTGTCCCAATTACTCCAATTTCATATTCTTTTAAGTTCCCCGTAATCTCCACAGTGCTAAATTTAATGAACAGGTATTCCTCTTACTTGACACATCAGCAGCATCTGACTTTTCCCCTTCTTGGCCTATCATCAACTTCTGATAAGTTAATTTTTCCTTTCCCCTTGATATACTTTCTTCATTTGATTTACAGGACCCATATTCTTGGTTATTCTTTCTTATTCTCCTTTGCTTTTAATAGTTCTTTCTCTTCTAACTTAAGAATGGAACAGGACTCTCTTGGTATTCTTCCTCTACTATTAATATTACCTAACACTATCTTAGTGATTTTATTTAGTTTCATGATGAAATAGCATGTGTGTGTGTGTGTGTGTGTGTGTGTGTGTGTGTGTGTGTATATATATATATATATATATGAAAATTTTGCCCAAATCTCTATATCTAGCCCAGATCATTCCTCTCAACTCCGGACTTACGTATCCAACTGTTTACTTCACATCATGATTCCTAATCTTTCCTACTCTAATCTATTTCTTACATAGTATATCATCTACTAACATGGTATATAATTATATATTATGTTGTCCCCCAAACCCCCCCCGACAAAAAAATACAAAACATAAGTATCTTTGTCTGCTCTTTTCCTCAGGTGTATCCTAAGTGCCTAGAAAAGTACATGGCGTTTGGTAAATGTTCAATAAATACTTACTGAAAGAATGGATAATGTAGTAATTTTTACTTGCTAAGCATTATACATTGTTAAACTGAATACCTCAGCTATCTCAGTACTGGGTATAACATAAGTGAGACCTGCCACTAAATACTGCCCCTGTTCAGGCGCTAAGGCAGAGAGTACATTTCACAACTATGTCTTTCATTCAAGTTTATTATTTTTTAATAAATAAGAACACATCAGTTAATCTTTACTCTTGTCCATGTTGAAATTTGAATCTATTAATAAATCACTCTCCCTAACAAAGACTTTATGTAGAGAAACTAGTAAAATAATCTAAAAACTTTGTATTTCTTGATTCTACACACACTTCCTTTACAATTAAAACAAAAAAACAAAACCCAAAACAAAACAATAAAGCAATATAAATTTAAGTTTAACCTCCCACAACTCGTAAAGTTCTACTTAGCTTTTAAGACACATCTTCCTACTACAGGAAGCCTTTCTTCAATCCTCTCAAGCAGTGCTAAGTGTCCTTCCTTGATGGTGTCTATCAGTGTTTTTTTAACACATCACATTGAAGCTCTCTGTTCATATGTCCAGCTCTCTCATTAGACTGCAAGCTTTTCAAGGACAGGTACCATATTAATTTCTATATTTCTATAAATTAGCAGTGTAATGTGGCACCCAAATTATAGATATAATATAGTTTTGTTGAGCTGAAATAAAGTGCTTTGGTCATGAGGATGGCTCTGAGATGATATTATTAAAAGTATGTGAATTTTCCTGGCAAAGTACAGACCAAATAATATCAGGTAAAACTTTTGCTTTTTTGGCCAGCGTGGAGGCTCACACCTGTAATCCTAGCACTCTGAGAGGTCGAGGAGGGAGGATTGCTTGAGCCCAGGAATTTGAGGTTGCAGTGAGCTATGATGATGCCACTGCAGTCTACCCAGGGTGACAGAGTGAGATTCTGTCTCAAGAAAACAAGCAAATGAAAAATACAACCTTTTGTTTTTTTGAATTCTACAGTACTAACTGAAATAAAAAGAACTATTTCAGCTTCTGGTCTAAAGTCACAATGCAGCCTGGGCAATCATGATGGATTGTGCAGTATAGAAGATCTCCAAAAGATCTCTGTTCTGGATCTCTATGTCACTGAATAGTTTTGGCATAACTTTTGAAAATGGTGTTGAAGGCAATGACTATCTTAAATAATATTTCATCTATGCCATTTATATGCAATAAAAGACTAGAGAAATTTAAGTTTTTAAATATTTATTCAAAGAGTACTATGCTAGGAATGTTGATATTGTATATTTTATTTAATCACCACAGCAAATAAGTCAAACAGGAAGTATTTCCGGTTTTAAGATGAAGAAACAAACTCAAGGGCACACAATTAGTTTATGGTACAAATGCAGTATCAGTGCAACTTGTTCAAATTTCAGGAAATGTGACACAAGTCACAGGCTTTATTCTTTGCTTTTGTAATGACATCCTTCTACATATTAAAAGTCATCAACACATTGCTGATTTTATTTCAATAAACTCATTGATATTTAATTCAAATTTTTAAACATGAAATGAAAATTTTGCTAAAAGTCTCAAGTATTATGATTAGATGGAGTATAAGAAAAACTAAAAAATTCACAGACAACTTTGATAGAGATTTATCTTCATTTCCATTATAAAAAATTTAATGGCATTTTGCTACAACCTCTTAAAAATCTATTTAAAGACATGTACGTTAATATTTGAAACATGTTACTGAGAGCCTTTTATGTGCAGAACACTAGGAATTGTGTGAAAGGCAACCAAAACAGAGAGTTTAATGTTTGAAATAATATGCAAATAATCTGATACAGTAACACAAAGATGTATTAATAACAGACTGTTAAAAACTGATTAAGCACTTTACAAAGATTAAGTAAGCAGAGTAATTTCTGTTTAGTGTGGTAGTCTTCGATGGTGTGAACAATAAAAAGATAACCAAATTACTGGGGGAGCTTTCTCCAATTGCACAAAACTCCCACTCATTATGATATATGCCCCCAGGCACAAATCCTCATGCAGGTATTCCCATCTTCCTCAATGAAACCACTGTTAGTAAAGGCTGTGGCTGTGACAATGAGTCATTCTGGTTTTGTAAGAGTGTGTGTGAGGTGTTGGAAAATGCTGCCCTGTTACCAGATAAAACTACAGAAACTGAAAAAACAAGAATGTGCAAAGTATATGCAGGGGATATAATGTTGACTATAGTCTGTGGACAGAAATAAGAATGTGAGATATAGCTGCTCAGGAAGGGGGGGGCCAACTGATGAAAAAAGCTTTTAATACTCATGAGGAATCAGACTTCATCCGGCAGACAATAGGAAGGTAATTTAGGTTCTTCAACAGGAGAGTGATATAATAAAGAAAGTTTACTACTAAGAAATTTTGCTAGTGTCAGGTTTTTGCTGGCAGCCAGTTAAAGAATTACTAAATGTCTCCAAATAGAACTGTCTCGCTTTAGTTCCAAGTTGAATTTCATGTCAAAAACTGGATTTTCATATTCTGAAATCTAAACTGAATGTACTTTTCGACTATAAATTATTTCATCAATATATGAAAGTAATTATTTCAGTGTCCAAAAGCTAAAAAAATTAACATAATTCAATAGTCCAAACATTTGCATTTCATTTAAAAATGGATATTAATTAAGCATAAACATTAGCAAATAATTTAGCCAAATGAAGCTTCAAAACCTTCTTTATACTATATAGTCCTATCTCTCATAGTAGAAATATCTTTTAGAAAATAGGACAAAGTAGCTTGTTTAACTCAAGTGATTAAACATGAGCACATTTTTTATGCCAAATAAAAACATCTGAACTGTTCTTGGCACATAAAATTACTTGCTTCTGTCATGTTCAAAGAGGTAGGCAGAGAAAATGAGATCCAGCAATTACTTCAGTCAGAAGATTTTATGCAGAACACTTTTGTATTCTATGGAATGAGTCACAGTAGACAGACTTTTTCATTCTGGAGATTCCTTTCTTATAAAATGGCTAGCCTTGGGGAGAAAAGTTCATTGTTTTGAAGTAGAATACAAATATGAGTTTTAAAAAGGCCTAATTTTGTAGAAAAGTTAAAAGGAGTAAATAAATTATTTAAAACCACTTTTTTTTACATGTCTTTTCAGGATAGCATGTTAATAATGAAAATAATGGGGGTGAGAAATATGTATTATTTGTTACTATGATACATATAAAATAAAGAGTACAAAATTACAGCTAGATATGAACTACTTATATTAGCATATTTGCTCCTCGAAGGTTTTATTTACATCCTTTTGCAAGTTTAGTTTTCCTTACCCAACCACAAGGAGTTTAGAAAAAACAAATAAACAAACAAAATTTTAAACTTAATAAACAATTACCAAAGCCCATAGCCCATTTTCCCCTCAACAGTGAATCACCTAGGAAATTCAGCAAAAAGCTTTAGGGAAATTACATTAGGTGACTGAGGAAATCTTTCCCTGTAAGTTTAGAATCATAGCTAAGATGCAGGGATATACTAAAAGAGATACAGGGATGTACTAAAAAGGATACAAGGAAATGTTAAAAGAAAGTGGTCTTTAAGTAAAAGAATAAGACAGTCTTTCAAAACCTGTAGGAACTCAAGCTATTTGTTATTACAAGTTCTAATTCAAAGTAGTTTCTTTAGAACCTTCAGTTTCCAGTAATCTTTTCTAAGGGCTGATATGACTAATAAAATCCATAGTTCTTTCTTAATTATACACCCAGGTGTTAACAGTCCAACAAGCCTACACCAATTAATCTAGCACCATGTTACATTCAAATTTATTTAAAACATAGTGCCAAATTTGGCAAGAAATGACATTATTTGAAATCTAACCACTGCTACTAATTCTTGGTCCCAAGGCTATTGATTATTTTGATATTTAGCTTCCAGATATTATTTCTAAATGTTAAACACACACACAAAAGCCTTTATGCATAACCCTGTACTATTTTTAGAAGGGACCGACTATTCTAATTATACCAAATTATAAACATGTCTTATTTTTTACAAGAGGCAATGATGATATATTTCATTATTATTTTCACTTTTGAATTAAAGTGATAGTTACAATTATAATGCAAAAGCACATCAATATTTTATAATACCTATTCTCAATAAAATTTTGTATCTAATAATGTGAGAGGTAAGTTAGCAGATTGTTAAAAACATGGGCTATGAAATTAGATAGATTTGGACTAACTCCTGGCTTTGCCAATGCTCTAATAGTGTGACTCTGGGCAAAGCAATTAACCCTTAAATTCCCAGTTTCCACAACAGTAAAAAGAGGATTAGAAATAATATATGTAGGCTTTATCAAAGAGCCTAGCACAATAATTAATAACTAAAATTATTACTGTTTATAAGCCATGCTCTTACATACAAAGTTGAGCTGCCTAGTGCTATAAATAATATGTAAGTCTAAGATGCAAAGTCTGTTGCATAAAACAGTATCCTTGCTATTTAATTGGAATTCAATTAAAGAATATCAAGGGAACCATAATCAGTAACATTAATATTTGTGATTAAACTGTCACTTTTTCATGAAGCCTTCACTGATTACTAGCTATAAGTAATCTCTTGTTCTTTTAAAATTTTCAAAGCATGTTATAACTTATCTTGTTTTTAAAATTGTGCATACCAGCTCCTTCTGTGATTTTGCTCAAAAATCTAAAACTTTTTGAGTGCCAACATGACACTTACAGAAAATGCTGATTGAAGCATTTTGAATTTTGGATTTTTGGATTTGTGATGCTCAGTTGGTAAGTATGATATAATGCAAATATGGTAACATCTGAAAGAATGTGAAATCCAAAATACTTCTGGTCCCAAGCATTTCAGATAAGGGATACTCAACCTGTACTGTGTGATTTTGCAGAACAAGAACAATGAATTACATGGTACACTACCTTCCAAAAAGATAGGCTTAATAAATGTCTGCTTAATACATGAAAAAAATTAAGTCAGTAAGGTAGATCTATAAGCCATTGCCCGCTCTAGTTATCTGCCTCCAATCTCTTTTCCTTCTAATCAATCCTCCAGTATGCTTTCAGCTTTCTTTCTAGAAAATACATATTACTCAAAATATATTTTATGTGTTCACATTTTCTAAAAGGCTTTATAATGTAACCTCCCTTACCACTTACCACTATCTTTAATTTTTATTTCTCCATTCATTCCATGTTCTAGCTATGACATTAATTCACTGAAGAAGTGCATGTTGAGTGCTTACACTACAATTAATGCCCTAAGCACCAAGACAGAAAGACCACATCCCATTCTCAAAGAAAGAGAGACAGGAAAAGAAATAATTACAGTTCAATGTGCTTCATACTATCACAGAAATACAGAATACTGAGCAGCCCTTCCAAATCAAGTCATGTATTTATAGGCTTGTATACTTTGTTTTTGGTGTGCTCTATTTATCTAGAATGCCTGCCTGCATGCAGAATCATATTTATTCTTCAAGTTCCAACTCAATGTCCCCTACTCTGTGAAGCCTTCCTAAATCATATAAGGAATTAAATTAAATTAATTGATCCCCTGTCCAGGTTACAACTCTGATTATAACATTGATATAGTAGATACTATAGAAAGACTCACATGGCTGTTTCCAACAGAACAGTACATTCTTCAACAGGAAGAATAGAAATCTATTCGTCTATATTTGTAGGAGGTTGTAAATTAAAATGTATTTAACTAACCTGAGTATATAATATGGAATTTATAATAGCTGTTCTGGAAATTCCTAATCTTTTTCATTTGTATGTTTTATTTTTCTTTTATGGCTACAGATTTTATAACTAATAATAAGATATACAACCATTAATAAATTGGGATGTTATTTTGTGACAGGCAGAACAACTGTTATTAATTAAGTACAACCAAAATCTGTTAAGTTCTATTTTAACATACTGAGTTTCAACAGAAATCAGGAATTTAAAAAGTGAGGATTTCTCTCCCTACTCTACTCATATATAAAATCGATATATCTTGTAAAGGGTTTGGTTAGGCTTTATAGAGGAAAAAGGGAGAATAAAAGTGAACTGCACAGGTTCACTGTAAATTGCTAAGGAGCATTCCCAATGGAATTATTTATATTTCTTAGAAGACTACATAACTTACATAATTTAGTGACAAGCAGAGAAATGGAATAAAATTCTTCATGTTAAAGAAAAAAAAGAACATTATTCAGTTTTCCTTGTTATCACAAAATATTAATTCTTTGAGAAGCCAAGACACTAATATTCATTCTAACGTATAGAAAAAACAAAAACACATGGTTTCAACTAAAATAGAAATCTAACATGTGTTCAAAGTAATGAGTACAAATGTTTGAAACTAATTTGTCTCTATTTAACCCAAATTGAGGTGACATCTAGTTGAAAAGAAAAGAAAATCCCATTTTGTAAGACCAGTTATTTACTGATCTTATTGCTGCTTTTCTCTAGGGTCCTTTGTCTCCCATTGTGTTTCCAACAAAACATGTTGCAATATTTACTCCTTTTTCTCAAGCACCACATTATTTCAGACTAGAATTATGACAGTTGTACTAGTTGTCCAAAATTTTTGAATTAATAGTTCAAAAGTACTTTGGATACTTTCAGTTATTAGGAAATGTTCTGCCAAGGTTTAAGTTCAAATTTCCAGAATTATAAAACTTAAAAAATGAAATCAAAACAAAACAAAAATAAATAAACATTTTAAAAAAATAGCTCATGTGACACTGCTTTCTTACTTCCTATTCCTAAATCTTGCTTATACACTCAGTAGCCTTTGAAGTAGGCCTATTCAGACGAAGAATTTCAGAATGAGTTATTTATTCAAAAATTAGCTGTATATTATGACTCAGTAAATGGCAATAGCATTTTCATCACTTTTGCCAACAAAAGCCAGCAACTTGTTCTTTGCTTTCATAAAGAAGCAAGCAGGTTCAAAAACAGAGGACAGATACCACTTTTATTTTCCACATCTACTCTTATTTAGAAGACAAGAGTATTATAAGGCCATCCAGACTTGATATAACATCTTTATATCAGCATGATCTACAACGAAAATCATGATTCCTAAATACTAAAAATGCAACAGTGTTAAGGGTTTCAGGAATAGACCTACTGAAAATACTGACTTAACGCTGTAGAAACCACACGCCAGAAAGCAAACTGGGATTTCAACGTGATGATGTGTTTCTAAATGCTGGTGCACGAATATGAGGAGAGCAGTATATACTGATCTTTTGAAATACCACCATGATTTCCTGTTTATCATTTCAAAGGTCACAAATTGAGTACAGAAGGCTATTAAATCAGGGCATCTTGCTCCGTTTTAAAAAGCAAGAAAAGTTCTGCCTCTTAAAAATTAAATTTGAAGTTATATGGCCTTAGGGCACTAGCTAAGGTGACTCTCTAAAAGGAAGAGCCTTTTTATTCTTCTGTTTCTGATACTTAACATTAAAAACAACAAAAAACAAAAGCCTTTGGTTATAGACTCTTCTTAGTAATAGTTCAGTAGTATTCTCCTTATCTTTAGAGACTTAGAACAACCTCAATACTAGAAACATGACAACATATGTAAAAAAAATGTGCAAAGTCACTCAGTCAGTTAGCCAGACAGCATCCACTATGTACCAGACACATTACTAGGTGTTGAGGACAATGAATTGAGTAAAACAATGAGACAAGTTCTCTCTAAGTAGTAGGAATGGCATTAGACTGTTATACAATATAAGGGCAGAAATATACACAAGGTAAAAGGGGCTATAGAAAGTAGGTGGTGTTGAGCAATTCTTCTTGGGTAAGAATAATGGTGGCCAGGGAAAGTTTTCTAGAGCTATTAAGCAGTAACATAGAAACTAGGTGTTAAAGAAGAGTAAGTCTTTGTTTGGGTGGGAGAGATGTGCTATGTTTAAAAAGCCTCATCATAGGCAAAAAGGCATGAAATCGATTTGTATGTTTCAGTTCAGTCTAGCTGGCACAAAAAGTACAGGGTAGGTAGAAAACATAAGAGCAACAGAGAAGTAGCTAGAGTACAGATCACAAAGGGTCTCATATTTCACGTAGCAAAGAAAGAATCCTAATTAGGCATGTAATTTAGAAAGGTCACTGGTTACAGTGCAGAGTATGATTTGAAGGAGGTAAAACCAGAGGCAGAAAGTCTGTTATGATCTGAATATGGTTTGTCCCCAAAAAAACTCAAGTTGAGGGTTGGTCCCCAGCGTAACGGTACTGAGAGGTGGTGGGACCTTTAAGAGACATTTGGATCATGAGGGATCCTTCCTCATGAAGGAATTAATGCAGTCTCTCGGGAATAAGTTCTCACTCTAGTGGGAAGGGATTAGTTAACACAAAAGTGGGTTGTCATAAAGCAAGGCTGCTCCTTGTGTCTAGTCCCTCTTTGCACACACCTGCTCCCCTTCCACTTCACCACATTGTAAAACAGCATATGGCCCTCGCTGGAAGCTGGCCAGATGCTGGCACATTTCTTGGACTCAGTCTCTAGTATCCTGAGCCAAAGAAACTTCTTTCCTTTATAAATTACCTAGTTTCAGGCATTCTGTTACAGTAACACTAATGTAATAAGACAAAGTCCATGCGAGAAATAATAAGAACCTGAACCAAGAAGTATTTTGTAGCATCTATATTTTAAAAGTGGAAATGCTCAGTAAATAATTTTAATATATGTTGCCAAATGGCTGTCTCAAAAGGTTGTATTACTTTTAATGCCTACCAACAATAAATAAGACTGTCTGTCCACGTACCCACATCCTCTCCAACAATAGGTATTTTTCTGATTTGCTTTAACACAAAAACCATTAAATATAGAGTTCAGTTTTCCAAATTATCCATGATATAAGTTATCTATTTAATCAAGTGTCTACCAGAAAAGATATTACCAGTAACTACAGTAAAAGAAAAGCAAACAAAAGGAGAAAAAGAAAGTAAGAGAAAATGTGATGGGACAAGGAGAAAAAAGGGAAAAAAAATTAAATACTCATGCAGATGGAGCCACTCTCATTGGAAACTGCACTGCTTAACCATTTTTGGAGAAGTGGAATTATTTGTCAACCTCTTGGTAAAAATACTATCCTAAGTTGAAAGTATTTATTGGGAATCTTTAATGTTACCTCTAGGTTTCAAAAAATTATTTATTATCTGGTCTCTATAATATATCAGAGAAAAATAAATCTAAATAAAAAGTAGAGAATTATGAAAGGGACTTAGTGGTCACAGGACTGATTTTTGCAAATCCTACAGCCATAACAGGTCATGATGTGGGTATATTCAGGAAGTATGGGAAGTAAACAAGAAAGAAAGGAACATTACATCTCTTCCATATTTGGACCACTATTTATAGTTTCCAGGTTTCAGAAGTGAAGAAAGAAAATATGACTCTGGAAACAATTTCAGACTTTAAAGATTTAGTTAAACATCTTTTTACAGATAAGAAACAGGATGGGGGAAGGGGAAGGGAAGGCAAACTTAAATTGCTTAAGTTGTATGAGCAAGAACAAAAACTATTTTGGTTATATAAGCACAGTTCTGCAAAATAGTCTAGATCATAGGGGAGCTACAATTTGACAAACTCATCAATAACTATGATCTAATAAATGAGTTTATACTTTGAAAATAATATTGCTAATCTTAAAAACTACACGACCTAGCTCATTATTCCCCCCTTGAAATAGTTTCTTCACATGGTTTCCTGGATACAATACACTCTTGGTTCATTTTCTCCTTCAATGGCTACGCTTTTCAGTCTCTTTATTCTTGTTCACCTCCCTAAAGTCAAAATTTTAGAGCATCTTGGGGCCCTCAGACTAAGAGATCAAGAGATAACATGGTTAATTGCCCCTTCCCCCAACCCTAGAAACCACCATGAAACCTGGACATACTACAAAAAAGCCCAATCAGAAGGTATTAGAGAATAAATGGAAGCAAATAGACTCTCATGGGGACTGCATGCTTACTTGGAGTTGAGAAGATGGACAACTATACAGTGCAAGTAGATTACCATCTCTTCAGAGTTTAGCCTAAGGCCAACTGCAATCTGCATGGTTCAGGAGCGGTGGCAAAGGCACCCCTGGAAAAGTGAATCTATGATACCTTATCCACTGAGCAAGCAGGAGGAACCCAGAAGGGAAGGAAAGAAGGGGCCTCTCAATCTGAACTGCTCAACACAAGGAACAGATTCAAAGCATCTTGCTGAAAAGATCTAAACTGAGACTGGAGCTACTATTCAAGAAACACAGTTTAAAGTTAAAGCCTAGCCAAGAAAATTAACTACTAAAATAACCACTTATTGAAGAAAAATAACCAAATCCAGAATCTTTACAACTTAATCTTTATAATGTCCAGGGTACAATCCAAAATTACTCAGCATATAAAGAACAAAGGCAACAGAATGTTTTTCTTCTCTATAGGAAAAAATGGCTACTATTATTCTCCATGATGCTAAAAAAAAGAAAACTCCTCTCAAGGAATGACAATATTAACAGAGAAATAAATTATCCCAGCAGAGAAATATAAACAAAAAGTTTTAATTGATTCAGCCACAGAACACTGATCAATGGGTGAAAGACTACAGGATATTCACATAGTCTCAAAGTATCATTTCACAGATTACTCAATAATTGCAAACAGAAAAAGGTACCTTTATAATAGAGAAATCTGGCAGACAACATTTAAACCAAGTACTAAAACTCAGCATTGACAGTAAAGGGACAAACATGGATATGATACAATGTATTATTATTATGACACTGTAGTATGCCAATTTTTCTATAGGTTTGAAATAGTTTCCGAAAAGTTGGAGGGAAAAGTGTAAATACGATATTATTAAAGTTTATAAAACACAAAATGAAAAAAAAAATAAAAGAAAGATTATTATAAATCAGGAAGGAAAGGATTAGAGTAGTTGTCCTGGAATCTATTCACTTCCTCTGCTAGGAGGAAACTAAAGGAAAGGAGGGTGATGTAGTTTAATCTACCTGTTAACATGCTGGTAACTGGTCTTCCTGGTAAATAGGCAAATGATTTTTGTTAGGAGTAAGATCCTTATCCAAAGAATGCTCTTAGTAGGATGTCCCTTGTTAAGGATGCTTACAATAAACAAACCCAGAATCTATGGATTTATGAGGCACGGCACACTAGAAAAGCTATACAACTTTGAGGTGTCAAATGGAGAAGTTTCAAAATCTTAATGATCCCTGCTATGTGTTAGTAATTAGACTTCCTCATCTAAAGACTCTTCTTGGCTAGAAATTACACATCTGATGCGGAAAGGAAGGACTTGTGGAATCACGCAGGGTCCCAGATCTCTCCTTGCTTTACCTGTGCCTTCTGATTGCTTAAATCCTTGAAATTATCAGTAAAGCTGGATTCTAGATAAGACCTCTAACGTGAGTCTGATTTGATAATATACTTTGTATTGGCTCACAAATAAAAGATAAACTGTCAAAAATAATTACAGTTTAAGATCAATAATAATTTTAGTATTATTTCTTCAGTAGAATAAATGAACTCAATGTTAATTTGGCACAGCTAATTAACATAGTACCGTATACTTACAGGATATAATAAGGTATCCTTTACCCTATGGAGAAATTTTTTTGAGTATTCATAGGAAAAAACTTACCAAAATCACAGTATGTGAAATTACAGGGAAAAAAACCTCAAATTTTTAAAAAGCATATATAATCAGACATATCACAAAATTCTAAAT